>NC_039365.1:127935565-128537245 GCF_003573695.1 Papaver somniferum
AAAAAAAAAAAAAAAAAAAAACGTAAATTGAGAAGGGTGTTCCTAATTATTTATGCAAAGACAACCTGAAAATCTGCTGCCGGGTGGATTATAGAGAGTGAAACAGAGAGGGAGTGAGGGAGCAAACCATTTGGAATGGGTTGCTCGTTATCTGGTTTAAATGCTCTTTACGATGCTGTTAATGGTGGAGGAGATGTTTGGATCAATGAGAATCGTTTTCGAATACTAAAACAAATTGGTGAAGGTGGGTTTGCGTATGTTTATCTGGTTAAGGAAATTGGTACTGAATCATCTTCTAGTGGTGCTGGTTTCAGAAAGAAATTCAAAGACCCTTCTCTTATTTCAGGTTAGATCCCTCATTTTGGTTCCTGAAGATTGAATTTAACATATCTTATATTTTTCTTTTGGATTTGTTCAATTATAATTGCGAATTTTATTATACGGTGAGAGTAAACTCTAGATCTTGACTTTGCGTTAGGGAAAGTGGGTTCTTCACAAAAGTGCGATCACCTGCATGTTCAATCATAAACACTATCACTCTAAGAGAAAAAAATCATGTTATTCTAACTGGATAATAATAGATGGGTATTCATTAATTTTTTGTTGCATTAGTACTTTATTCGAAAAATGTCAACATTTTTTCATATGAAATTCTTATTGTTAGAAATAGTAGTACTAAGATGATAACCCCCCTAAGGAGATATGGTTTTCTTTTTCAAATTATGTGCTTAGTTTGTTTCATTATGGTGAAATTGATTTTGATTTCTAGTGTTTTACTATGTTTCTGCAGATGATGGCACTTATGCAATGAAAAAAGTTCTGATTCAAAATAATGATCAATTAAATTTGGTGAAACAGGAGGTTCATGTTTCATCTATGTTTAGCCATCCCAATCTACTTCCTCTTCTTGATCATGCTATAATCGCAGTTAAGGTAATGTAGCTTATTTTATTTTATTTTATATACATGATATTTATTCACTTATGATATGTTAAACATATGTATGTTATATTGAATGATTTATCTCCTTACTTGTGGCACTTGTGGAGGCTTGGTATGTTGTTTAGTGAATGTGATGGCATAGCAAGGTTCTCAGTTAGTCTTAGGCTTCTTAAGACTTGTAAAGACTTAACTTGTGAGTGTCAAGACCCTCTGTATATCACTCATGTAACATGTAATAAATCCTTCGTTATCGGAAACTCTAAAACAAAATATTGTATTTTGAACAATTTATGAACAAGTACTCAGTTTTAGATACTTAATTTTATTTTCCATTTATGATCTTACACCTAGTCTACTGAACAACCACTAGTAACCTACATAAATACACATAAGAATTAGTTGACAAAGGACCATTTTGTTGAATCTTTTAATATATTTAAGTAAGTTGATTTGCCTCAAAAGATAGTGATTTCTTAGTCAACGAGCTTAGTACTAGAGACAAAATCATCTGGGAATCGCCTCAGTATACTTTCGAGTTGTGTTTTCGTTGTTTAGCTTTTTAACAAAGCAAAATGAAGCAAAATCCTCCTGAAGCATTTAATGTGTATGTAAACTTATTTTACTAGATCAATGGATCGTAGAAAATGGTATTAAAATAGTTTCAAATACTAGTATAAGATTCCAGGCTCCAGCTTGATGACTTGGGGATTTTTTTGAAGATTTCTTGGGTTTCAAATAAGCTTCAGACTCTATGATATATATGTTTCATGGTCATTTTCTCAAGTGTAGCATATATATATTAATCCCTATGCATTAGAGAGCTTCTGGTGAATATCATATCTAACAATTTCATCTAATTTGATAAATTTTCTTGTTACTTTCTGAAAGGCTCCTGAAGGAAATAGCAGTCATGAAGCATATTTGTTATTCCCAGTGCATTTGGATGGAACATTACTGGACAATTCCGTTACTATGAAAACTAAAAAGGAGTTCTTTTCGACCAGCGATGTTCTTCAGATATTTCGACAGGTGACAAAGGATCTGCCATCTATCACTCAAAGATATCTTTATTAGCTTTTCATTTTAATGTTTGATTCTAAAGTATCCACCAGACAGATATAAAAAGGTATTCTCGTAATGATTGTCTAGCAAAAATGTCCCATTATGAAATAAAACAGGATAGATTCTCATGTCATGCTTAAACTAATTTTCTTAGAATTCTGTTAACATGCAACCTGGTTTCTAACTTAGGTTGTTCATCTAATTATTAAAGGCTATATTTATAATGAGGGAGGATCCCCTGACACTTTTATCCTCACACTATCTCACACATTGAACATTATTTTTGTAAATATAATCCAAACCGTTATGAATTTGAAGCTAATATTTTGGGGATATGTTCCTCTTACAGTACTATATGTTCTCACCACAAATGAGCGTATTCCGAAACGTATAACATCACCATCTAGTACTTCGAAAATGAGTCGTTGAAAATCAATGGATTTTTAACCATTGAAATTAAGTTCGGTAGATGATGATAATATACATTTCGAAATGCGCTCATTTTCAGTAGGCATGTAGAGTTTTGCAAGATGAACATATCCCAAAAATATTAGCTTCAAATTCGTTACCATTTGATGTTTATCCACAAAATAGGGTCCCAAAGTGTGAGGTAGTGTGAGAATAAAAGTGTGAAGGGATCCTTCCTCATTTATAATTGTTATAATTATGTTAACAAATTTATTGTTGCCCAATTTAGAAAATATCATCACTTGTCATCTACTTGGCTTTCTTTTGAGGTTTTTCGATTCCCTGGGATAATTGTATTGTTCCTGCCCAAGTCATCTGTAGAAATAAACTAACAGTGTATGTCTTTTGTTTTTGGTTCTTTCCTGTGGCTTGCACTTCTATTTGTTATCTTGAACACGAAAAACAAACATCAAACCCTTTGCATAAGCCATCCATCAGATAACCAAAGATGAACCCTGAAACCGTGATTTATCCTGATCATGCTCCTCATCATCCCATTCCTACCCATGGATCTCATTATAAAATCCTAAACACCAAGTTTTTACCTGATTTGAATTTTCTGCCTTTTCTTTTTCTTATGGCTGGAACCACATTTGTGTTCTCAGGCTTAATTGAGATATTTTTTGCAAGAATATCACGTGAGTCCTATTCTAGGTACTCATTTCAGAGGTACTAGAGATAATACAATTGGTTTCTAGTTGTTCATATCTACATTGAAACTGTTTCTGTGTTATCACAGGGTGATAAGTGATAACCTCACCAAGATGTTACATATGCAGGATCAGAGACCAATGTTTTAGCGTAGAAAAGAAGACATGTGCTATCAACTAGCTTATAATTTTGTTCTGATGTTCAATTGTAGGTTACCATATCTCATACCTGGATTTGGAATATTGAACGCATTGTAAATGTATCTTTTTAATCTTTGAAAGAAATTGACAAGATTTTTAACCGCAGCTTTGTGCAGGTCTAAAGCATATGCACACCTATGACCCTGCATATGCACATAATGATGTCAAACCAGGAAATGTCCTTATCACTCACAGGAAAGGGCAACCGCCCCTTTCCATATTGATGGATTTTGGAAGTGCTCGGCCTGCAAGGAAGCAAATTCGTTCACGTTCTGAAGCACTACAATTGCAGGTATGTCTTTATTGCCAAATTATTTTCTAGCAAAGATTACGTGCCTCTCTTGTCATTGCTGCCACTTTCAGGTTTTAATTAGATATTCCATGTGTGATCAGCCCTCTGTCAAAGATGATGTATTCCTTCATACCGTTCTTGTTACTTGCAAGTTACATAAGATAATACTTTCTCTTCTTGATCTAATAATCAAATCACACTAAAATCAAGTTGTTCTATAATTCTTTTCTTCATATCACAGAGTAAAATTGGATGCACTTTCTTTACCTAATATATCAGAATCATTATATGCTTCAATTGCTTACAAATGGCTGGTATGTAGGAATGGGCGGCCGAGCATTGTTCTGCACCATTTCGAGCTCCAGAGTTGTGGGATTGCCCTAGTCATACTGATATAGATGAGAGAACAGATATTTGGTCTCTTGGATGCACTTTGTATGCAATCATGTGAGTAATTTTCCTCATTTCTCTCATTATGTTGTCTATTCCTACACCATTTTCCTGTTTTCTCTATGAATCTTTTATTTGGTTGATTAATGTTCAATACAAAGATACCCAATGGCAATAAGATATGAAAGAATTCACAGACTACTATACTTGCACACCTGGAAACTTGTACCATCAACAGTGATGGGCTATGGGACTGCGGACTATTCACTTCTCAAAAGGAGGCTACATGTCAAAGACGTGAAACTCCATAACAAAATCCAATGCCTTGAATTTAGCAGTCCAAATTAAATTTTCCGTCTAATAGAAAACCACCTTTACCTATACTGGACCTGCTACATTCCTTTTAACTATAGCTTACAAGAAAAACAAGCACAAGAACTTCCCACCAGATTATTTTTGTTGACTTGACATTTTATTCTTTATTCACCTATTAAAGTTGAGCAACCACAGATACTTGGTTTTGATTTTCAATTGTAAGTTATGTAGTTCTTGATATCAAAATCCATTAAATACCTCTGGGTTTTTACAGGTACGGGATGTCCCCGTTTGAGTATGTGTTTGGGGAATCAGGAGGAAGTTTGCAGTTAGCAATTATAAATGCACAAGTAAAATGGCCTGCTGGGCCTAAACCACCTTATCCAGAAGCTCTCCATCAGTTTGTAACACGGATGCTCCAGCCTCAAGCTGCAGTTAGACCCAGTATTGATAATGTTATTATTCATGTCGATAAATTGATCTCCAAATTTTCTTCTGTGTAGGCTTGAAATTGTTTCTTCCTTGTGTATGGACTAATAAAGAGGCATCTGTCAGAAATAACACTTTCTAATAGAGTTGTTTATACTTGTGTATGTGTTGTGCTGTGCTGTGTTATGATTCTTTTGTTCCCTCCTTGTTCATCTGTAGAAACAGGCTGTAGGTTATGTATTCTTTCCAAAGTGCTTGGAATTTCACAGCCCTTCTGCTACAAAATTAAGACTTGGGTATTATGAAGTGGCATATCTAAGGGGTTGTTCTACTTTTATTTGCGTTGCTTAATCATAGTGAACATGAGTCATTATTGCAGTATGGACATGCATATTCCTTCCCTACATCTACTAGTGGTTGCAAAAACATAACGATATAGTTTCCATTCGAGGACTTGGGTCCAAAAGCCTTTCATATTTTCTTCTCTTTCATCATGTACGACTCCCTCTCTCTCATCCCCACCTGAGCTCTCTTTTCTTCTCTTCTTCCGGCTTCTTCTATCCGTTACCTCTGTCCTGTAGCTCCTCAACGGCTACTTTCTACCTGAGCTTTATCGGAACCTATGCCGGAATTACATCTAAGATACTAGTAACCCTTTCTTTTGACCTTCATGAAGCACCAGAAAATCATCGTAATCGCAGGCATCTCACCGATCACTAGGTTCACTGATATCTCTGTAATCACATGTAACACAGGCACAACAATCATCACAAAAAACACCAGACCAATTCCCTCTCCAAGAAATACTTGCACTACCAGAAATCCTAAGTCTAATATCTATAGTAATTTCATCACCAACCCATCTTACAATCTAAAATTAAGAATGACCCAAAAACAAGGTAGTCAATATCGGTTGTACAGATCGATATTACAGGTTTTTATCGGATATCGGAAAATACCTATACGATATCAAAAATATCGGTGATACAAAGACGAAATGATATTATCGGTTGTACAGGCCGGTACAGACCGATATATCGGTTTCGTGAATAAATTTTTCATCAACATGCATCTAGTCTTTACAGACAAGTATAATGTCAATTGGAGAAGGTAAAAAACCCTAATATATTTATAATATAAAATCAATGACTATATGGTAAGATATAAGATGGAAACCATATTTCGATTGCAAGGCAGAGAAATATAATAGATAAATATGAAGGATAATAAAAAAGATTTACCGGCATAATGGGACAACAATCACAACGTTGGCTAATAAACCACCTTATATGTTGGAAATTTGAGATATGTGTATGATTCTTATTATTTTTTACCATGGTTTTATAATTATTTGAAATTCTATATTAAATGATGTATCGCCTGTAAAAACAGATATTATCACTTGTATAGGTGTTATGGACCCGACCGATATGATACCGATACGCGATATTAACTACCTTGCCCAAAAAGGGTACTCCCAATCTTTAACCACTTTCAAAATTGACCCAGGAATTACTCCTAAAGATCTATATTCTAAACATCAGTTGGATTTCTCTGAAATTCTTTATAAATTTCATACCTGCCCTTCTAAGACCACTGATTCAAACCCAAACCCCCCCACCTATACTACTTTCACCGTGTATTCTAATCATGAATCAACTACCTATACCTCTCACAATAAGGATAGTGAGTTTCCAAACTATCATAAGAAAATCAACATTATCAACATTCATCACCGTCAGAGAAAAATCATCCAAAATACCAGTGAATTAGATATGATTAAGCATTCATCCAAAGTTAAACGTAAAACCAGAAACATGAGATGTTCAAACAGAGATACTGCCACTCTTCAGGGCAGTTGGAAATCCAGAAAGAGCAGTTTCAACACAATAAACAAACTTCAAAATAAAACCAAATTCAAACCCCAATTCATTCCTAAGACCAGGAGAATATGCAAAAGATCCAGCTTACTCTTACTGATGGAAGAAGCAAGTCTTGCTCCGAGTCCCTTGACTCACGCTACGAGTCCGACTTCGAGTCATTGGAGCTCTATATACAACAGATCTCCTACTAAATGCTGGAGTTTGATTTCCAATTTCAGGTTCATCTTCATTGGAAGCATTGTCACTGGGGGATCCAATAGACTGCTCCATCGACAGAGCAGATTCATTCATGTCAGGCTCTTCTCTGGGAGTGGTGGACGGAAAAACGGCTGGCTCAACATCTGGAACAGTGGTAGATCTACAATTGAATTTCTCAAAACCTGCAAATATCGCACGACCAATTCTTCTAGTGGCTGGACAAAGAGAATCCATCACTGGAAATCGCATTGGCTCATCATGGTGCCATGGCTGGCCAGCCATCTGACGAACCACCAACCGCTCCTATGCATCAAGCGTGATAGATCGATACCCAATGCGGCTTACACCTGAAACCAGGAACCGATCGGCTACTACAACAACCCCCTCATGCACCTCAAATGGGCCATATTTGGGGTGAAAGGCATACAATACCCAATGATCTCTAGTTCCCATCTGTGGATGATCTGCGGTTTTTGGAGCACCAGTAATATAACAACCTTCAACATTTGCACCCTCCCTAGCAAATCTCCTCATGCCTGCGCGGGATGCATGTTTATTGCTGCTTCCAAACTCAAATTGGGAATTCAATTCAGCAAATGGGTTGCTAATGTCCTGATTCACAGGCCCTGGATTGGGCTGCTTGAAATGCTGTCGAAGACGATCAACTGGAGAATCCATCAGCAACTCATGCACAATCTCTGGAGGACCACACTTTTGCAAACACTCTTCAATCTTTAATTCAACATTATGCTGAAGGTCATCCAAATACCAAGAGAAATCACATTCAAAACCAGGAGATTCACATCCTTGGGGGAAAGCGATTCCATAAGGCAGCCGAGTAATGCAGTGTTCTCTTGGATACCAGTGAATCCTTGGCTCTTCCTCAACTTCAACCATCTTTTGCTTACCCTTCCGATCAATAGTCTTCTCAGAATCATCCATAGCAATTGGATTTAATGGAGAAAAATTTCACAAGACAAAGATTGCAGAAAAGAACATAATGAGAAACTGCAAAACCTCTCATCTCCGGCTAAGTCCCTTATAAAGGCATCCATCGATTGGTGGTTGGTCTTTGCACCATTAAGAGAGGAGGATTCCAAAAAAATAAACCCTTTCGTCTACTATACGCTTACTCTCTATACTTCCGTTTCAATTTAATTACAACCTAGGCATCAATACCTACAGCCTAAAAAATTCAACTGCTATAATTTTAGCCTAACTACTCTTCAATTTCTTTTCGCGACAGGTGGAATAAGGAGAAGGACCGGCACGACACTTGGCATTGCTTCCCTAACAACAAACTTAACTGCTCTACCCCTTCTACCGAAATTCCTCACAAGCATGTCTCAGCTGTCATTCCATCTGACTCGATTACCATCTGACTCGCTTCTGTGCTCTATTTTTACACACTCAAGTCATCTTCTCATATTGCATCCCACTAAAACAATCTGCAGGTTTCTGGGCCTGAGGAAGAGCTACAACTTAAGCCCAAAAGAAATCATACAAGGCTAAGTACCACCCTATCTCAATGGTACAATTCTTTTAACTTTTGGCAACCACGAGAAATTTTTCATGATTACAACCATGTCAACACAGTCGCATCTCATAACACAATGCACAGTAGCTTTCAAACTCTTGCATATGATCACAAAAGAAATTTGTATTATATTGAGTGCTCTCCCCACTCCAATAGAAAGTACAAGCTAACCATTTACCTTAATTTTAATTTGCTATGCTCTATAATACTTTGCTTTGACGGGTCCCTCTCACAAGGCTTACCAGTAGTCACCAACATCAACATTATCAGTCAAGCTGAACACAACATACATTGGTCTCCCTGGACTAGCACATGGCAATTGTACCACTACTCTGATTGGATTTGGATTTTAGAGCTTCTTCAATTCTATCTCCAACAAAACTACAAAAACCATACTAAATATAAATCTTGTTCCATAGAGATTCATACCTATCATCTGCTACAATACAACAAAGAGTACCCTCTGACCATCATACACATACACCTCAAAATTCAAATTAAAGTGTTGACCCCCAGTACTACTCATAACACCACTATATCCCTCACCTACACAATCATAACCATTGCTAGAAATCAGCTCACGGCCTCTTCCTCAGGAGCTAAATCTTCTGATCCAGTTGCTAATATGGTTAATCAAATGAATTCCTCTCTGAATATCCCTGAAGACCTATTCCCAAAAGTTTTCATTAATGCTGAGAATACTCTACCTAAGAAGAAAGAAGACTGGAAATGGGTCTTTATTGGCAGATACTGTAGCAAGATATCCCATGATACTAGAATAATATCAAGATTCATCAACTTCAATTGGGAGCTTAGAAGAAATGCTAAAGTCAATCTGTGGAGGAAGAGAAGAAACTACTACTCAACCAAGCTTGGCAGTATAGAGGATTATAAAGTCTTCAGGAAAGGAGGTACTGGAGGAATTTTGATAAACTCATAGTTCTAACAGAAGTACCTCCCTCTGGACCTGATTTCATTGATGAAGCCAACTTCTACAAGATTTGGATTTGGGCTCTGGTAAAAAGAATCCCAAAGAACATCATCCCTGATATCAACAACATCATTAAACCAGTTGGAATTTATCAAGAATCAAGGAAAGCTTATGGTAGAGATGATGATGAAAAGAACTTGGAAGTCCTCCTAACCATTGATGTTACCAGAGCTCTGAAATATGGTATCGATGCTTATGAAAACCCTACAACCTCCTATTGGTTAGAGATGGCTTATACTCTGAATGGTATTGCTTTCTGCAAAGTCTGCAGAATCCTTGATCACTCTGGACCTCTCTATGAGGAAAAAGAAATGCAACCTAAAAACAGCGTCAGCATAATCACCCTTCAAATCTTAGCAACCAATACCCCTCAACTTCCAACTCACCAAATAACTCCCACACCCCCAACAACTCCACCACCAGTAGCCCCCAAACACCCATCAAGATTAGACACTATTCTGACAAGGATGCTGCTGATGAGTTTGCCATCAAAATGAGGATATACCAAAGACAGATTCTCCTCAAAAATAGTTGTGAAGAACTTGATGGACCTGAGGACTACATCATCTTCAAATCTGGCCTGCATCAACCCATCAATGGAGAAATTCCTACTACTAACTCTGAAGCTTTTTCTTACCAAAAGAAACACAAAAAAAATCATTGAGAGCAATAAACTCAAGGAGAAATTTCTTAAGAAAAAAGGCATCCACATTAAAACTGCAGCTTGAAAAATGAACTCTACTAATGATGTTGGAATGAAACCCTCTTCTACTCCTGAATATTTCTTTCCAAAAATCAATAACCCACATCAATACCCAAATCTAACCGCTGTTATACATAATGCCTTTGAAACTGTCCCCTCCTTATCTGAAACACAACACCAAATCAATGAGGACTTCAATAAACAGAAACAACTGATATGGGAAAGGAGGAAACATGAATTCAAACTCAAAATTGTTGATACTAAACTCCATCCTCAATTAATTGATCCAAAAAGAAAGCTCTTTCACCCAGAGGCCACAACTGGAAATCATCTTCTTTCCTGGGATCATTCTCAGCCTTCAAAAAGAAGCAATACTCAACTGATGCAAATGGAAGAGGACCAGCTGAAAGACCTGACTACTGGTAGCCTTGAGGGAACAAATCCTTTCACATCCACCCAGGTATACATATCTATCCCAAATTACAGTTTACTTAGTTTACAAGTCCTTTGCATAAAAAATAGCATTGTTATGCACATTTACATTACTCTTAGTATAATCATCCATACTTGCAATATCCTAATTAATACATCCTATGAAGGATACACCATCTTAATTTTCACATACCCTAATGTTTCATACTTATGGAAATTTTATTCTGCTCTAGCTTGGAACTGTCAATGTCTAGGACAACCACACACTATTAAACATCTGAATAATATGTTAAATAAGCATAATCCTGACATATTTTTTCTTTCTGAAACTAAACAACAGTCCGAAAACCTAAAAGCTATCCTTAGCAGCGCAGGAGTCACTAATTTTTGGTTTGTAGAACCTAGAGACAAATCAAACACAACTGGAGGGCTTGTATTAGCCTGTAAAACCAACCTTAATGTCACTATAAAGGATTTCTCCAATCACCACATAAGTGCTACTATTTATCCTATAAATGGAGAACCCTGGTTCTTCAGAGGCCACTATGGCAGCCCTTATACCACTCTAGATAAATTAAATTCCTGGAAAATGATAGAAAAACCACATTCTCATAATACTCTTCCTTGGTTGATAATGGGTGATATGAACTTTGTTTTGCATGATCATGAAAAATTCAGCCAACACCCTATTGATTTTAATGAGGCTATTTTTTTTTTTGGAGAAAAAGAGGCAGCTAATCTTACTGATCTAGGCTATACTGAATGTCCCTTCACTTGGACTAACAGAAGAGTTGGCTCTCAATTAACTGAACAAAGGTTAGACAGAGGTATTGCTACTGAAAGTTGGCTTGAATCACACCCAAATTCCACCATTTCCAACCTACCTGCTATTGGTTCTGACCATAACCCCATTCTTCTCAATACCAACCCTTCATGGAAACAAGGTCTCATTCCCTTGAAATTCTTTGGACCCTAGTTAGACCACAAAGATTGCAAAGATATCATCGCTGAATGTTGGAAGGCACACCACAAAGGCTCCCTAGCTATTAAGATAGCTAGAAAGTTAAGAGATATAAAAATCAAGCTAAAGAGATGGAACAAAGAGGTATATGGCAACATCAAGACCCAACTTGAAGAAAGTATCCATCATTTGGAATGGGCTACCAAACACCTTTTCAACAACAACAGAGGCCAATCTATAAGAGAGGCTAAGAAACAGGTGGAACATTGGCAAGATATCCAATAAAAGTTATGGAAGACCAAAAGCAGAGATCAGCTCATCAAACTTAGGGACAAAAACACCAGCTTCTTCCATATCTTTGCCAAGAAACGATACAGAAGAAACAAAATTGTCTCTATCCAGCAAGAAAATGGTACTTGGCTTCACAATAGTAATGAAATCCACCTTCGCTTCACAAATCACTTTGCCAATATGGCTACTGCTGAACCTATAACAATCAATCAATCCCTTATAGACCTCATTCCTACTACCATCACCACCACTGAGAACACTCACCTTCTAAGAACTCCTGATGCTATGGAAATAAAAAACATTCTCTTCAGCATGGATGGAGATAAAGCACCAGGTCCCAATGGATTTCCACCAAACTTCTTTCAAGCTAACTGGGAGGTGGTTGGTCAAGACATCATTAGCATGGTTCAAACTTTCTTCACCATTGGCTTCATTCTTAAAGAGATGAATTTTACTTTCATTTCTATCATTCCTAAAACTGATAACCCAACTACACCTGCTCAATTCAGGCCTATCTCCCTATGTGATACCACCTACAAAATTATATCCAAACTTCTTGCTCAAAGGCTCAAACCGCTTCTACCTAAACTCATTTCTCGTTTTCAATCTGCCTTCATCCATGGCAGACAAATCTCTGACAATATTTCCATTGCCCATGAAATTATCCATCATATGAACACCAGACAAGGGAAAAAAGGAGCTAATGGTACCATGGGTATTAAGATTGATATGACAAAAGCCTTTGACAGAGTCAACTGGGAATTCCTTATCAAGGTGATAAAACAGATGAGCTTCAGTAATCAATGGTGTAACCTAATCCACCAATGCATTTCTACTACTAGTCTGGATGTTCTCATTAATGGCTCTCCTGGGAATTTATTCAAACCTTCAAGAGGTCTCAGACAAGGAAATCCCTTATCTCCATACCTATTTCTCTTCTGTATGGAGGCTTTATCTAGATATCTAATATCTGTTAAATCTCAAGGTCTTATTCATGGAATCAAAATATGCAATAATGCTCCTACTATCAACCATCTTCTCTTTGCTGATGACTGCATGATCTTCTGCAAAGCTAACATGACAGAATGCAACAACCTCATCAAGATATTCCAAGACTTTGGCCACTCCTCTGGTCAACTGATCAACTTTTCCAAATCTGGGATATTCTTCAGCAAAAACATTGCCCTAGATATTTCTGCAGAAATTAGTGAATCCATGCATGTTCAAAGAATTAGCAGCACTGATAAGTACCTAGGCTCACCTCTCTTCACCAACAGAAGCAAAATTCAAGCTTTTAAACCATGTGTGGATAAACTAAAACAAAGGTTTACTGGATGGAAAACCAATCTTTCTACAGCTGGCAAAGTTACTCTCATCCAAACTGTTACATCCACCTCAAGTATATACCAAATGAACTGCTTCAAGATCCATAAAGGTACCTGCAAAGAACTAACTGGTATTCAAAGGGACTTCTTATGGAACAAGGATCAAGATAAATCTAAAGGCCTATTCTACATTGCTTGGGATGCAGTCAATAAACCAAAGGAGCTAGGAGGTCTGGGTTTCAAAAATATGGAATTGTTCAACTTAGCTATGTTATTCAGAATAGGATGGAGATTAGTTAAAGATCCAAACTCTCTCTGGAGTAATACTATGAAAGCTTCTCACTATCCTAACCAGGAAGTTATCAGAATGGACACCAAACCAAAAACAACAGACTCCTGGATCTGGAAAGGAATCCTGGAAGGTATATCCTGCATTCAACAAAACTACATCTGGAAGATTGGTAATGGAACACAAATACATATCTGGGAAGACAAATGGATTGAAGGTTTTAATGGCATTATTTAAAAGCCTCCTCTCTGCCCCCCTTGATCTCAAAACTGTCAATCAACTATTCAATACTCATGGAGAATGAGACCCTAATCTCCTAACTCTTTGGTTTACTCAAGATACCCAAAATCTTATTATCAATACCCATCATAACCCTGATACTGAAGATACAATAATATGGAGCCTGACTAATACAGGGAAATTTTCTGTTAAGTCCCTGTATAACAAGCAGATCAATGACAAATATGAAAATGATGTGATAATTTCTCCCTGGATGCAAATATGGAACATTGACACTACCCCAGCTATCCATCTCTTCGTCTGGAAATGTGCTCATGGCATTCTTCCAACAAATGCCAAAACTGCCAGTATATTGCACTATATTGATCCCATCTGTTCTTTTTGCAAGAACTCTTCTGAAGACATTACTCATGTCTTTCTAACTTGTCCGGAAGCCTCTGATGTTTGGGCTCATCTTTTTAGGGTGAATCATCAATTTTTTACAAACTTCAGATCCTTTTATGATTGGTTCAACAACTGGTTTACTCAGAACAACCCTATAGCTAGCTGGAATGCTACTTTTTCTACCATCTGCTGGTTCATATGGAAAGCTAGATGCGATCAAATCTTCAGGAATATTCAGCCTTCTGCTGCTGCAACGACTCTGAAAATCACTCAACATTTATGTACCTATAATAGGGTGTACAACAACCCATGCCATATTCTAAAAAATCCCTACTATCAAATGGATATCAATGATCAGAACACAAACTTCATCAGTCTGAACAGAAATCTTGGGGGGAAACTTGGCATCACTATTAGCGTACACATTTTACGTGTCAACAATGATATGGATAATAGTGATTTACATTCATATACTAACTTTGCATTCTTGGATATCTCCTTTACAGGTCAATGCATGGGAGCAAGGAACATCAAAGACACCACAACATGACTCAGCAGCGCAGACAGAGCAGGCAGAGGATCTCAACTAGATCTGAACTGGGGAAGGAGCTTCATCAGCAACACATAGATTATGTAGCAGAGGAAGAAGGAATTCTACAAAACATTCAATCTCTTTATCAAGCTCAAGTCCAGAAAAGATTTCAAGGCGACCATCTTTAAAATACTGACAGAATAATAGAACCCATTGACTTTGTTTTGGGGAGGCTAATCAAGAAATCATCTCAACAAAATACAACTACAACCAATTTATCCAGGATAGCTAGACACTTTTCTTCTTTCCAAAACTTCAACTGGAAAGGTCCTAACCTTCAGTCTCTTTACACTACCTTACAACATCCAACAAACATTACTACTATTATGGATAACTGTAACATTAATATTCCTCTTTTGATGGATCATCCTGCTGCCAGCCTTGGTGCAGGTGATCCCTTTTCTGTAACTCGGAGTGGTTAGCTCAGTTGAGCTCTTTACTCTTTTTTTCTATAAAAAAAGAAAAGAAGAGGACTTGGGTACAGAAATTATCATTGACAATGATATTCGAGGACTTGGGTCCAGAAATTATCATTGACAATGATATTCGAGTATTTTGTACATATTTTACCTGCTGGTAAGATGTAACCGATTCTTGTTGTTTTTTTTTTTTTTGTGGTAACAAGATATCTCCACTCCTTTAAAATACTCTTTCATATGAGCTCCCACGTCGCACGGTGAGTATGACACCCCACTCAAATTAAATTAGATAAAAGCTTTGAACTAGAGCAATTATGGAGAGGACAAGTGGCGGAATTCTATTGATTCAGACATTAAAACATGAATTACACTCTGTTTACACCATGTATTTAATTGGCCGTTTGTAACACCGTTAGCCAAAACGTAGGTATACAATACTTATATGTGAATTTACACCCAACTGATTGCTTACACTTGGTTTACACCAAATACTTAATTGGACGTTATTGACGACCGTTAAGTGTACAATACACCCGTAAGAAATCTAACGTATTAGGCCGTTCCTCCTGCCCTCCTTTACTTCTTCTTCTCTGCTGAAAATCCATCCCTGAATCATACCATTCTCCAACTCAAACCCATGAACATCAGCGATGTTCTTCTCTGCTTTCTCATCTGCTACTCCAAATCAAATACCCATTTCAGATTCATCTTTTTTCATCTCTGATTCTTCTTCTCGGCATTGGATTCGAACAAAACCCTAACCCGTAAACCTAAAACCATCTCAGATCCATCCACTCATCCAAATTAGGTGATTCAAACACAAATCTGTGCTATTTGTCGTCTCAATTCGACAACCCATTTTACAGTCCTCCCATACCAGTAAGAACTCATCAATCCCCTCTTCACAGTAGCAGCAGGAAGATGTCTAGGAGAAACTGTTCATATGGCATATATGTTAATGGGTGTTTACGTTTTCCCTCAGCCAGTTGTGGGTTTTAAATTCAGAGCCATATGTGTTTGTGGAAATGTCAAGGAGAAACTAAGGTTCAACTTTTTTTTGTATATTTCAGTAACTACTTAGTGTCTGACTTAGTTTATGTCATATTCGATTTTCAGGAGTACAGGACAGGTAACCCAAATTGTTATTTTTCTTAAAAATGCATCATATAATGTATTGATTGTATTTTCTGAATGTTAGTTAACATATTATCTTCTTTTACTATGCAGGTGATTATTGAACACACAAACATGAAAAGGAGATCAGATTCAGGTAACCCAAATTGTTATTTTTCTTAAAAATGCATCATAATGTATTGATTGTATTTTCTGAATGTTAGTTAACATATTATCTTCTTTTACTATGCAGGTGATTATTGAACACACAAACATGAAAAGGAGATCAGATTCATAAACCCAAAATTTCTATTTAACACAAAATTGTTGTTGCTCCTTTTTCTAGATAGGTAAACCTCAAATGTTTATTGTGAACCTGTATGTGTTTACTAAGAATATGTTTGTTTGGACGAACACTCATATCATGAATGATATTTCCTTAATTTATAGCATGAATAGCAGAACTAATTTTGAAGGCAATGCAGTTCTACGGGGCTTTTCTTATAATCTTAAAGGTAATATTTCTCTGAGTTTATTATCTTTTTTGTTACTGGGTGTATTATATTTTGATTGTTTTACTTCTAAATTAGGGCGTTCTAATTTACAGCCATGTACTTCCATGTTGTTTGTGTTCTGAAATATATATCTTTTTTTTTTTGGTGACATGAATGGTGCTTGAAAAATCCATTAGATCTTTTTCTAGGTGTACCATGTGGCAAATGACATCCCTGAGGCAATATAGAAATTCTTCTTTACAGTTGGCAGGGTGTGCACTCTAGGAAATTAGTTCACAGATAATGTTATACAGTTCGCTGCTTCTGAATCCATGGTGGCGAATGGTTTTTGCTTTTGGTTGTACTTGGGTTGGCACTCTCCCTGTTGGGTTATTGAAGCAACTGAAAACTAAGTAATGATCACAAACTAAAACTTTTCAATTTTTCGGTGCGTAGGCTTTTATCATTTCTATGATATTAATCCATTCAGATACGTACGATATCATAGCAGAATTAATGATTAAATGTGTGCCCACTAGAATTCATGATTTGATATGAAATTGGATGGTGATTTCATGCGTTCTTTCGTATATCCATTTAAACATCTATGAAGTACTAAACATTGTCGTAAATACTCTTATGCCTGTAATGTTGTCAACCAGGCTGCCTAAATATATCGTTAGTGCACTTGCTAAATATTGCATCTTGCTAAATTCTGCCACACTTAATCAAGTTTCATGTTAGTTAGCCTTATTCTTTTTGACGCCTATCTCTGCTGGATCAAATTGGAAGAGTAGTGAATTTCATCTTTGTAACTTGAGATAGTTTATGGATTTTCAACAATTATATTTTGCACTAGAATATACACAGTAATAACGGCAGTAGATTGCATAAGTAGATTGTATGAATGATGTTTTGTACTCCCAAATTCCCAATTTTGGGATGTCATATATAGGAGATGCATGGTAAAAAAGGTTCCAAGAACCTTTGATTCCATAGGACAAGCTCAACCACTGCCAGATTCTTAAGTACCAACTAAGAACCAATTCTGCAATAAAGAAGATTGAGGACAACAACAGTGAATTTCATGTTGATATCCGTGCATACAAGAAGATGATTAAGTTTTCAGTTAAGAAGATGTGTGAAGAGTGATACCTTGATTTGGTGAGCCTTTTGTGAATACATGATTTGCCATCATTTTTGTGCATTTTGTGAAATCACAGTTTAATTATCTTTCTGCATGAAAAGATTTTTGCACTCATGTAAATGATGGAAATACAAGCTATTGATTAGTTCAAAATGTATGTTTTCCGTGTGCAGGTAGTTCAAGCTGCATCCTAACAAAAATCAAATATGACAGGAGGAAAACTCAAGATCACCCTTCGGGAAGATTGTATCTTTGGGAGTGATTAATCACCAACGGTGGTTGCTAATTGCTATATCATCGACCTTTGATTCTGAAATGTAATTCCAAAGCATGTACACTGTATGACACATTAGAGTTTTCTAATCAGTTATTTATGTATTATTATGCGAAATCCAGTGTATATGAATATTGATTTCAGCACTTGGTCTCCTCCACCATCTAATCCTTCCTCTAAGATTAACATAGCCATCTCCACAATTCGCGTCTTGGCTGCCTTATGTAATACTGCATTCCTTCTGCTATTAGTCAGAGACAATTTGATCTCGGCGACATTAGAAACACTTTTTGTTTGGTAATAGTAAGGAGTTTAAAATGTATTTGACAAGAAATTGGTTTAAGAATTCGAATCTCTTATGAATTTTGAATTTGCATTTACCTCTTGCTTTGTTAATATTTTATTGTATACCTTTTTGGTTTGATAATTTGGTTACTGTTTTCAACCATGTCCAACTGTATATGGCGTTCTAAAGATGGTTTGAGTGTTATATGGTAGATATGACAACTAGAAGAATCTAGATTTGTGCGTTATATGTGTTGTTCTTTATGGTTTCAGTTTAACGGTTAAGATTATGGTCAAGGGAGTTGTCTCTTCAGTTTCACCGCACCAAATCAAAAATGGTGCATCGGGAAGAGGCGAACCGAGCCACGCCAAACAAAAATGCATCAGGACGGGGAGGGGCGAAGCCGGGAAGAGGCGAACCGAGCCACGCCAAACAAAAATGCATCGGGACGGGGCGGGGAGAAGCCGAGTCACACCAAATCAAAAAGGTATCGGTCGGGACAGGGGCGGGGCAAAGTCGAGCCAAACCAAATCAAAAATCTTAAGCGACAGGGCCAAACCACACCAAATCAAAAAGCCATCGGAACAGGGATGAGACAAAGCCGAGCCAAACCAAATCAAAAATCTTAAACGACGGGGGCGAGGAGAAGCCACATCACACCATAAGACAAAAATACTCACTTAGTCTTTTTCTATTTGTCCTATATTATATTTGGTATATTTATTGTGGATGAAATATTGTAGCTGTAGTATTGAATGAATGATTGAGAATCAGGTGCAGTGTGAGTGAGCAGTTGCAGCTAAGATGTGGATGAGGGTTTGTGTATGCTGTTGAGTCAAGAAACAAGAATTGGTGTTGAATATTTGCTTATGGTGTTGAGTCATGCTTAGAAAAATAATAACCATATCAAATCAAAAATCTTAAGCAACAGGGCGAGGCGAAGCCGAACGATACCAAATCAAAAATATGGTTAAAAGAAAAACATGTCAAATGCGTAGCATGCGCATAATCAAAAATCTTAAATATGTATCGGGCCGAGGCGAAGCCGATCTACACCAAATCAAAAATCCTAAGCATGCATTGGGACGAGGCGAGGCAAAACGGTTTTCGGGTCCGCCCGATGCGTAACACGGGTACAAAATCTAGTAATTGATTAAAACCACTAGCCATATACCATGATGATTTTTTATATTTCCAGAATGTCCCGTCTTTTCCAAAGTAAGTCGATTTTGTACCTTTGCTAAATTTGTATGGTCTCTTCCTCCTCACAAGTATAATTCAATTTCAATACTTCTGAAAATTTCCTAGATATTTGTACAACTTGGATGCAACAATCTAGGGAATCTTTGACTACAAAAATACCTCTCACTAATATGTAGTTCATTTGGAAAGAACGATGTAGCTATACAGAGTTGGTGAGGTAAATCTTTGGAAAAAGAGAAGAAACTATTACTAAATCAAACTAGGAAGCATAGAGTATTAGAGCACTGCTCGGTCAAACTCGCATGCGTTGTTATCTCAAGCATGTTTGTCAATGTTAGTGATCAAAACTATAAGTCTTAAATTCTAGTCTATTATAGCTAAGTCTCGGACTAGGATAGTAAGTGTAGTTGAGCTCAAGGAATTCATGGCGATTCATCATACAAGTGGAAGAACTACTCAAGGAACCGGTGGAAATTCTCGACAAAAAGGTATGTGAAGACTTGAACTTGTATGTCACTCAAAAGTCTATCTATTCTAACTCCTACTTCTTGAGACAAAAGTCGTATGCTATATATATGGACTTAGATAATACACATTTGGTATTTCGAGCCGAGTATACCTCGTCTATCTATATCTCGAAATATGTGTTGGTAAGCGTTTCGCTTCGATCATATTTTTCTTTACCTAGTGACGCAAGTCATGTATGTTTCGATCATCTTGAAAATTGCTTTGACGAGAAATAGTGTAACAACTATATAACGTCCTCTAAGAATGTTTTAATGATTGGAATGAGAGTTTAGATTACATAACCATAGTGGACATAAGTATGTTGTGGAAACACATATGTGCATAACTCCCATGCTGGAAATCGTCTAGTAGCCAAGTCCGCGAACTGCCGAAGTTCTCAAACACGAGAATTTATGCTGAGTTATCAAACTATGTTGCGTGAGCCAAGTCTGCGAACCCAGTCCGCGAACCAGCGAAGCTCTCGAACCCGAGAATTTCTGCTGGAGTTTGAAAACTCTTTCCAGTACTTCAAGTCCGCGAACCTAGTCTGCGAACTTGTATAGGTTATATATCTAAAGATGATTTCTGAACTTAACTCATAAAGACTAAGGAATGATTTTGCAAACATGCTATAAAGTTCATGAACCGATTCATGTGAATCGAATCATCTTTGCTTCAATTGTGTCTTGTGTAGTACATGAGATTTCTTTGCAATTGAACAACTCTTTAACTAGTTCATGTGAGTTATTTGAACTAGTTATGGTGAAGAAGAAAGTGGTTGGTATGAAATGCTTAAATGGCTAACCTTTTGGTTGACTATTATTGAACCAACAATGCACACGTTTGGGTACGGTTAACAAACCTAGAAGCGTGCAGTCCATTTGTGTATGACAAGCTAAGATTTCAATCTAACAATTGAGATATATTAGCTTGAATCTAAATCAGGTTTTCATCTAACGGTGGATAGCGTCTGTTTTGTGAGAAAGGCGAAACCCTGATTTGAAAGACTATATAAGGGGACATCTAGAAACTCTACAAACTAATCCCCACACGTCTGTGTGATAATAGTTTGTAATCTAGAGGAAATTCTCCTTTAACCTTTGGTTTTCTTCTTCTAAAACCAGGTTAACGACTTAAATACTTCATTGGAATTGTGAAGCCAGACCGATACTACTTTTATCATAGTTGTGTGATCTGATCTTGCATCTTCTATCGTACGAGTACAATCATATTGATTGGCTTGAGATCGTGAGAGTTCTCCGATAGGCAAGATATAAAAGTAACCATACGATTAAGATTGTTTTGAGGTAATTGGTTAATCTTGGTTGTTCTTCGGGAATATAAGACCGGATTTTCAATTGGTTTCTGTTCACCTTGATTATATATCAAAAGACGAAACAAAAACTTTAGGGTTTTTCTGTGGGAGACAGATTTATCCTTTGATAGACTCTTCTGTGGGAGACAGATTTTTTTATTGTTAGAGCCTACGATTTTGGGTCGTAGCAACTCTTAGTTGTGGGTGAGATCAGCTAAGGGAATCAAGTGCGTAGTATCCTGCTGGGATCAGAGGCGTAGGGGTGCAACTGTACCTTGGATCAGTGGGAGACTGATTGGGGTTCAACTACAGTCCAGTCCGAAGTTATCTTGGAGTAGGCTAGTGTATGTAGCGGCTTAATACATTGTGTATTCAATCTGGACTAGGTCCCGGGTTTTTTCTGCATTTGCGGTTTCCTCGTTAACAAAACTTCTGGTGTCTGTGTTATTTCTTTTCCGCATTATATTTGTTATATAATAGAAATAATACAGGTTATGCGTTAGATCAATCAATTGGATAGTCCGACCTAACAGTTGTTGATTGATATTGATTGATCCTTGGATATTGGTCTTTGGTACCATCCAAGTCTATCTCTCTTTAATCGAGACTCGCAATTTGCTTGAGTAAGATTAAATCGAGATATTGAGATATAAACTCTGTGATATATCTTTTTATTGATTGAGTCTGACTGTCTAGTTGATTCTCATAAAAAGTATATTGGAGTTTGTCCATACAGATTGCTAAGAGAAATATTGGGTGGTGTTGTTAGACCCCCGCCTTTTCAATTGGTATCAGATCAGGCAAACACGTTTAAGACCTTACAAGTCTGTGTTTGTAGCGATCTGACTCTATAGACAGAGGTGCTATCTCTATTAACGTACCACCAGTCTTCGATGGCGCTAATTACTTATGGTGGAAAATAACTATGCAAGTTTTTCTTCAAGCACGTGATTTTCAGTCATGGGTATATGTTGTTAATGGATATGATGCTCCCGTTGTGGCAGTTGGAGATGCAAACGTTCCCAAAACTATTGGTGAATATATCCCTGCTGAGATACTTGCGGCTAAACAAAATTTCGATGGTTTGAATGCCATCATACATGCCATTACCCCAAACCTTCAGCACCATGTGTGTAATTGCACTAGGTCTAAGGATTCTTGGGATATCTTAAAAACCGTATTTGAAGGAAACTCCAGTGAAAAGGAAGCTAGGCTTCAAAACCTTAATTCCGTTTGGGAGAACCTTCGAATGGCAGATGAAGATTCATTTGATGAGTTTAATCACAAAGTATCTGAAATTGTTAATGCATCTTTTGCATTGGATAAGACTATTCCTGAAAAGGACATTGTGATGAAAATTCTCAGATCGCTGCCATCTAGATACGATTCTAATAAGCATGCCATCGTTGAGGGAAATAACCTCGATAATCTTTCCAGAAATACCTTGGTTGGAAAGCTAAAGATCTTTGATCATGAGAATACATCCAAAATCGGAAAGGATGTTGCCTTTAAAGCACAGAAGAACACCAAATTACTTGATAAAAGTAAGAGTGTTTATGTCTCTGTGGATGATCAGTCTGAGGATGATTTTTCGGATGAAGATCTTGAAAAATCAGTCTCCTTGATCACAAGACAGTTTAGGGATCTTCTTTTGAAGAGAAGTAAACGGTTTTCAAGAGACAAACCCAGGTCATCAGATAAACCTCACACTCGCACCCCTCCTAAAAACAGGGATGCTGACGAGGCTGATGACGAGGATATGCCTCAGTGCTTTAAGTGTAAAGGTTTTGGTCAATTTGCAAACGAATGTCCTAGTCGAAGAAAATACACTGGGAACAAAGGTCTTGCTGTAACACTTGATGAAATGTCTGAGATCTATGATTCGGAAGAAGATAGAAAATCAAGTGTCGGTCTTCTATGTGAGAACATTTATTTTGATAGTTGTAGTAATACATATATCAACCTTGATGGTTTCGGTGAATATGAGAATCCAATCAAGCTGGAAGAATCAATTGACCCATTCTTTGGGAACTCTGTTGGTAACGTTTCAGGATTCAACTTGTGTTTAGCCGCAGTCGCACCACAGATGCCTGATTACTATCCAAGATTGACGTGCTCGTTTTGTTCTCAAAATGGTGATGAACTATCAAGATGTTACAAGTACAAACATCAAATGAGGCACGCCAACAAACTTCAACGAAGAGCAAATCAATTAGCAAGGAAGCTTAAACTTGCTCAGAAGACCGCTGAGGTATGTAGGATTTTATCTTCGTCTAAGAAGTTGGTTTCCAAGGATAAAACAAGACCATTATAGAAGAAGGTATGGTCAAGTCGCTTTGATAGACAGAAGACAGAGGATTCCTCTCAAGAGGAAAATGGTGGACAAATTGTTGTTCACCACAACACAAATTGATTGTGTTGATTGGTAAATCTTGTCTCATGTGCCTGATCAAAAGAGACAAGATTGTGAACGCACATGCTTTAGAAAAAAAATTTTTTCATTGGTTTGTTATTTTCTGTCCATCAATTAAAAGAAAAGGGTTATTATCGAAAATTCTACCCTTTATAGGGTTTAGAGTTGGACGTCTACGAACCTGTTTAAAGGTTTCGAACCCTACATTCCTTTTTCCTCTGTGATATTCTTTTTTTTTCAAGATTGTGTATTGAAATTGTGAATTCCACTCACAAAAATAAGTTGGTAATAGTTGTTCTCAAAGTATCATGTCTTTGGATGGAAAGGATGTCAACATGATTGTTAAGCCATCAATCAAGGAAAAAGAGAAATCTCCAAATTCTTCGTCCTTGAAAAGAAAAAAAAGGAATACAAGAAAACCAAGGGAGGTACCTTCTAACTCTCAGAAGTTTTCCGATGTTCTTGATGAGTTGAAGGAAGTAAGAAAGGAGATTCGTGATATAAAGGCTTGTGTTTTGAGATCTTTGGAAATTCAGAAAGCCCTCGTTCGACATAATCAGCCAAGATAGTTCGTTGATATTAACTCCTTTCTTCGCGAACCTTATGTTCCAATGGCTGTTGACAACAAGGAGTTCGGGAATGATGCTGAATTTCTCAAAGACATTGTTCCCTAGGATGTCTTCTTTTTGGTTTAGTTGGAAGAATAACTAGTGCTTTGAATAGCGATGATTGTGACTACACATAGCTATTATTTTTCATCTTCTTGTATTATTTTCTAGGTTTATTGGTTTTAAATTCTAAAAATATTTGGAGGATGATGGTTTGCAATATTTAATCTTATGATTTGTTATATTGCAATGTTTATGGGATTTGTGTGTTTACGTCTGTGAACTTTGTTGTCCCATATTTTTTCAAAAGTAAAGTCGTTCATGGTCGGTATTCATGTATTGGTTTAAGAATGAATAGACTTTTGACAAACACAAAAGTTAAGCCTATATTGTAAATTCTTTGATGGAAGCTAGGTTAAAATCTTTTGTGAACAAGGATAAAGTCTATTATTGTTATGAAAATAATTATTGAAAATAGAATAGATCCTTGTGTATTCCAAAGTATTGATCTTCATTGATTCATATCTTATGAAATACTGTGAGGCTCCGTAATATGTATTTTGTTGAGCACGATACGACTAAGTTGATTATTTTTGATTAATTTGGTTGGTTGTTCCAGAAGGTGTGTTATGCTGAGCATTTGTGAACTAAATTAATCATCTCGTTTGGTTATTTAGTTATTTGCTCCGTAAGTTCTCTTATGTCGAGCAAAACAAATGACAATTAAATTGATTATTTTCGTGATTAGTTTGGTTATTTGTATTCAATTAGATTAATTATGGGTTCTCTTGTAATTAGTCTAGTTGAGTATTCATATATTCCATAAGATTTTTCTTGTGTCGAGTATATGAACGTCTATCCCAATCATTTTCCAATGGTTTTGGTAGTCATATGTTCCGTAAGTTTACTTATGTTGAGCATAATCAATTAAGTTGATCACCTTGTGTGTTTGATTTAATTGCGTATTCCGATTAAATTAATCATGGGTTTACTTGTGATTAATTTGTTTGAGTTTTTGGATATAGAAAATCACTTATCATGGTTTTTGGTGTCCAATAGAAAAATCCTTCTTTTCTCTCGAAATTAAGGTCGCTCTTGTTGTTCCCTTGGGAATGACATCAAATGGGGGAGATTTCTTTTGAACTTGTGCTTAATGGTCATATCTTGAGGGGTATGAGGCTGTGGAATTTTAGAGTGGTTATCTTGTATCTTTAAACTCCTTGATGAATGCTATTAGCTTCGGCTATATGATTGCATCCAAATTAGACGATGTGCGTCTTTTCTTTTAGTCATGAAATGTCTCTTGTGGAAATTTCATTATGATCCCGTTCTTGTACCTTTGCCAATTTTATTGACAAAAAGGGGGAGAATTAATATGTAGTTCACACTACAAATACATATGGTTTTAGGATCATTGTGTAAGGGGGAGTGGTTTCCATGATCGAGATGGAGTATTGACTAAGGGGGAGTGATACATATCACGATAGTATTATTGTTGAAGTTGTGATACAATTGGATTTTGACACTGTGTAGTAATACTATGACATTGTATAACAATGATCGAGAATCTCGAGTTTTCTCATTGTTATAGCTACGGATCTTCAACAACGATGATGCTAAACTTACAACCTTTGGGATCATTGGAGTACTTGGAAGGACGAAGATTTCAAGGAATGTTGAAGATTAGACTTATGGAATAGGATCTACTAAAGTTTCATTATCTTTTTTGTATTCCATATGTATTGATAGTTTTGTCACTAAAATTGACAAAGGGGGAGATTGTTAGAGCACTGCTCGGTCAAACTCGCATGCGTTGCTATCTCAAGCATGTTTGTCAATGTTAGTGATCAAAACTATAAGTCTTAATTTCTAGTCTATAGCTAAGTCTTGGACTAGGATAGTAAGTGTAGTTGAGATCAAGGACTTCATGGCGATTCATCATACAAGTGAAAGAACTACTCAAGGGACCGGTGGAACTTCTCGACAAAAAGGTATGTGAAGAGTTGAACTTTTCTGTCACTCAAAAGTCTATCTATTCCATCTCCTACTTATTGAGACAAAAGTCGTATGCTATATATATAGACTTAGATTATATACATTTGTTATTTCGAGTCGAGTATACCTCGCCTATCTATATCTCAAAATATGTGTTGGTAAGCGTTTCGCTTCGATCATGTTTTTATTTACCTAGTGACGCAAGTCATGTATGTTTCGATCATCTTGAAAATTGCTTTGACGAGAAATAGTGTAAAAATTATAGAACGTCCTCTAAGAATGCTTCAATGATTGAAATGAGAGTTTAGATTACATAACCATAGTGCACATAAGTATGTTGTGGAAACACATATGTGCATAAGTCCCATGCTGGAAATGGGCTAGTAGCCAAGTCCGCGAACTCAGTCCGCGAACTGCCGAAGTTCTCAAACACCAGAATTTATGCTGAGTTATCAAACTATGTTGCGTGAGCCAAGTATGCGAACCCAGTCCGCGACCCAGCGAAGCTCTCGAACCCGAGAATTTCTGCTGGAGTTTGAAAACTCTTTCCAGTACTTCAAGTCCGCGAACCTAGTCTGCGAACTTGTATAGGTTATATATCTAAAGATGATTTATGAAATTAACTCATACAGACTAAGGAATGCTTTTGCAAACCGTGGCTATAAAGTTCATGAATCGATTCATATGAATCGAATCATCTTTGCTTCAATTGTGTCTTGTGTAGTACATGAGATTTCTTGAAATTGAAAAACTCTCTAACTAGCTCATGTGAGTTATTTGAACTAGTTATGGTGAAGAAGAAAGTGGTTGGTATGAAATGCTCAAATGACTAACCTTTTGGTTGACTATTATTGAACCAACAATGCACACGTTTGGGTACGGTTAACAAACCTAGAAGCGTGCAGTTCATTTATGTATGACAAGCTAATATTTCGATCTAACGGTTGAGATATATTAGCTTGAATCTAAATCAGGTTTTCATCTAACGGTGGATAGCGTTTGCTTTGTGAGCAAGGCGAAACTCTGATTTGAAAGACTATATAAGGGGACATCTAGCAACTCTATAAACTAATCCCCACACGTCTGTGTGATACTAGTTTGTAATCTAGAGTCGATTCTCCTTTAACCTTTGGATTTATTCTTTTAAAACCAGGTTAACGACTTAAAGACTTCATTGGGATGTGAAGCCAGACCGAAACTACTTTTATCGTAGTTGTGTGATCTGATCTTGCATCTTTTATCGTACGAGTACAATCATATTGATTGGCTTGAGATCGTGAGAGTTCTCCGATAGGAAAGATATAAAAGTAATCACAAACATCTTCGTCTCATTGTTTGTGATTCCATGACGTCTTGTTTCACTACCATACGATTAAGATTGTTGTGAGGTGATTGATTAATCTAGGATGTTCTTCGGGAATATAAGACCGGATTGTCAATTGGTTTTTGTTCATCTTGATTATATATCAAAAGACGAAACAAAAACTTTAGGGTTTTTTTATGGGAGACAAATTTATCCTTTGATAGACTTTTCTGTGGGAGACAAAAAAATTATTGTTAAAGCCTGCGATTTTGGGTCGTAGCATCTCTTAGTTGTGGGTGAGATCAGCTAAGGGAATCAAGTGCATAGTATCCTGCTGGCATCAGAGGCGTAGGGGTGCAACTGTACCTTGTATCAGTGAGAGACTGATTGGGGTTCAACTACAGTCCAGTCCGAAGTTAGCTTGGAGTAGGCTAGTGTCTGTATAGGCTTAATACAATGTGTATTCAATCTGGACTAGGTCCCAGGGTTTTTCTGCATATGTTGTTTCCTCGTTAACAAAACTTCTGGTGTTTGTGTTATTTCTTTTCCGCCTTATATTTGTTATATAATAGAAATAATACAGGTTGTGCGTTAGATCAATCAATTGGATAGTTCGACCTAACGGTTGTTGATTGATATTGATTGATCCTTGGATATTGGTCTTTGGTACCATATAAGTCTATCTCTCTTTAATCGAGACTCGCAGTTTGCTTGAGTAAGATTAAATCGAGATATTGAGATATAAACTCTTTGATATATCTTTTTATTGATTGAGTCTGACTGTCTAGTTGATTCTCATAAAAAGTATATTGGAGTTTGTCCATACAGGTTGCTAAGCGAAATATTGGGTGGTGTTGTTAGACCCCTGTTTTTCCATAATGGATTACAGAGTTTTTAGACAGACATGAACAAGAGGCATATTTGGAAAACTTATTGTTCTTACTGAAGTTCCACCAGCTGGCCCAGACTTTATTGATGAAGATAAATTTTATGCAGTCATGATTTGGGTTCTAGTTGAAACGCTTCCAAGACACATAATTCCTGATATTAGCAACATGTTAAGACCAGCTGGAATCTATCAAGATATTAAAAAACCCTAAGGAAAAGATCATGATGAGAAAAACATTGAGGTACTTCTAAACATTGATATGACAAGAGCTCTAAAGTAATGGAGTTGATGCTTATGAAGATCTAGTCACTTCATACTGGCTTAAAATAGCTTATGCCCTGCCTGGAATTCAATCATGTAAGGTGTGCAGAATCCTGGATCATCATGTCCCTCTTTGTGAAGAAACTCATAATATAACCCCCTATCAGCCATGCTCCCACAAACCCAAGCACCCCCCAACACCAACACACACTCCTACACCCAATTCATCCCCTTCAACACCCATCATACCCAAAAGAAGAGGTTATTCTGATAAAGATGTTGCTGCTGAATTTATTATCACAATGAGAAATGCTGAAGTAAAATTAATCATGGAAAATAACAATAGTGTATTAAATGGCAATGATGAATTCTTAGTCTTCAAAGCTGGTACTTCATAGGAACAATCTCAGACAAACAACCCTGAAATCAGTGCTTGTCAGAAAAAGCATAAGAAATCCATCAATTTTCACGAATCTAAGGATTCCAATGCTAGAAGGAAAATTATTCATATATCAAAGATGCTGCTAGACTTCATAACAACAACATCAACAACTCTGAGTTGGATGGAGTTAATATATTTCCAAAAGTTTCTCTAAATGTCCCAAACCCCTATTTTGATCTACCCACTTTATCTGAAATACAAGCCAGTCAAAAAGCCAACCTCAAATCTCAAAATAAGCAACTTTAGGGGAATTTTTTTTTGGAAAAGAAAGCAACTTCCTGCAAAAGTCCTTACACCCACCTAATTCCTGAATCTAAGAGAAAGGGAAGTACTCTAGATAGCTTGGAGTACACACCTTCACACACCAAGAAACTTAAAGACTACCCATCAGGCTTTGGTTACTCTGATGAAGAATAGCAGGATGAGCACAGACTAATGAATAAGATAAACCATGAAATATTATTTCTAGCTGAAACAAAACAGAAATCCAATAATCTTAAAGTTATTTTAGAGAAAATATGAGTTACTAATTACTGGTTTGTTGAACCACATGGTACCATACGCACAACTGGTGGATTAACCTTAGCTTGGAAAAAAAATATCCAACTAGACATTTAAGACTTCTCTAACAATCACATAAATGCTCAAATATCTCCATAAAATGGTCATACGTGGATGTTCACAGGGTACTATGGGAGTCCTTACACCACTTATGATAAAGTTAAATCCTGGAAAATGATAGAAACACTACTACTAGTCACAATTTGCTAAGGATCATCATGGGAGACTTCAAATTTTGTGCTCCATGAACATGAAAAATTTAGCAGCCACTCTATTGATCAAACCGAAGCTGATATCTTTAATAATAAGATTCATGATCTATCCTTAACTGATCTTGGCTATACTGCCCGTCCTTTCACTTGGACTAATAGAAATACTAATAATGCTCTTACGGAACAAAGATTAGATAGAGGACTAGCATATGATATGATAGCACTATATCCAATCTGCTATCTATTGGTTCTGACCACAATCCTATTCTCCTTAATAGAAACTTCAACTGGAAGCCTGGCTTCATTCCATTTTTAAAAAAATTCCCCTGGTTGGATCACAAATATTGCGAGGATGTCATTGTTGAATGCTGGAGAAAACATCACTCAGGGTCTTCATCTTTCATTATTACTAGAAAATTGAAGGAGGTCAAACTCAGAATGAAGATTTAGAACAAGGATGTCTATGGTAATATCAGAACCAATATGGAGGATTGCAATACTAAGCTTGATTGGATCACCAAGAATGTTTTTGATAATGTTAGAGCATTGCTCGGTCGAACTCGCATGCGTTGATATCTCAAGCATGTTTGTCAATGTTAGTGATCAAAACTATAAGTCTTGATTTCTAGTCTATTATAGCTAAGTCTCGGACTAGGATAGAAAGTGTAGTTGAGCTCAAGCACTTCATGGCGATTCATCATAACAGTAGAAGAACTACTCAAGGAACCGGTGGAACTTCTCGAAAAAAAGGTATGTGAAGACTTGAACTTATCTATCACTTAAAAGTCTATCTACTCTATCTCCTACTCTTTGAGACAAGAAGTCGTATACTATATATATAGACTTGGATTATACACATTTGGTATTTCGAGCCGAGGGCCTATCTATATCTCAAAATATGTGTTGGTAATCTTTTCGCTTCGATCAAGTTTATCTTTACCATGTGACGATAGTCATGATATGTTTCAATCATCTTGAAAATTGCTTTGACGAGAAATGGTGTAACAACTATATAACGTCCTCTAAGAATGTTTCAATGATTGAAATGAGAGTTTAGATTACATAACCAATGGTGGACATAAGCATTGTTGTGGAAATACATTTATGTATAAGTCCTATTCCTTGAACCAAAGTTTGTGAACTTTGTTGATCAAGAGAACCGGAAGAGTGGCGTGAGCCAAGTACGCGAACTCAGTCCGCGAACTGCCGAAGTTCTCAAACCCGAGAATTTCTGCTGGAGTTGACAAACTACTTGCGTGAAGCTAAGTCTGTGGACTCAGTCCACGAACCCAGTCCGCGAACCGGCGAAGTTCTCATACCCGAGAATTTCTGCTGGAGTTTGTAAACTCTTCCCGGTAACTTAAGTCCGCGAACCTAGTCTGCGAACTTGAGAAGGTTATATATCTGAAGATGATTTCTGAACTTAAACTTAAAAAAACTAAGGAATGCAGTTTGCAAACCGTGGCTATAAAAGTTCATGAACCGATTTGAGTGAATCAAATCATCTTTGCTTCAATTGTGTCTTGTGTAGCACATAAGATTTCCTTGCAATTGAACAACTCTCTAACTAGTTCATTTGAAGTCATTTGAACTGGTTATGGTGAAGAAGAACATGGTTGATATCAAATGCTCATATGGCTAACCATTTGGTTAACTATTGTTGAACCAACAAGTGCATGCGTTTGGGTACGGTTAACAAACCTAGAAGCGTGAATTGTCAAGTGTGTATAACAAGCTAAGTTTTCGATCTAACGGTTGAGAAATATTAGCTTGATTCTAAATCAGTTTTTCATCTGACGGTGAATATTGAATGCTTTGTTACTAAGCTAACATTGATTGCAAACCCTGATTTGAAAGACTATATAAAGGAGACATCTAGTATTGTGTAAAACTAATCCCCACACCTTACGTGTGATACTAGTTTGCGTGCTAGAGTCGATTCTCCTTTAACCTTTGGTTTTCTTCTTCTAAAACCAGGTTAACGACTTAAAGACTTCATTGGGATTGTGAAGCACCGATACTACTTTTATTATAGTTGTGTGATATGATCTTGCATCGTCTATCGTACGAGTACAATCAGATGGATTGGCTTGAGATTGATATCTCCGATAGCAAGATATAAAAAGTAATCACAAACATCTTCGTCTCATTGTTTGTGATTCCGCAACATCTTGTTTCACTACCATACAATTAATATTGTTGTGAGGTGATTGATAACTCTAGGTTGTTCTTCGGGAATATAAGACCGGATCATCAATTGGTTCCTGTTCACCTTGATTATTATCAAAAGACGTAACAAAACCGTTAGGGTTTATCTGTGGGAGACAGATTGATCCTTTGATAGACTTGTCTGTGTGAGACAGATTTGTTTATTATCAAAGCCTGCAATTTTGGGTCGTAGCAACTCTTAGTTGTGGGTGAGATCAGCTAAGGGAATCAAGTGCATAGTGTCCTGCTGGGATCAGAGGCGTAGGAGCATAATTGTATCTTGGATCAATGGGAGATTGATTGGGGTTCAACTACAGTCCAGTTCAAAGTTAGCTTGGAGTAGGCATGTGTCTGTAGCGGCTTAATACAATGTGTGTTCAATATGGACTAGGTCCCATGGTTTTCTGTATTTGCGGTTTCCTCGTTAACAAAATTTCAGGTGTCTGTGTTATTTCAATTTCCACATTATATTGTTTTATCTTTATAATTGAAATAATACATGTTGTGTGTTAGATCATCAATTAGAGTAATCCAACCTTTGGTTGTTGATTGTCATTGATTGATCCTTGGATATTGGTCTTTGGTACCATCCAAGTTATTCCTTGTATTTGATTAGAACTCGCAGTTCTTGCTTGAGTAAATCAAATCAAGAGAGAGATATAAACTCGTTGATATACTTTTAATTGATTGAGTCTTTTTGATTCTGTTAAAAGTATATTCGAGTTTGTCCATACAGATTGCTAAGCGAAATATTGGGTGGTGTTGTTAGACCCCCGCTTTTTCAGATAACACTAGAGATACTGGTTTCAGAGAAGCCAAAGACAACATCAAGCATTGGTACAACATTCAAGATAGTTTTTGGAAAACTAAAAGTAGGGACCAAACCATAAAGTTGTGGGACAGAAACATCAAATTCTTCCATGATTCTGTTAGAAAAAGGATGAGAAGAAACAAGATTGAAACTATTCGGGATAAAGGAGATTGGATAACTGACAACTCTGATATTTCTAATTCCTTCACAACTCACTTTAGAAAAAAGGCCACTGCTGATTCTATAACCATCATTCTAGACATCGTCAACCTCATACCTACTTCCATAACACCAGATGAAAATGATCACCTCATATCCATACCCGATGCTCTGGAAGTCAAAAATATTTTATTCAGCATGGAAGTAGATAAATCCCCTAGACCAAATGGTTTTCCACCAAACTTCTTTCAAGCTAATTTGAATATTATTGGAAATGACTTGGTTAACATGGTTCAAAACTTCTTCACTTGTGGCTTCATTCTATCTGAAATGAACTATACATTCATTTCCCTTATACCCAAAATAGAATCACCAACCAGTCATTTCAAGCTCATTTCAGACCCATCTTTCTATGTAATACCACCTATAAAATCATATCCAAACTTATTTACCAGAGACTAAAACCTCTTCTACCTAAGCTCATATCCCCATTCCAATCTGCTTTTATCCATGACAACATTGCCATATCACATGAAATTATACATCATATGAATACAAGATATGGAAAGAAAGGTGATCAAGGCCTGATGGGAATCAAAATTGATATGGCTAAGGACTTTGACATAGTGAGTTGGAATTTCTTTCTAACTACTATGAAAAAAAAGGATTCAGTGATAAATAGTGCAATCTCATATATCAGTGTATTTCCAATACCAATCTGGATGTCTTAGTGAATGGTGCTCCTGTTAAATTTTTCAAACCTTCAAGAGGTCTAAGACAAGTAGATCCTTTATCTCCCTATCTTTTTCTTCTCTGCATGGAAGCTCTTTCAGAAACTTAGTGCAAGCTGAACAAGATGGCCTTATTCATGAAGCAAAGTTTGCACTGATGCTCATTCTATCAATCATTTTCTTTTTGCTGATGACTGCATGGTTTTCTGCAAAGCTAATATGAAGGAATGCACAAGTCTAGTAAATATCTTCAACAACTTTAGTACTTCTGCTGGTCAAATGATTAACTTCTCCAAATATGGTATATTCTTTAGTAATAACACTGATCCTGAAATTGCAAATACCATCAGCACCTTCGTGAAAGTTCAACAAATTGATCCCAAAGATAAATATTTTGGATCCCCTTTATTCACTAACAAGAATAAGATACAATCTTTCAAACCATGCATTAACAAGCTTAAATTCAGACTTGCTGGCTGGAAAAGTGAAAATCTATCTCGAAATGGCAGAGCTATTATTTTAAACAGTGTCATTTTTACCTTATGTATATATCAGATGAACTGCTTCAAGATACCCAAGAATACATGCCAGGAAATTGATAATCAAAGAAACTTTCTCCGGAAAAAAGACCCTGAAAAGCCAAAAGGTCTATTCTACATTGCTTGGAGCAGTATCTGTAAATCGAAAAATTTGGGTGGTCTTGGTTTCAGAAACATGCAATTCTTCAATAGTGCCATGATCACTAGAATTTCCTGGAGGCTCATTTCAGAACCTGATTCACTTTGGTCCACCACTATGAAAGCTAATCACTTCAAAAATGAGCATATCATCAGAATGGACACCAAACCAAAAAGATCTGACTCTTGGTTGTGGAAAGGAATTCTAAAAGGAGTAGCCAACATTCAAAGGCACTACAAATGGGAGATTGGAGATGATAAACTGATCAGAATTTGGGAAGATAGATGGATTGACCAAAAAGATGACATTCCCACCAAGCCTGCTCAGTGTCCAAGCACTCTCATCACTGTCAACCAGCTTATCAATAATATAGGGGATTGGAATATGGACATCATTAATCTTTGGTTCACAGAAAAGGATCAAGCTTTTATCCAAAGAACCAGCATAAATATTCAAAAAGAGGATTATGTCTGGAGCCTAACTGAAACTGGTAGATTCTTTGTCGAGTCGATGTATGACAAAAAAGAATTAAGACAAATACAAAAATGATATACAAAACCCAGTGTGGAGCCAGATATGGAAGCTTGATACCTCTCATTTATTCAGATGTTCATATATAAATGTGCTCAGGGGATCCTTCCCACTAATGCCAAAACTTCCAGCATCCTCTGCTTTATTGATTCCACCTGCACCATCTGCAACAATGCTAAAGAAGACATCACTCATTCTCTTATCTCCCGTCCTTACGTTTCTGAAGTATGCAGAAATCTCTTTGGCCATCAACAACATCAACAACTTCACAAAATGGCTAAACAATTGGTTTCAACCTCAAAATCTTCAAGACGACTGGATACCAATATACGCTACCATATGGTTCATATGGAAATATAAATGCGAGTTTGTCTTCAATAAGACAAAACCTTCTGCTATCATAACTGCCAAAAAAATTACTCAACACCTCTGCTCCTTTAACAGAGTCGTGCACAACCAGGCTCATATCCTGAATGATCTATACTACAGAAGGGAGGACCAGAAGAGAATGGAAAGATTAACTAGCAATCATAGACAGATATTTGGAGTCACAATCAGCATTAACTACATGAGTCTAATAAACATGGAGCACAATGCTGATATTAATTCTTACACTAACTTTGGTCTAACTGCCATGAATTACGTAGGCACATTTGTGGGAGCAAGAAACGTCAAAGACACAATCACTGGAGTCGGAAGAACCAGAAGAGGATCTTAACTATCCATCCAATGGGCCAAAGAAATGCAGAGATCAAATGTTGATTTCAAGGCAGAAGATAGCACAACTCTAGCAGAAACTCAAGCAATCTACTAAATTGAAGTACAACAAAGGTTCAACCAGGTTTACCATCAAATAAGGGATGTAAAACTTGAAGCAGTCTCTTTTGTCCTGGGAAAGCTGATCAAAATTAAGAGAAAACAAAATTCTACGACAGTTAAACTCCATAGGATAGCGTTTTACTCTACTGGTTTAGAGAACTTTAATTGGAAATGACCAAATATCCCATATTTTCTTAATCAGATTCAATCTTGTTAGAACACTGCTCGGACGAACTCGCAAGCGTTACTATCTCAAGCTTGTTTTTCAAGTTTAGTTGTCAAAATTATTAGTCTTGATTTATAGTCTACTTATAGTGATGTCTCAGATTAGGATAGAATGTGTAGTTGTGCTTTAGACTTCACGATGTTCGTCGATTGAAGACGAAAAACTACTAAAGGGAGCTTGTGAAACTACATCAACAAAAGGTATGTGAAGACTTGAACTCATCTATCACTTAGAAGTTTATCCTATTATATCTCCTATTGAGACAAGTCGTATAGCTATATAGACTTTACACTATACACATTTGATATTTTGATCTGAGTTTAACTCGCTTATATCTTTCACGAAATATGTGTTGGAATTTTTTTTGCTTTAACTAGGTTCATCATTATTCTTGACGAAAGTCACTGAAAATCACCTGGTAACATCTTACATGATTTGTGTGAGACAGTTATTTGATGTAGACTCGGAATGTTTCGTATTGATTATTCGATCACTTGAAAATTGCTTATAATCTAATAGTTTGTGTGAGATAGCTATTGTCGTCTTCTAAGAATGTTTCAATGATTGAAATGGGCGAACTATTTTGTTAGAATTCAGGAACGGAAGTTAAGTTTGCATACCCATTCGCAAACTTATTCAATTGTTAAGTCATGGTACTTAAGTTTGCATACCCGTTCGCAAATTGATTTAACTGTTGAAGTCCGGGAACCAAGTTTGTGTACCCGTTCGCAAACGGTTTCAACTGAGTTCGGTCCGGAGTTAACGTTTGCTTACCCGTTTTCAAATTGTCGGCCTGTGACCAATATCCGGAACTTAAGTTTGCGCACCCATTTGCAAACTTAAGTGGTTCAAGTTATAAAATCAGTTAAATATGATTTCATACTCATGAACAAATACATTTATATATTAAAGAATGCAATCTTTGCAAACCGTGACTAAAATGTTCATGAACTGATTCTTTTGAATCAATCCAATTTTGTTTCAATTGTGTCTTGTATACTTCTATGAGAATATAAACAATTTAACACTCTATGAGTAACACAATTCATTTGATTATCAATTGACCTAGAAGTGTTAAGATGAACATGGTTAATACAAAAGTGTTCATATGGCTAACTTCGGTTTACTGTGATTGAGCCAACTCAGTATACACGTTTAGGTACGGTTACCCATATCTAAATGAAAGTATATTTCATTTGTGTGTAATGATCTAAGACCATCTAACGGTAGAAATATATTAGATTGAGTCTTGAATCAGGTTTCATCTAACAGTGAATATTTTTTGCTTTGTTTCAAAGTTATCAAACGCTGATTTGAAGACTATATAACGGAGAATTCTAGCTACTGGGAAACCTAATCCTCACACCTCCTGTGTCATACTAGTTGCGACTAGAGTCGATTCTCCTTTAACCTAGGTTTTTCCTAAAACCATTATAGGTTAACGACTTAACGACTTCATTAGGATTCTGAAGCCAGACCCAACTATTTTCTCTGTAGTTGCGTGTTCTAATCTTACTTGTTCTATCATAGTGAGTACTATCTTCTCTAAGATTTGCTCGAGACTTATCTCTGATAGGTAAGATATAAAAATTAATCACAAAGCTCTTCGTCTCATTCTTTGTGATTTTACAATAACTTGTTCTACTACCATATAGTTAAGTTATTGTGAGGTGATTGATATTTCTAGGTTGTTTTTCGGGAATGTAGGACCGGATTATCAATTGGTTCCTGTTCACCTTAATTTATCAAAAAACGGAACAAACTTCGTAGGTATTTCTGCGGGATTTATCTATTAAAATATACTTTAATGTGGGAGACATATTTGTTTATCAAGTCTTCGACTTTGGGTCGTAGCAACTCTTAGTTGTGGGTGAGATCAGCTAAGGGAATCAAGTGCGTAGAGTCCTGTTGGGATTCAGAGGCGTAAGGAACGCGACTGTACCTTAATCAGTGTGATGTTGGTTAGGGCTCAACTACATTCCGCTCCGAAGTTAACTTGTAGTAGGCTAGAGTCTGTAGTGGCTTAATACAGTGTGGTGTTCAAATCTGGACTAGGTCCCGGGGGTTTTCTGCATTTTCGGTTTCCTCGTTAACAAAACTTCTGGTGTCTGTGTTATTTATTTTCCGCATTATATTTTCTATATAATTGAAATTTCACAGGTTGTGCATAGTTCAGTCAATTGGTAAATCCAACCTTTGGTTATTGATTGATACTTGAACATTGGTCTTTGGTACCGTTCAAGTTGTTTCTCATAATAATCAGGATCGCGGATTTCTATTTGTTTGATTTGCTGATTACATTGAGAAATAAGGATATAACTCTTGGATATATTTTCTTTGATTGAGTCTGACTGTCTAGTTGATTCTCTTGGAATTATATTGGAGTTAGTCCATACAGATTGCCTAAACGAAATATTGGGTGTGCTTGTTAGGCCCCCGCTTTTTCAAATCCATAAAGATAAATCCTGATATGTTAGAAACTCTAATTTCATTCTACCAATGTTTGGTGTTGACGATAACCCAACAATTGGTTCTATAGCTGCTGAGTAATTGTCCATGTTTTTTGGCAGTTATCTCGTTTTCCTATAAATAAAAAAAAGAAAAGAAATATGTAACAAAGCTTTACAAGCGAACAATAATAAACATATAGATTAAGCAATTCAGAGACATCTATAATTTTGGACTAAAAAGAAAAATAATACAAAAAGGAAAACTATTGTACATGAGAATGAATCTGAAAATGGGTCCAACCTGAAGCTATGAATCATAAGATCAATATTGATGCTGGTTGGATTTCAAAAACAAAACCATCTGGTTTTGCTTCAATTTTGAGATATGATGCAGGTAAGTTTGAAGCAGGAAGAGCAGAAGCTTAGGAATGCTCTAGGCGTCGCAATGTGCCAAGAAAATTAATTTGAGTAACTTTACAGTTGAAGGAGAATGTAAACTTTTTCCTGACTAAATCTCAATGGAATCAATTCTTCAATCTCTTGGAGGTGTAAAGCCAATTTAGAGGAAGCAATGAAGATAGTAGAGACTTGTCAAATCTCTCAAGGTTTTCATTTTGTTCACAGATTACCAAATGCAGTTGTTGATATATTAGCTAAAGAAGCAAAACTCTTTTCTAGTATTTTTAACCGACATAAGGTACTCCCACCCCTGTATTATTTCCTATGTTTCAGCAGATAAACCTAATATCAAATCTTATATGATATTAGACGGCTCAACTAACTTTTTACTAGTGGTTTCTAACACCCTTAATTAGCTTTTTTAATGAATTTCTAATTCACAAAAAAGAAGAAGTCGATTTTGTAGTATCCTGCATCAGTCGGATACCTTACAAAGAAAAATGCTAGTTATTCTCACCAAGAGCAACCACAGTCATGAGCGGTACTAAAGATCAAATGTCATACCAAAAGTTAAAAAAATTGGCTTTTTTAGAGGTGAACCGAAGTGACAAACAACTAAAATTTCGTTTGGCGGTTCTTATAACAACGCTTGAAGCTAGACGCATGTATTATGGGAGTTTGATGTTGATCCGTGTGTATTTTGGCCGTGTGAATGGGACGCAAATATAATGGCCGCTTGATGTGAGGCATGTGTATTACTCATGCCCTATGTGGAACATAAAATGAAAGCACGACTATTGGTGGGGCTGACTTATTAGCCCCGTCGGCGTGAACTATACAAATCCCACATGGGGGTAGATTATAACTATGCCTCACGCCAGGCACATATACTGCACACGTTTTCCCTGGAGCAGTTTATAACAGCGCCCTTCCAAACGCTCATTCCAGATCCACTCCACTCTCATACGGTAACTATACTCACTGCCAACTCGAAATGGTCACCATGTTCTCGCCTAACAACCCACTCTCGCAATACCTATTCCCCACTATATTTTTATTTGGTCTGGGTTGACGATTAGTCTCAAACCCTAGTTTTCCAGACCAAATAATACTATGATCCGCTTCATGCGCTTCACTTCCATACCAAATTTGGTCGTGACTGTGGATGCTCTAAGACCTATTTCTATGCACATGCCAAACAAAAAGCTGTTTGGCATACCAGGTGGTATGGAAAACTAATTGTGCCACTATGGGAAAACCACGTAGCGATCGAGTTTCTAGCGTTTATCACTGGCGATATTGTTAATAACGCTCGATATTTATTCTAGCGCTAGCGTTATAATTAATATCACCAACGTTCGACTTTCTAACTGTTAGAGCATTGCTCGGTCGAACTCGCATGCGTTGCTATCTCAAGCATGTTTGTCAATGTTAGTGATCAAAACTATAGGTCTTGATTTCTAGTCTACTTATAGCTAAGTCTCAGACTAGGATAGAAAGTGTAGTTGAGCTCAAGACTCCATGGCAATCATCATACAAAGACGAAGAACTACACAAGGAACTGGTGGAACTTCATCGACTAAAAGGTATGTGGAGACTTGAACTTATCTATCACTCAAAAGTCTATCTACTCTATCTCATATCTTGAGACAAAAGTTGTTTTGCTATATAGACTTTGATTATACACATTTGCTTCGAGCCGAGTTTATCTCGCTTATCTATTTCTCGAAATATGTGTTAGTAAGCTTTCTCTTTGGCCAAGTTCATCTTTACTAGTGACGAAAGTCATGTTAAGTTTCAATTACTTGAAAATTTCTTCGACGAAAAATAGTGTGTGAACAACAACTATATAACGCCATCTAAGAATGTTTCAATAATTGAAATGAGAGTTTAGATTATATAACCATTGTTGGATATAAGCATTGTGTGGTAACTCATACAAGTATAAGTCCTTATTCCTTAAACCAAAGTATGCGTACTTTGCTGCTCAAGAAAACCGGAACAGAGTCCACGAACCCAGTCCGCGTACTGTCGGAGGTTCTCTTTCCGAGAAAATCTGCTGGAGTTTGTGAACTGTTTACAAACTTATTCCGGGTACTTAAGTCCGCGTACCATTCCGCGTACTTAAGTTGGTTATTTTTCAAAAACGATTATTCGTGAACTTAAACTTATATAAACTAAGGAATGCAAGTTTGCAAACAGTGGATATAAAGTTCATGAATCTATTCGAGTGAATCAAATCGTTTTTGTTTCAATTGTGTCTATTATAAAGATCTAAGCAATTGAACAACTCTTTAACTAGTTCATTTGAGTCATTTGAACTAGTTGTGGTAAAGAAGAATATGGTTGATATGAAAGTGCTCATATGGCTAACCATTTGGTTAACTACTGTTGAACCAACTAGATGTACATGTTTGGGTACGGTTACACAAACCTAGATAAACGTGCATTTCATTTGTGTGTAAAAAGCTAAGTTTCGATCTAACGGTTGAAAGATATAAGCTTGAATCTAATCAGTTTTCATCTAACGGTGAATATTGAATGCTTTGTTACTAAGCTAACATTGATTGCAAACCCTGATTTGAAAGACTATATAATGGAGAACTCTAGCAACTGGGAACCTAATCCCCACACCTCCTGTTTGATACTAGTTGTATTAGCTAGAGTCGATTCTTCTTTAACCTTAGGTTTCTACCGAGACTCTGTAGGTTGACGACTTGAAGACTTCATTGGGATTGTGAAGCCATACCGATATTACTTTTCTTGTAGTTGTGTGATTTGATCTTGATGTTTTTATCGTACTAAGTACAATCGTAAGATTGGCTTGAGATTGATTTCTCCGATAGGAAAGATATAAAAGTAGTCACAGACATCTTCGTCTCATCGTTTGTGATTACACAATATCTTCTTTCGATAGTCGATTAAGATTATTATGAGGTGAATGGTAATACTGAGCTGTTCTTCGGGAATATAAGTCTGGTTTATCAATTGGTTCCTGTTCACCTTAATTTATCAAAAGACGGAACAAAAACTCGTAGGTATTTCTGTGGGAGACGGATTTATCTATTACCGTAGACTTTTCTGTGCGATATAAATTTGTTTATTAAATTCTTCGACTTTGGGTCGTTGCAACTTTTAGTTGTGGGTGAGATCAGCTAATGGAATCAAGTGCGTAGTATCCTGCTGGGATCAGAGACGTAAGGAGCGTAACTGTACCTTGGATCAGTGTGAGATTGATTGGGGTTCAACTACAGTCCATACCGAAGTTAGTTTGTATTAGGCTAGTGTCTGTAGCGGCTTAATACAGTGTGTATTCAATCTGGACTAGGTCCTGGGGTTTTTCTGCATTTGCGGTTTCCTAGTTAACAAAACTTCTGGTGTCTGTGTTATTTTTTTCCGCATTATATTTTGTTATATAATTGAAATATCACAGGTTGTGCGTTGAATCAATCAATTGGGAAATCCAACCTTTGGTTGTTGATTGAAATTGATTGATACTTGAAAATTGGTCTTTGGTACCGTTCAAGTGATTTCTCTTGTATTCAATTAGACTCGCAGATTTTTATTTGCTTGAGTAAGTATTGAATCGAGAAAGAGAGATATAACTCTTTGGTATACTTTTATTAAGATTGAGTCTGACTGTCTAGTTGATTCTCTTAAAAGTATATTAGAGTTAGTCCATACAAATTAATATTGGGTGTGGTTGTTAGACCCCCGATTTGTCAATTGGTATCAGAGCAGGCAAACACGTTTAAAGACCTTACAAGTCTGTGTTTGTAGCGATCTGACTATATGGACAGAAAAGTCTCTAGAAACGCTTCACCAAGATTGAAAAACAATCGTAAAGAAGGTTCTGATAAACTGGTTATTCTCCATAAAAAGTTGGATGAACAAATCCGGATCAACTCTGATCTTGTTGCAGAAATTGTAATGCTTAAGAATTTGAAATCTGTCAAAATTCCTTTGATGGATTGGAATAACTCTAGTTGTTCTTCTATGAAGAAAAATCTCAAGTCAGATGATAAACAATGCCCAGACGATGTGGAAACTGACATGACTCAGAACTACTCATACGAGCTTAAATATGTTGGTCCATGTTTGTTTTGTGATTCCTCCAATCACTTTCAACATACTTGTATGTCCTTCCAAAAGAGACTAAAAGTTGCAAGTTATCTTCATAAGAAAACTGAACAACTGATTGCTTCTCTAAAAGGATAGACAAAACTAACAAGAAATCCTAAACAGGAAAGTAGTGTTAGTATGGGAGATTTTGCTTTAAAATCAACATCGCCCTTTCAATGGTTTCTTGATAGTGGTTGTAGCCGACATATGACAGGTGATCTCACATGGTTTGTTTCTTCATACGACTATGAAGGAGGTCCGGTGACATTTGGAGATGGGAGTTGTTGCTACATAAGCAAGAAGGGGAGGTTCAAACTTCTCGGCGTACCTGAAATCCATGATGTAGTATACGTAAAAGGTATGACTGCAAATCTTCTTTCTATTAGTCAAATTTGTGACAAAGGCCATAGAGTTGTCTTCAATGCAAATGGATGTGACATCGTAGAAAAAACTGGGAAAGTAATTTTTCAGGGAACTCGTGGTAAAAATAACTGTTATCTTCTGGATACTCAGTTCAGCAATTGTTGCAATTTGACTACGGTGGAATCTACACATCTTTGGCATGAGTGTTTTGGTCACATCAATTATCGTCTTCTAACTAAGATCATTGAAAAAGAACTTGTTAGAGGCGTTCCCAAAATCAATGCAAATATTGATGGTGTATGTGGTGCCTGTCAAAAGGGTAAACAAACGAAAGTTCACCATAAATCATCTCGAGATATTCACACTAAATCTCCACTTGATTTAATTCATGTGGATCTCTTCGGACCAATTCAACAACCCACAGTTGCTGGTAAGAAGTATGCTTTAGTTATGGTAGATGATTACACCAGATTCACTTGGGTTGCATTTCTATCTCATAAGAATGAAACTCTTGATGAATTCAAGATTATTGTTAAATTAATCCAGAACGAACAAGGTCGCAATCTAAAGAAAATTAGAAGCGACCGTGGAACTGAATTCAAGGACACTAAGGTGTTTGAATTTTGTGACGAACTGGGGATTATTCAACAATATTCACCACCCATCACTCCTCAAGCCAATGGAGTTGCAAAAATAAAAAATAGGAACATTCAGAAAATGGCTAGGGTAATGCTACATAACAAGAACTTACCATTAAGGTTTTGGGGAGAAGCTATCTTTACAACATGCTATTTGATCAACCGTGTCTACCTACGGTCCAAAACCCTAAACACTCCTTGTGAGTTGTGGTACGGTAGAAAACCCAACTTGCAATATCTCAGAGTGTTCGGAAGCAGGTGCTACATTCTAAAAGATCAAGAACAGAGAGGGAAATTTGATACCAAAAAGTGATGAAGGTATCTTCCTTGGCTATGCTTCTGATAGTCATGGTTTTCGAGTATTTAATCTCAGAACCCAGGTCATGATGGAATCTGCTAATGTTATCATCGATGTTATTAGTAATTTTCATCATGATAATCCTCCTGGTGAATTGCCTCCAACTGAGACAATTGAGAAAGTCAAAGAAATCCCAGATTTAGTTGAAGTTACCCCAACTATTACTGATGTTGATATTTCTAGTGACGAGGAGAAGAGCACTGATCAGGCTACTCCTGTCGAACAAGAACGTGTCCCTCCACGTAACCTCTGGTTTAAAAGGAATCATTATCCCAACAGTATTATTGGAGGAATAAATTCTACCGCTAAGACAAGAGGACAACTTCAAAATATTTGCAATTTTGGTTGTTATCTTTCTCAAGTAGAACTGAGAAGTATTGATGAAGCTCTTAGCGATCCCTTTTGGGTGAATGTAATGCATGAAGAGTTAAATCAATTTCAAAGAAAAGATGTATGGGAACTAGTACCTTATTCCTCCAATATCAATATTGTTGGTACTAAATGGAAATTCAAGAATAAGTCTGATGAATTTGGCACAATTGTCAGAAATAAAGCCAGACTTGTCGCTCAAGGATATTCACAGATTGAAGGTATCGACTTTGATGAAACCTTTACTCATGTGGCACGCCTTGAGTCCATTCGGTTATTATTAGATCATGCTTGTTTTCTTAAGGTTAAGCTGTTTCAAATGGACATAAAATCCGCGTTCCTAAACGGAATTCTGAAGGAAGAAGTCTATGTCGCTCAACCAAAGGGTTTTGAAAACCATGATTTCCCAGATCATGTTCTTAAGCTTAAAAAGGCATTATATGGGTTAAAACAAGCTCCTAGAGCCTGGTTCTAAAAACTTACTACTTCTCTTCTTAGGAAAGGTTTTTCGAGAGACGGAGCTGATAAAACCTTGTTTACCAAATGGAGTGGGAAAGACATTGTCATTGCTCAAGTATATGTAGATGATATCATCTATGGTTCAACTTCTAAGAAACTTGCAAAAGATTTCCAAGTCTCTCTTGGCAAAGAATTAGAAATGATCAATGTTGGTGAATTAAAATTCTTCTTATGATTACAAATTAAGCAACATAAGGATGGAATTTACTTATCCCAAGAAAAATATGCAAAGGATCTTGTCTCAAGGTTCGGTCTGGATAAGTCAACTCCAAAACTGACACTTATTCCCACTACTGGTAAACTACACATAGATGATAAATGAGTAAATGTGGATCAAAAAATGTATCGATCTATTATTGGTAGCCTTTTATATCTTACAACTACTATACCTGATATTGCTTTTAGTGTTGGTTGTTGTGCTAGATTTCAGGCAAACCCAAAAAAATCTCATCTTGCAGCTGCAAAAAGAATCATACGATATGTGAATCACACGGTCGGGTATGGTCTATCTTACACTTTTAATACTAACACTGACCTTTCTGCTTATTCTGATGCTGATTGGGCAGGATGTATAGAAGACAAAAAAAAAGTACACCAGGAGGGTTCTACTACGTAGGAATGAATCTTGTGGTTTGGCATAGCAAGAAACAAAATTCACAATCCCTGTCCACATGTGAAGTAGAATATATTGCTGCCGGCTCATGTTGTACTCAACTTATATGGATGAAACAAATGTTGGATGGTTATGGAATTGATACTGTTGCAATGAAGATATTTTGTGATAACTCTAGCGCATTTCGAATCACTGAGAGTCCCATTGAGCACTCAAGAAAAAAGCACATTGATATAAAGTACCAATTTATTCGAGATCTCTATGAAAATGGTATCATAAATATGGAATTTGTGCCTTCCGAACAACAATTGGCTGATATTCTTACCAAACCATTAGATACTGCTACATTTCAACACTTACAGCAGTTTATTGGTGTTGTTTTGGTTCATTAGTTATTTCTAAAACTCTTGCCCCTGTGCTTATCTCGATCTTTTGGGCAATTGAGTTTGGAACTCCAGTAAGTGTACTTCAATTCTGCATTTGTTTCAGTAGGTTGATTTTTGTCAGGTTTCTTAGTGTAAAAATCCAAAGAAATCCTTCTTTTCTTGTGAAAGTAAGGTCGCTCTTGTTGTTCTTTCGGGAATGACATTTTATGGGGGGGAGTTCTTAATTAAACTTGTGCTTAATTGCCAAATATTTGTGGGGAGTGCGGGTGTGGAATATTATAGGGGTTATCCTGTATCTTTATAAACTCCTTGATGAATGCATTTAGCTTTGGCTATATGATGGCATATAAAAAGTTGATATGTGCTTTCTTTTGGTCATGAAATGTCTCTATGTAAATTTCATCAGGATCCTACTAGTTTTCGTACCTTTGCCAATTTTGTTGACAAATAGGTTAATGTGTAGTTCACACTACAAATACATATGGTTTTCGGATCATTATGTAAGGGGGAGTGGTTTCCATGTGATATGGAGTATTGACTAAGGGGGAGTGATACATATCACCATAGTATTGTTGTGGAAGTTGTGATACAATTGAACTTTGATGTTGTGTAATAATACTATGACATTGTATAACAATGATTGAGAATTCTTGTTTTCTCATTGTTATAGCTACGGATTTTCAACAATGGTGATACTAAACTTACAACCTTTGGGATCATTGGAGTACTTGGAAGTGACGAAGATTTCGAGTAATGCTGAAGATTAGACATGTGGAATAGGATCTACATAAGTTTCTTTATCTTTTTTGTATTCCATATGTATTGATAGTTTTGTCACCAAAATTGACAAAGGGGGAGATTGTTAGAGAATTGCTCGGTCGAACTCGCATGCGTTACTATCTCAAGCATATTTGTCAATTTTAGTGATCAAAACTATAAGTCTTGATTTCTAGTCTACTATAGCTAAGTCTCGGACTAGGATAGTAAGTGTAGTTGAGCTCAAGGACTTCATGGCGATTCATCATACAAGTAGAAGAACTACTCCAGGAACCGGTGGAACTTCTCGACAAAAATTTATGTGAAGACTTGAACATATCTGTCACTCAAAAGTCTATCTACTCTATCTCCTATCTTGAGACAAAAGTCGTTTTGCTATATAGGCTTTGATTATACACATTTGCTATTTGGAGCCGAGTTTAACTCGCTTATCTATTTCTCGAATATGTGTTTGTAAGCTTTCGCTTAGGCCAAGTTCATCTTTACCAGTGACGAAAGTCATATTAAGTTTCAATTACTTGAAAATTGCTTTGACGAAAAATAGTGTGTGAACAACAACTATATAACATCCTCTAAGAATATTTCAATGATTGAAATGAGAGTTTAGATTATATAACCATTGTTGGATATAAACATTGTGTGGTAACTCATACATGTATAAGTCCTTATTCCTTGAACCAAAGTATGCGTACTTTGCTGCTCGGGAAAACTGGAACAGAGTCCGTGATGTGATTTTAAATAGTGGTAAATAGATTTGTCGTTCACTCAGACTTTGTTGAGATTGATTCTAGGCTTAAATATAAAAATAAGAAATTATATACAAAATATGTCACGGGATGAAGAATTCACTGAGACTCGGGATTTCACTGTTTTTCATATTCAAGTGGTTCAGAAATTAATCCTAGGCAATTATAGCTCCAAACACAAGAAATATTAACTCTATTCTTTGCCAAAATAGATTTCGTAAAACATCAATTGTAAATTACAAGCATAGTGTATCAAAAGCATCTAAGACTAAGCATACACTATCAAACAAGATAACAATTGATTAATAGAAATCATAAATCATTTATAATCGGTGCAAAAAGTAAATAAGGAATTAATTAAATTTACCATGATGAAATTCAGCTTCGTCCATCGTCCCAGCGATGGGGTCTAGCTTCTCATGATGAAAACACACTCAAAAAGATAACTCATAGCTCAAATGGTGTTTTTATTGGAAAAATAGAAGAAAACATAGATTTGCAATGGTATAAGGGTGTTGCAAAATAAACTGTTACAAAGAACGATAAATGGAAAATGCCACTGTCATTGTAGCAAATACAACGCTTCAGTATGTGTCGTTGTCACTGTTGATGAACGACTGTTCTTTGGCATCTTATGTTCTTCGTTCTCTCCTTCAATGGCAGCAGCAGAGACAAGATCTGCAACTTCCTGTTCTACGCTCTGTTTCCTCCCCTCACTCTTCATTCCCCATCTCTGTGATCCCAGAAGCCTATATATAACAAATCTGACCGAGAATACATCCTCATAACTCCAAATAATTCCGGCAGTAAAGGAAAATTATTCTCGAGAATAATTTCCCTTTTTTCTTCTCTGCATGCGATAACTTTTGATGACTCTCCTTATTTACCTTCTGCGTGCTCCAATTTACAGCGAAACTTCCTAAAACATGAGCAGTACACGTCCCAAGCTCGCTGTAACTCATATAAAACCCGTGAAGAACTCGTGTCCTCTGTTTGCTTCAATCCAACGATGCAGCCCAACTTAGTCGAAACAACACACCCTACCACCCCTGTTAAATCGTAACAGGATGATTACAACTCACTAGGGTGATTAAGTCTCGCCAAAACTCCCGAAAATTCTTCACTGAAACTCTCAGAAAAACATGCAGCTCTGTTTTCTTTACCACGGATTAGCTAGCCAAATTCAATCGAACCAAAGACCCATACCAAGCCTTTTAGGCTATATCAAGTCATCCCACAAAGTTCTATCCATTGAGTCTCCTTCTAACACGCCCAAATCTAGAACCAGAAATCTACCAGTTGGCTGCAATATATTCCCGCCAAATCTGAAAATTTGAAATGAAGAAGAAGGTACCCCTTATCCAAATCTGCGGGTGACGAATATCAGGTGGATGCCCCTTATCAATTGGGGTTCCCCTTATCCAAAGTGGGGGTCCGTATAGCAAATGTCCACCGGGGGTGCCCCAAGCAACTTTTCGAGTCGAATTTTCTGAAAATGTTTATTTTCCAAAAATACCTACAAACACATAAAACACCATAATTAGTACAAAATCGAGCACTAACAATAAAGAACATTGAGAACAAAATAGACACATAAATGCGTCTATCAGTCCGCGAACCCAGTCCGGGTACCCAGTCCGCTTACCGTCGGAGGTTCTCTTCCCGAGAAAATCTGCTGGAGTTTGTGAACTTTTTACAAACTTATTCCGGGTACTTAAGTCCGCGTACCAGTTTGTGTACTTAAGTTGGTTATTTTCTAAAAACGATTATTCGTGAACTTAAACTTAGATAAACTAAGGAATGCAAGTTTGCAAACCGTGGCTATAAAGTTCATGAATCGATTCGAGTGAATCAAATCGTTTTTGCTTCGATTGTGTCTTGTATACTTCTATAAGATCTAAGCAATTGAACAACTCTCTAACTAGTTCATTTAAATCATTTGAACTAGTTATGGTAAAGAAGAATATGGTTGATATGAAAGTGCTCACATGGCTAACCATTTGGTTAACTACTGTTGAACTAACTAGATGTACATGTTTGGGTACGGTTACACAAACCTAGATAAACGTGCATTTCATTTGTGTGTAACAAGCTAAGTTTCGATCTAACGGTTGAAAGGTATTAGCTTGAATCTAATCAGTTTTCATCTAACGGCGAATGTTGAATGCTTTGTTACTAAGCTAACATTGATTGCAAACCCTGATTTGAAAGACTATATAAGGGAGAACTCTAACAACTGGGAAACCTAATACCCACACCTCATGTATGATACTAGTTGTATTATCTAGAGTCGATTCTCCTTTAACCTTAGGTTTATACCGAGACCCTGTAGGTTAACGACTTGAAGACTTCATTGGGATTGTGAAGCCAGACCGATACTACTTTTCATGTAGTTGTGTGATCTGATCTTGTTGTTTCTATCGTACTAAGTAAAATCATAAGATTGGCATGAGATTGATTTCTCTGATAGGCAAGATATAAAAGTAGTCACAAACATCTTCGTATCATCGTTTGTGATTTCACAATATCTTCTTTCGCTAGTCGGTTAAGATTATTGTGAGGTGATTGATAATACTGAGTTGTTCTTCGGGAATATAAGTCTAGTTTATCAATTGGTTCCTGTTCACCTTGATTTATCAAAAGAAGGAACAAAAACTTGTAGGTATTTATGTGGGAGACGGATTTATCTATTACCGTAGAATTTTCTGTGTGATACAAATTTGTTTATTAAAGTCTTCGAATTTGGGTCGTAGAAACTCTTAGTTGTGGATGAGATCAGCTAAAGGACTCAAGTGTGTAGTATCATGCTGGGATCAGAGACGTAAGGAACGCAACTGTACCTTGGACCAATGTGAGATTGATTGGTGTTCGACTACAGTCCAGACCGAAGTTAGTTTGTAGTAGGCTAGTGTCTGTAGCGGCTTAATACAGTGTGTGTTCAATCTGGACTAGGTCCCGTGGTTTTTCTACATTTGCGGTTTCATCATTAACAAAACTTTTGGTGTCTGTGTTATTTTTTTTCCGCGTTATATTTTGTTATATAATTGAAATATCACAGGTTGTGCGTTGAATCAATCAATTGGGAAATCCAACCTTTGGTTGTTGATTGAAATTGATTGATACTTGAACATTGGTCTTTGGTACCGTTCAAGTGATTTCTCTTGTATTCAATTAGACTCGCAGATTTCTATTTGCTTGAGTAAGTATTGAATCGGGAAAGAGAGATATAACTCTTTGATATACTTTTATTAAGATTGAGTCTGACTGTCTACTTGATTCTCTTAAAAGTATACTGGAGTTAGTCCATACAAATTGCTAATCGAAATATTGGGTGTGGTTTTTAGACCCCCACTTTTTCACTAACGCCTATAAATACCGCACCTTGTTCATCTATTCTTCACACTTTACCTCATCTTCCCTTCTCAACTTTTCTCTGATCTTCTGTTCTCTTCCCTAAGAAAGTTATCTTTCGTTTTACTTCTTAAACAAATAGGGAGAGTGAGAAAATAAAAAGAAACAGAAAAGTCAAAGGATCTACTAGTACCCCAGCCAATGGATTAAGCTTTGTTGTGGATAAAGATTATGAGTTTCAAAATGTTAGACAAGTAGCCGGTGATGGTGTGTTCTCTAATCACATATATGGCATCAGAAGAGAGTTAGTTCAGTTAATCTAAGAGGTGGATGGTCAGAGTTCCATACGATTTTTCAGTTACTTCCCCTTGTTTTTCAAGAGAGAGTCCGACATATCCTTGGCGACATTTATATAATTTACAACCTAGAAACCACGGGACTCAAGGAGTTCAAGTTATATTTGAACGATGGTGGAAGACTACATACACGTTCTTTTTCAAAGACTTTGAATGCGGTAAGTCAGTTTTTTCTAGTATTTAAAATTTCAGATTATGTATTTTGTTTTATAAAATTCAACAAACTCTAATTATGAATAATTATTGTTAATAGGAGTTACACCAATAGATTTGTACATGTTAACGGGAATTACATGTGCTGGAAACTTATTTCCATTTAACAATCTTAATTGGTTATCAGAAGATAAATGTAAACAAAAACTTCCTTTATACTCAAATGAAGTAGAAGGAAATGGTTCATATAGACAAATAAAAGTGCATGGGTTAAAAGTGGTTGGATTGAAAAGTCTTTTGAAAAGTTATGCTAAGAAAATGAAAACATGTTAGCAAATAATCAATATTTGGTCCCTGACCATTATGAGGAGCTCGAATGTCTATTTGTATTGTGGACATTAGACCAATGTCTATTTCCAATGTAATCTTTTTATTTTAATTAATGGAAATTATATTTTAGATTGATATTCAAATAGAAACTAGTTTTACATTTCATTAAAAATTAACCTTAATCGCATAACACATTACTTAAAAATTAAATTCCTGCACGTGAACGTTGTAAAGTTCATAATATTCGTCGTGACTAAACCATCTTCTGTTGTCTTCGGCAAATTTAGTATGAGCTCTAATTTTTAGTTCTTTAGTTGACAAGCCAGGATTATCCCCTTTTATCAACCACATAATTTGCTGATACTTTCTCACATCGTTATTGATGAAACAATAACGATTTTGAAGACACTCATTTGTTCTTCTTGAATTTACGTGACTTAACGCCATAAACCTTTGAAACACACAGTGTCCCATAAGTTAAAAGTCTCTAAATTGGAATCTCTATCGCTTGCAATCGAAACCCAACATCGAATTAGAGAAATATCTTCTTCTCGAGTGAAATCTACTTCGGTTACGCGAGCACTAGGCATAGTGAAATGAATTTGAAGTTGAAATGGTGTGAGTAGACATAGATATTTATAAAAGAAGAATAGTAATCGTTGGATGTGGAACTGATGAGCGATGATCAAGTCAGCGATGCAATGACTAGCGCTGATGCTGGAATGACCAGCGAGCGATATTATGATCAGCTAGAGCCCATCGGGTTCAGCTAGAAGTAGCGAGAGCAGAAGAGAGTCGAGACCCGACCACTAAAAAGCAGTAATAACCACTGGTTCATATTACGTGAAAGCAACTTTCAACTGACTTAACTAGGGCTGCACAACGGGTAGGGTGGGTAGGATATGGCCTATATCCGCCACCCTACCCGTTTACCGGCGGTTAAGAAAATCTTTACCCGCCACCCTACCCGTCAAATAATGGATAGGGTAGGATACGGTTAAAAAACTGGCGGATAGGGTAGGGTTGGCGGGTAGGAGTAGGGTATGTGCACTTCTAGGTAGGGTGGGTAGGATATGGCCTATACCCGTCACCCTACCCGTTTACTGGCGGTTAAGAAAATCTTTACCCGCCATCCTACCCGCCGAATAGTGGATAGGATAGGATACGGTTAAAAAACTGGCGGGTAGGATAGGGTTGGCGGGTATGGGTAGGGTATGTGCACCCCTAGACTTAACTCAGTGCGGAGAGAGATTACGTATTTCACCACTTGCATAATCATCCTCCATGAATAAAATCAGCAAAGAAAAACCAGAATTCTGAAATCAGATAAAACAATTACAACTGGAGAAAGAAACAAGTTTCGGTAAGTATATTCACCGATCATCTCATCTTCAAACAAAATAATGTGTTTTTCCTTGTTTAGAATTTTGCCCCCCTCATGTGATTTTCCCGGGAAATTCAGTTCCCTTTTTTTTCTCTCTATTTTGTGACTTGAAATCAACAAGTTTGATATGTTATCTTCACTTAAAGTTTCTTTCTGATGGTTAGATAAGATATTGATGACTTCTGTTTTTTGAAAATAGATATTGATGACTTCACTATGAGAACTATTCGATGAAGTTTGCCTGTGGATTTCTTCAGTTTTAGCAACTGCTTCTATAGATAAACATGTGATTCTTCTAATTTTATGGACATACAAATGTTGATTGACTTGAATTTGATGATGATCTTAGAAGAAAGAAATGTAGAGTGAAAAAGAAATTCGATGAAGTTCTCTCGAGTCTATCCCAGAGACACGGAATTAGAATCTCTATGGTTTTTTTTTTTTTTGGTATATTTCTTGTTTACTAATTTTATATTTTATGTATAATCTTATGTATATCAGGTTATCCATGGCTAAAGATAACTCTGTCGGTGTTGAATCTCCACGGCGAAGGTCTGGTCTTCTGAGAGATCAAGTTCAATTATTAAAGAAAAGGGATTCTGATCGGTTTGAGATTGTCCCAATTCAAGATGCCTTGTCGTTTGAGAAGGGTTTCTTTATTGTGATCCGGGCATGCCAATTATTGGCACAAAAAAATGAAGACCTAATATTGGTAGGAGTAGCAGGTCCTTCTGGGGCTGGGAAGACTGCATTTACTGAGAAGATTCTCAATTTCATGCCCAGCATTGCTGTTATTTCCATGGACAACTACAATGATGCTAGCCGCATTATTGATGGGAACTTCGACGGTAAAATCTAATTATATTCTTAAGAGGTTCCACTGTACTCAAAAATGTATTTGGATGTATAGGCACTGACATGGTTTTAAGCAAAACCCCTTCTTAAGCTGATTGCTGTTAATTTAACTGTTTGTTACTTACACAGCTTTATGTAGAAATTCCTTATGAACTCATTTATAGATATGTGGAATCCCATTTAGAAAGAATATAAGTAGATAATCAAGGCAGTAAGATTTTAATTTTGTCTTCCTCCTTCAAATGAACATGCCAAAATCAAGGTTGTAAGATTTAATCTTCAAGTGTACATGCCAAAATCTTGCTGAAAATATTTAGGTTTTGACCTTTGGCAAATCAATGTCCTTCTGGTTGTCTATACTTTTGACAATTTTTTGCCTGGGAGTATAAGATTATGCAGGATAGTGGTGGAAAGACTATACAGGTCTAACAGTTTTCATGCATGGAACAGATCCGCGCTTGACAGACTATGATACACTGCTTGAGAATATCCGTGGTCTAAAAGAGGGGAAACCAGTTGAGGTGCCAATATATGACTTCAAGTCTAGCAGCCGAACAGGATACAGGTTGGACTGTACCTGATGAACAGTTAGTAGTTTATAATAATGGTTCTGATGATTTTAATGATCTTCCACTCGATGTTTATTAGCTTAGGATACTTTCTCATTAGGCAAAAAGAAAAGGGAACAGTATGAAGCAAAACAAAAATGAAACAGAAAAATAACTTCCAGTTAGATAAGGAGAAAGCTACATTCTTTTGTCTAGTTTAGCATATTGAGGTTGTGACTCCACTGACTCGGTTTCCTTGGTTACTAAGTTCGAGAGTATATGATTGAGCTGTTATTATGTGCAAACTTATTTATCCCAATGTAGCTATAGTATATTGTACTTCTCAGCTCTTTTGGTTAATAATTTAGTAAACAATTACATTTTCAGTAACTCTTGTATTTCGTTCTTAAACTCAAGCTTTTTCCTCCTCTTTCTCTACCCAATAAATTCTGGAAATATGATGCTAAGAACTTTTTGTTCCTCGCACCAGGACAGTTGAGGTCCCAAGCTCTCGGGTTTTGATTATTGAAGGCATTTATGCTCTGAGTGAAAAGTTGCGACCGTTGCTAGACCTTCGAGTCTCAATCACTGGTGGGGTTCACTTAGATCTCGTTAAACGTGTTTTACGGGATATACAACGTGCAGGCCAAGAACCAGAAGAAATAATCCATCAAATCTCTGAAACGGTTCTTTCACTGCCATTTTCAATGTTACTTAATCTAGAAAGAAAAACTGTTACTAACTTGCGTGGTTCTTTTTCCACAGGTGTATCCAATGTACAAGGCTTTTATTGAACCAGATCTGCAAACAGCACATATAAAAATAACCAACAAATTCAATCCATTCACAGGGTTCCAGAATCCCACTTATGTTTTAAAGGTTAATCCCAACTAAATTCCGTGTTTAGTTTTGTTATAATGTTAGTTACTCTCACTGTTATAGAGAAAGTTTCAGTGCCAACTTCTTAGCCAATCTTCATCCTGTGGATAAACTTGTTAATATTAGGAAAGAGGACCTCTTAGCAAGCCTCTCACAACCTGTCCTGAGTTGCTAGAGATTGTGAATAATGATAAGTGAGATAAAGTATATTACAGGTCTTAGGGTCTGCATTGGCCTTTTGCTGTTTTGTTTGTTTGTTTGATGTCTGAGGCGTCCCAAACCTAGCGAAATATGTCAAAACAACAAATACAACAAAAAGTCAAAAAGCCTTGTTTCGGAAGAGGTGCTGACTATTTAGTTACTGAAACACTCTATCAACTGGTCTTGTATTTGTTCTTTTCTATCAGCAACTAGTTTATGAAATGATGACATTTAATAATGTATTGTTCCCTGTCCTGCAGTCGCGAAAGACTCTTACTGTTGATCAAATCAAAGCCGTGATTCCTGAAGTGCATACAGAAACCACCGAAGAAACGTATGATATTTATCTTCTTCCACCAGGTGAAGATCCTGAAGCTTGTCAATCGTATCTGCGCATGCGAAACAGAGATGGGAAATACAACCTGATGTTTGAGGTTTATCCTTCAGGAACTTATATTGCTTTTCATGTTCCCGGTTAAAAGAGAAACTAATCATATTTCAAGGTTATAATGGGGAAAACTTTCATGACTTTTTGGTTCAGGAATGGGTTACCGATAGTCCATTCATAATATCACCACGTATATCTTTTGAAGTAAGTGTGCGGCTTCTTGGTGGATTAATGACATTGGGTTACACTGTAGCAGCCATACTTAAAAGGCATAGTAGTGTTTTCTTCAGTGAAAAGGTCTGTGTGAAGATGGATTGGTTAGAACAACTAAATCGTCACTACGTTCAGGTATTACATCAAGGCTCCTGAGAAGAAAGATTAGTGATATCTCATATCTGATTAAGTGGGCCCACTTTAATATCATCTTCGATTAAGGTTCCTTTATATAAAATACAATGCACTAACATGAAAATGTTTAATGGTATTGGTGAGGTGCAAGGTAAAGACCGTTTGTACGTGAACATGGTGGCAGAGCATCTAGGTTTGGGAGGTTCATATGTTCCTCGCACATACATTGAACAGATTCAATTCGAAAAGCTTGTAAATGAAGTTATGGTATGAAATCATAATATATCAAATTGATCGTCCGCGTTTATCTTGTTTACATGTGTTACTAATCTAATCATCTCACAGGCACTGCCTGAGGATCTGAAGTCAAAACTCATTGAGGAGGATTTCGCTTCATCACCGAAAGAAGCTATTTCACGACTATCAACAGACACGGCTGCAACGAGAAACACAAATGCTAAGAGGTTTTGTAGCTTGACCTTTTCTATATTATACTTTACTTATTTCTTACTGATACCTTAAGTTGGGTCACCGTCACACATAATGAGCATTACACATTCTGGCCCAACTGAGAGGCATAGACCGCAAGTTTCATTCTTTGTTTCAGAGTAAAAACGGAGAAGAAAAAAAATCTTATAATGTACTTGTGACTTGTGTAGTTTATTTAGTTTATAATTTGTATAAATCAATAATTTTTTCTCATTTTCTTTTCTTTTTTGATTATAGAGCAATAATTATTTCTCTTATAATTCATTTTTCTTTGGGTTATGTATATCTTTAGCTGTAATTGGTATTAAACGTATTTTAAACAGCGGCGTGTCACAATCATATTCTGCACTTCGGGAGAGGAGTCAATCCAAGTTGGCTAAACTTTCAGTTCACAATTTAAGCTTCAATGCAAGACAGCCAAATTCACCAGCTCTACATGCAAACCAGGTATAGATTCCTTTGCTGATTAGTTTTAGTCTATCTAAAGCATTGCAAAAGTCTAAAGCATCAACTGATAATCTTGTTTTTTCCTCCTTTATAGGGTGTGATTACTCAACTTTCTGAGCAAATTACCACTCTTCATGAGAGGTTGGATGAGTTCACATCCCGAATGGAAGAGCTGAATTCGAGGTTGACAACTGAGAAAGCTTCTTTAAGCCAACAAAACTTGTCCCTGCAAGCTGAAGCTTGCAATGGATCTGCACCTCACCTCATGCCTGGTTTAGGCAATGGTTCTCATTTACCCAAATCCTCATCTTCGTCTCAGTTAGTGAAGGACTCTCCGTTGATGGAAGAGGTATTTGATTGACCCCTTATCCTTCAAGTAGAGTCATGTTTACTTTATTTTCTTAGTTTTTCCTGTCATGAACAGATCAACACCATTGTACGAGGGCAACATCAGGTAATGCACCAATTAGACAATCTCAGTAACTTTCTTCGTGAGAGTTTGACTGAGAGGTCAGACCATTGCAGAACGAACAGCAGTGGTGGACTTGCTGATTTTGAATTTGTCGGGGTTCCTCTTGTTCTCACATTGGCGATTGCGGGTGCAGGAATCTTCTTGTTCAAGAGCTTTTCTTCCTAAAACGGATTCCATGGGTGAGTTTTCAGCTCTATTTGAAAGTGTACAGCTTTTACATATGCGTCTGCTCGTAAATTTGGTTTTAAGTGCAGTGATGTTACTTATGCAATATTAATAAATGAAGCAATACTAAATAAATATCAAGGCAAATAATGGTTCTTAAAGAGCATGTATAATGAAATGGACTGGGTCCATATTTTGATTAGAAAAGAAGAGTTGTTTATTTAATTAGTTTCATCACAGAACCCTTGGATGAAGCTAATCAAAATGCTTGTTGGCTAAACAGACTTGAATCTGAATGTTTTCAATTTTTATGTGCTGACGGATTCCGACGTTAGTACTTGTGTGGGAGTCATAACAGCTCTAAAACCATTATAATGTGCTGCACCCTAGTGTTAAAGCTTGAGAAAATGACGTGTATTCTCGGCCCGTGATGAACACCGACGCTGGTACCATGTCATTGTCATAATTTAAAACAGAATTAGTTTAATAGAGAACCCAGTAATAACATGAGATAAGATGCATCCTGCGGATGGCAGTAAAAGATCCGAACTTTGAAGCATTCGCACCCCAAGTAATTTGAGTAACCTGTTATAGGGGCGGCATGGTTTTTTAGTGGGGTGGCAGTGTGATAGTAATGTCCCTCTAGTTGGTTAGGGGATGTCCTATAAAGGGTGTAAATTAACTAGATTACCCTCCCCATTTTTCAACCTAAATCAAAGCTAAATTGAAAATTTGTTTTCTTTCTTCTTCTCTTCTCCTCCTCCCATCAACCGTAACCTCCATTAAAACTCAAAAATTTATCATCTTCGATTAATCGACGATTCGAAAATTAATCAAGTGTAGTATAATGACTTATATGAGGTATGTTTTGAGAACCCGGTTACGATTTGGTTTATATTGTTCGATTTAAGGTTAATTTCTATCCAAAATTAGGGTTTTTAGATGAAAATTGAAATTGAAATTTCTGGATTTATGTGAGTTACGGTTGATTTTAACTCAATTACGAACCTTAACTGGATATTTTGATGTTGTTACGGTTGGTAATAGTTCAATTACCAACCGTATGTTCTTATATCTCCGAATTTTCTTCAGTTACGGTTGGTAACCATTTTAGTTTACGAACCGTAACTCAGTTACGGTTGGTATCGAGCATTTAGTTACCAACCGTAACTCCCAACCGTAATTGAGTTATGGTTGGTATCGAGCATTTAGTTACCAACCGTAACTGGTTTTACGATTGGGTTTTCTTCAAATTTAACCAGCTATGGTTGGTAGTTCATCTTTTACGAACCGTAACTTCGATTTACGGTTGGTTATGAGCAAAATTCCAACCGTAATTAGCTCTGAAAATGTAAAAAAAAAATGAATTTTTTACGTATTTTAGATAACTTTGAGCAACAAAAAGCTAGTTGGGACTAATTTAGAAGTATACCCGATCATTTTCAGGTCCTGGTTCTTCATTTTGTTGGTTAATTTCTTCAATTGATTGAGATTGACCTTCTCCTCTAATTTTTTTTTTTTAACTTTAAAATTTTGATTTTGGTTTTGATTTTGAGTTAATATAACTGAAATTAATCATTAACACTAAACTTGATTATCATCATTAAACTAGGCTATTAATTATGAGGATTAATTTGTCATTTCCAATATTTTTTTTATAAGGGACGCCTTGAATGATCATGTAATGATCCTTTTTGTCCTATTAGAATGCCGCCATTCTAATAAACCATGCCGCCCCTATAACAGGTTACTAATTTAATGGCCGAGTGTGGAACTATCTAATTCCTTCCCCTATCTCTTGAGTAGTGGACTGCATTTAGTTCTGAATCGGATACTGTAGTCATTCTCATTTCTTTCTTTTTTTTTGATTGGTAAACTGATAGTGTCGTAGTTCTTTTTAATATCGAGTTTCCTGTCTTGGCGCACTATTCTCACTTTGGATAGTAAGTCGTTAGAAGGATGATCTACAAAAACAGGATAGCTTGAAACATACAGAAAACCAAAAAAATACTAGAGTAGAAATAAAATAGTGACCCATCCAGGCACGACTCCTTGCCGAGCCCTGCCATAAGTTCAAGGAGTAGCATTCCAAATCCAAAGATACCAGTCTTATTGGAAAATGCTCAGGAGCTGTATGGCCTGCTCCGGTTGTTATCTTCAATGATCCAAAAGCTTAGTTAAACCAAATCAGAAGCCAAAAGCCAAAATCTTTAAGTGGGTGTGAATTCCAGTCCAATGCTTGTTCTCCAACAGAAAACAAAACAAAATATTGGACACCTCTACTCAGCTCAATCATCCAACTTGCCTCTACTCATCTCAATCATCCAACTTTTGTTGAATCACATAGTTGTCTGTTGTCCACATAATCAGACACTTTGTTCCAGAGAAAAAATAAGGATTTGACAGAAATCATAATTATTATCATTCATTATTATTTATTATTGTAATAAAACAGCCACCTGACTCGGTATTTAAGTTTGAAAGACCAACCAACAAGGCTAGATGGCACTGGTGTTACTGCTTACTCCAACAGAATTGACAAACAAACTCCAAAGAAAGAAATTGAAAACATATCAAGAACGAATATGGTACTTATAAAAATCCCTACTCGGAATCGTCTTCATCTTCAGATTTCCAGCAGGTCTTCAAAATAGACCTGGGCGATCCACAGCTGCCAACCTTCACAAAGCTTTGGTAAATGACAGATCCACCATCCTCCAATTCTTGTACACTCCTGTCCCCACAACTATATCCTTTAATATCAAGACAGCAATCCAATTCAGGAACATTATTACCAATATCAGTGTGCATAGCAACAGAGAATTCATTCGGCTCAAAGCAAGACAGAACCCTCCTTACAAGCTGTTCCAGATCAACAGCATTCTTCAGATCATACCCTGCTGCTTCAAAGCTTGCATAACTGAAACCATCCTCTGGTGTAACATGAATAGTAGAAATAGCAGGTCCTTCAATACCATTCATCGAGTAGCCGCATGGGTCAAACTCAAAGTCGTTTATGTTAGAATCTGGAAGAATCTTCCTTATGCCAGAGGCTTCAGTCATCTCATTAGCTGTGCTTGATTCAGTTTTGTAGAACACAGATGCACACCCCTTGTTTAGACCAGTCATACACATCTCAAGAGTGAAATTGGGGTTAGTCTGATCACCAGTTCCTTCAGCGTAAGCAGAGTACACATGCCAGTTTTGTGCTTCATTATCACCCATCACATATGCGCTGCTTTGGAGACCAAGCTTAATAAACTGTCTGTCTAGAACTGAAACTTCCTCCAAGAAGCTGCGGTGTGGGAAAGTTTGAGCACCTGGGAAAATGAAGTTTCCACGGGTGTAATTCACAGCTTTTACAGTGAGGGATAGAGTTTTTGCTAACTCAAGGATAGGTGGGATTGAAAGCAATAACTTAGTGGTTCCACAAGTTTTGATGATCATCTTGTATGGGTAGACAAAGAAGCTAGACTCAGAGAGTATGTAGGAGTCAAGATGAGCATTGGACATGGACCCTACAATAGTGCACTCCGCCGGTTCTAGTATCTCGTCCAGTTGAGATTTTGTTAGAGCCCTAAGGCCATTGCCTGCTGGGTCAGCAAATACCCCAGGCTCAAAGAATGAGATTTCGAGTCTTTTCTCGAAACCTTCGAAACCGATTGCAGAGGTTGGTGAGGCCATTTCTTAAAAAGAAGTAGGTTGTTGACAAATGAGGTGAAAATTTGGGTTGAGGTTGGGAAAGAATATTAAAAAACAATGAAGGAAACTGAACACCTAAAGAAGATTCCACTGAAAGTGGTCAAAAGACGGCTTAAAAGATATCAGGATGGTTTCCTGGAGCACTGCACAATAAGAACACATGGTGAAAAACAAAGTTAGTTTCTCAATTTCATTTAGGAAATAAGTAAAACCAAATCCTCCATAAGCAGACATAAGTATAACATATGAATTATAAACTTACGTTGCAGTAAGCAGCAGACTTGAATTTCTTGATTCCACCAGCTGGTCGGATGTCTTCGATACTGTAACCGAGAGGAGCTTCATAAACTAAGGATTTACTACTAGAATCTTCACCACCTTTAGCCTCCATTAGTTGGGTAATATCATTCAGTCTTTTTCCTGAAAAACAAAATGTCAAAACAAAATTCAGAACCCTAAGACAAATACAAAACCCTATGTTCAATCATCGAAGGGGATAATATATCAAAGAAAGGGTTTTAGATTTAATAAAATTATTCAATCCTAAGACAACAAAAAAAAAAAAAAAAAAACTAGATCTCCTCAATCATAATAATAAAGTACACAAATCTCATCGATCGACCATAATATAATTAATCGCTCAAACCCTAATTTCATGATTGTATCGTTTTTTCAAAGCTAAATCATCATAATCTTCTCCAAATTAATGAGAATCAAGAAGAAAGGCATATGAATAGAATTAACTTACAACGCTGAAACGATTTCTGATCAAAACGAAGACCTTTGGCAACTCCTCAAAAGAAACAAACCCTAGAAATTGGGAAAATAAGATGCTATCGAACTTCGAACAACACAAAGAACAGATTAGAAACCTTTGATTTGAATTTCAATACTTGATTGCAGAGAGCTAATGAAAGATGAAAGTTTTTCTCTTTTTATTTTTTCCTTGGATCAGAGGCGTTCTTAAATAGACCAGCAGCTGACCAAGGAAACAACGCAGAAATTACCTACTATTCCTCAAATAAATGCGATTTTACCCTTGCACACTCGTGGAGCTAAAGTTTCGTAGAATTCTACTGGCCGTTCGTTTTCTAGTTGGACTATTATACCCTCACCGGTACAGTTATCCTAAACAGAGGACCCCACATTTTGTAGCAAACAGTCATTGCAGTTAACGATATACTGAACGGCACACCGGGTAACTCGGACGTTTTACTCAAGGAATTACGGCTCTTGACCAACCAGATGGTTCCGTTTTCCAGCTTTCGTGTCTGTGTCTATTTGCTCCTCACACGTATAATGCGACCAAACGGTTCAACCCAAGAAAAGGCTGACCACGTGTTTCAAATTTACCAACACGTGTCAAGTAGGTAGAGGCAACAGTGTTACATGGTCTAGGTACCGGGCACTTGGTCCTACGCTATCTAACACGCGCTTGGTTTGAAAGTTTGTTGAAACCGAGATTCGCAGATGCGGATGAATGGCGCTTGTTATCCATACTGGGAGTGGGAGTATCAAAGTATAAACGCGCCCCTATACTCCTCGAAAAAGATTTTGTTGAGCTGGGTTTTGTGGTGGAAAAGAGAACGTATAATTTTTAAGTGTATTATTGTGGGTCCCATTTACTGAGGATTTCTTCACAGCCACAGAATGAAGTTTGCGGTTACTTGGCTCTCACTTTTTCTTTCTCTCTACTCTCGTAGATATAAAAGAAAAAGACAAGAAGAAAGACGATATGGTCAAGATTGTCAATCCTAAGTCAACCATAGTCAATTCTTGGTTTTGAATTCCTTTTTTGATTCGATATGATCTTTTTCTTTCGACCCATTGTTTTAATCCTCTGGTTTTACCCTTTGTAGATTGACTTTTGGTCCAACTCTGATGTTTTTATATGTCTCTTTTTTTTTTATTTTGCCCTAATTTTCAATTTTTCATTTTCCCCTTTATATTTGTCAATCTCTGGTTCTAATTGGTTTGTTTTTCTTTTAATGGCAGCTTAATCTCCTCCCTGCTTGTTACCACGCACTGGTGTTGCAGTAATGTCCCATCACATCTTGAGGTATAATTATAGTTGGCAGTTTCCAAGTTGGCATAATCAAAGTTGGTTTTTTATTGCAGTGGTGCATCTGATTTTCATCCTCATCGGTTTCTCTCAATCTTATCTAATCTGGGTTATTATAATGATTCTCCCGCTTCACTTTTAGGGAAAAGTGTTCTTGCTGTTATCTTTACTTGGTCAGGAGCTTTGGTGTCTACAAAAATGTATTTGACACATCCTACAAATTTTCAACCATACTTATCTCCCATACTTATCTAACTAAGAATTTGACACATCCTACAAATTTTCCTTATAAATACTACCTCAAACAATTTCAGTTTCTTTATATCCTTCTCTGTTATTACAACATCTTACTTTTCTTCACCCTTATGGCTAGAGCATCGGTGAATAACATTTCTGAACAGATGCAGGAAGTTTCAATCAGTGAAGAACCTATTAGAAGAAGGGTTGTTATGCACTCAAATACTGCAATCCTAAATGGAATTCGAGATTGGAGATATTGTCTTGTTGGTAAACTTTATGCCCCTGGTGTTATGATATGGCAAGATGCTGAACGAGCTGCCAGATTCATTTGGCCTCATCTGAGGAGGCACAATCAATGGTTGGTTCAGGTGCGTAGTTTGGAATCTAATGTTTTTGTTATCAAATTTCAAGTTAATGATGATAAAGAAGCTATTTTGTTTGGTGGGGCTTGGAATTTTGATGGTTATTTGATAGTCTTAAAAGATTGGAATTTAACAATGGACTATCATCTCTTAGATTTCTCGGTTTCTCCATACTGGCTAGAATATAAGTACCTCTTACCTGAATTCACTTATGCTGATATTTTGAGAATGCTTGGTAATATCGTTGGAGAAGTTAGAGTGGTTGAGCCTGATGGTGTTAGTCCTCCTATTTCCTCAAAATATAGAGCTTTAATTCTTATTAATGTCAACACTCCTCTTATAACTGGTATTACTGCCGCTAATGCTGCTGGTGTCACTAGGTGGATTGGTTTCTTTTATGAAAAACACCTTACAACTTTGCTCTGAGTGTAAGGTACCTAATCATGAAGAAAATGATTGTGATATGACTAATCGAAGACGTGAAATGGAAGAGACTGTAAGAGGATTTGGTTTTGCTGAGCCGGTTTTACCTCCTCAACGAAATCCTCAGCAAGAAGCTCAACTCTTTTTACAATATGGTACTCAACGGAGAAACAGACTGCGTCAACCAATTGCTCTAGAACAGCCGAGGCCTTTTGATGGAATGCGCCTATCCATCTTCTCGGCTACTGATTCTGATGCTGCAACTTCATCATCCTACCATGATCAGTCTCATCTTTCCTCTTCCGTAAGGCCATATTCTACTCTGACAAGTGATGGTGCTAGTACGAGTGGTACGAAGAAGCGATATCGTCGACCCCCAACCTTGGTTATAACTCCTGAGAATCAACTTGAAGATGCTGAGTTTGATAGAGATATTATTGTTGGAGAAACATCTTCTGTTCAAGATGATACTGCTACCATTGAAGAGAATAATGTTTGGGACATTGCTGCAGCACATGCCCTTAATGCACAGAACAAAATGATGCATGGCAACAGGTGTTTTTTCAACTCGTTTTTCTTTATTGAGTTTTCACTCTTTCCTTAATCTGTGTTGTTTTTTCCCTACCTTTTTATCTATCTTTTTCATTATTTACAACATGAAAATTCTGTCTTGGAACTGTCAAGGTATAGGAAATCCTCATACTAGAGACTATCTTAGTTTCGTTTAACCAATAATGATCCAGATATTTTTTTCTTGTGCGAAACCAAAGCTCAGCCCAATAATATGCGACTATATCTTTCTAGAACTAAATACCCTAATTATTGGTTTGATCCTTCTTTGGGCCTTTCTGGTGGTATTGCTCTTGCCTGGAAACAAGGAATTGATGTTGAAATAATGCACACTACCTCTGATACAATACATGCTATTGTACACACTCATGATAATAACTTGGATTTTTTGGTCACCTTTATGTATGGAGTGCGTGATGCTGTAGCAATAACAATCAGTGGCAATATTTGCTTGATATGTATTCTTCTGTTGATCTCCCGTGGGTTTTGTTAGGCGACTTGAACTTCACTATGAATGACTCTGAAACCCATAGTATTAATGCATCTCATCATCATGCTAGACATGTTAGGAATTTTATTCAGCAAATGGGTCTCATTGATTTGGGTTATTCAGGAGCTGACACTACTTGGTCGAATCATAGAGATGGAGATGCTCATGTCTCTGTTAGATTAGATAGAGCCTTAGTGAACTGTTGTTGGATTAATAATTATACTGCTCATCTGCAACATTTAGTTCCCATTGCTTCAGACCACAGTCCTATTTTGTTACATATGTTCCTAGTGCTAGAAAACACACTCCTTTTAAGCTATACAAGTGCTGGTTCCAAGTGGCCTCTTGTAAAGACACTATCAATCAAAGTTGGCAACATCAATTTAATGGCTCTCCTTCTTTTCAGTTATCAAGTAAGTTAAAATTCACTAGATTTCAGTTGCAATGTGGAAAAAATTCTCTTTTGGGAATATTGAGTGCAATCTTCATAATATTCAGAATCAACTGCAACGTTGTTATGATGATAATTTGCCAGCTTCTCATTCTTTGATTCGACAGTTAAGTTCTTCTCTTCAACAGTGGCTAATAATCCAGAAAGAATTCTTTATGCAAAAGGCAGGTGACAAGTTTCTTGAAGCAGATAGGAATTCATCATATTTTCACTCAATGGCTAATTTCAATAAAAAGAGATCCAACATTCAGGCTATTCAAGGGCCTTTGGGTATTTGGTATGATGATCGGAGTAACATCGAGTCTATTTTTCTTAACCATTTTGTGAATATTTCATCTACTTCTAAGCCGCATATTAATCAAGATATTTTGCAGCTGTTTACTCCTTGTATCACAGAAGACCAAAACTTTCAGCTTATCCGAGTTCCTGATGCTCAAGAAATTAAGGATGTTGTCTTTCAGATTAGACCTTGGGCTTCTCCAGGTAATGACGGATTCCAAGCTGCTTTCTATCAACAATGTTGGGAGACAGTTGGATCTGAGGTAATCTCCATGGTTCAGTACTTTTTTTACCTTCAAGCATATGCTCAAGGCTATAAATCATACATATCAAGTTCTGATACCCAAAACTCATAACCCTCAAACACCAGCTGACTACAGACCAATTAGTCTGTGCAATGTTAGTTACAAAATCATCTCAAAAATTTTGGCGAACCGTCTTAAACATTTATTGCCTGTCATTATTTCTCCTACTCAAACTGCCTTTGTTACAGGCAGACATATCCATGATAATGTTATTATAGCACAGGAGATTCTGCATAGTATGAAAATTAAGAAGATAATTAAGGCTTTGGTAGGTTTAAAGTTAGATATGTTGAAAACATTCGACCGGGTAGAATGGTCTTTTTTATTATCAATTTTTCGCCAAATGGGTTTTCATGAAGATTGGATTTCTTTGATTGATCAGTGCATATCCACAACAAATATTTCTATACTTATCAATGGTACTCCTAGTTCTTCATTTTGTCCAACCCGCGGCTTACGCCAAGGAGACCCTTTGTCTCCTTATTTATTTTTGTTCATCATGGAATCGTTTTCTAGACTTTTACAGCATAATGTTGATTCTGGTCTTCTCAACGGTATTAAAATTAACCAACATTGTCTTCCTATCAATCATCTGTTTTTTGCAGATGATTGTTTGTTATTCTTTCAAGCTAATTCTGCTCAAATGAATCATCTTAGACATCTGATTCAATCTTTTAGACAAGCCTCAGGACAGGTTATTAACATGCAGAAGTCAACTTTGTTTTTCGGTAAGCACACTTCAATGGCTCACAAGTCTAGTATTTCTAGCATTCTTAATATGAAAGTTATGGGGTTGGGTGAAAAATATTTGGGCATTCCTCTTTTGAAGCATAGATCAAGACAAAAAAATTGTAAAGGTATTCTTGATAGCATGACTAACCGGTTACAGGGCTGGCATAGTAAAATGGTTAACCAAGCAGGAAGAACAACTCAAGTGAATGCAGTGCTGGGTACAATGGGTATGTTTCAAATGCAGATCCTTAAACTGCCAGAAACAACAATTCATCAAATGGACAACATCCAAAGGCGTTACTGGTGGAATAATTTTACCACCGATCATCCACGACAACTTATTGGATGGAAAAATGTATGTGCACCTAAAATATTTGGAGGTCTAGGTCTTAAAAATTTAACCAATTACAATTTAGCTCTTCTTGCGAAATTGGCCTGGAAATTATTACATAATCAAGATGCTATTTGGGCAAAATTGTTGAAAGGTAAATACTTTCCTCATAATGATCTGCAATTCTTCCCTCCACTGGAAACTAACAATTCAAGTTGGGTATGGCAGAGTATATGTGTTGGGATTGAAATTGTTCTTAGAAATGCAAAATGGCAAGTAGGTAATGGTACTCGCATCAATATCTGGACTGTCAATTGGATTCCTTCCATGCAGACTGCAATTCAAGATTGGAGTGATCTGAATACAAGTAATATTCAATGGGTTTCAGAACTATTTGATCCTCTCACTCTGCAATGGAATATTCCGCTTCTTCGCCATTTATTTTCTGCAGACCAGGTGAACTCTATTCTCACTATTCCTTTACAATTAGATCAGGAAGATAAGTTGGTCTGGCCTTTTACTAGTACTGGCATGTTTACAACTGCTTCAACGTACAAGATGCTTTGTGAAAAAGATTTGCATATGTATATTTCAATGGGTTTATCTCAGCAATTTTGGTTAGCATTCTGGAAATTGAAAGTACCATACAAGTTTCAAATTTTTATGTGGAAAGGAATACATGATGCTATACCTGTGAAAGCTCGCATCTTTAGGCATCTGAATGCTGATGATAAAATATGTATTCTATGTAGTATGAATCAAACTGAAGATCTGGACCATTTGCTACTTCATTGCTCCTTCTCTCAAGCTCTATGGAAGACTTTTTTTTCCTAATCAGTTCGTTTCCATTGTGCAGCATCCCTCGGTTCTCTCCTGGATTCAGACTTGGAAGCTTAAGGGTTCGAATATAACTATCAAACACACACCTCTAGTTGTACACTTAGCTCTCTGTATAATGCACTTCATTTGGAAACATAGATGTAGGGCTGTTTTCAGCAATATAACACCCAATCATCGAACTGTCATACATCAGATAAACTCTTACAGGGCACAACATCATTTAGATACCTCATTTGTTACTCATGATCATTATCATTTACAGAACTACATCTTACATCTGCCTTGGGTTCCTCCTCCTGTGCAGTTCTTAAAGATAAATGTTGATGCTTCATATAATTCTGAATCTTTGTTAGCTGGTATTGTATTATAACTAGAAATTCTGCAGGGGCCTATGTCATGGGAATAGGAACATTGAAAAGAGCTATAAATTTTAAGCAAGATGAAGCCTGGGCTATGTTAGAAGCTATGAAAATAGCAGCTTCAAATGGCTGGTCTAATGTCATTTTTGAGACAGACAATCTGAGTATCAGTAACTTTTTACAGCATCAAACTAGTCTTTGTCAGTGGCAGTGTTTACCTCTTCTTAGAAATTGTGTTAATATATGCGATATTTACCCTATGTGGTCTTGTGAGTTTGTTTACAGGTCTTGTAATAAAGTTGCAGATGCTTTAGCAAAGGCAGCTCGAAAACAGAAATTATGTGGGAAGTGGTGGGGTTATCCACCTTACTTAGTAATTCCTTACATAAATCATGATGTAAGTAATATGTTTATGTAATATAAAGTTTGACTTTGGTTAAAAAAAAAAAAAAAAAAAAGACAACGGCAGTTCAAAGACTCTTAAAACTAAGATTCAAAAGCAGCAAGGCAAGCTGCCTGCGCACAATAGAAGTTCAAAACTTTCGAACTAAAATTCAGAAGCAGTTGGGCAGGAATCACAATACTAATCATCTGCACCTTTAAGCTCTCTTTTCAAGTCCCTTTAATTAGAGTATATACCTACAGTAACAAAGGTTCATCTAGCCACAAGCACAATAGGAAGATCAACTATGATATCCAGTTAGTGACTCAAAGTGTTCATGATCTCTCCCACAGTTTCAAGGGATAGTACTAGGTCACAATAATAATGATACAGATACACATAATCAAACTGTCTCTGGAAATGACAAAGATTGTAGAGAAAGAAAAAAGTTCTGCTGCGTCACCTGACGTCAGCTAGAAAATTTTCAGATACAAAGCAGTGTTTATCCCACCAAAACAATCATCAACAGCTCTTTGTTCTTGAAATTTTTCACTCAATTGGCTACCTTTCTCATCATCCTTTACAACTGTCTTACTTGTTCTAGTACCAGAAACAATTTTTGAAGCAAGAAAAAGTGCAATTACATTCAGTTAAACCATCGTACCATTAAACACAATACCAGTTCGTCTGCCATAATTACAAATCAAGAAACACAGACCTTTCTTCAAAATAAAAATCTAAACATCAAACTTACTAATAACACTAAAACACTAGACCAAGTCCACTTTGTCACCACCATCATTAACACCTTTTCTACATCACAACCGGATTTCAGAAACAACATCAACAAAACCAGCAAAAGAGAGAACCACCACAAAACAAGACTTACCATTACCCATCAGAAGTTTAAGAGAACTGGAAGTAAGCATCGAGAAATCCATTGTGTTAAAACCTTGCTTATCATCTTCTGACTTTTTTCAAACCCTGAAAACTTGGCTGCATTCGACGCTTCTGAAGAAGACCTTAATAGTCCTCATCATCATAACTCCAATCCTCATCTTTCCCATACCTCTCGCTGCAGCTGCTTCCTGATGATGCAGGAGAAGTATCACTATCTTCATATGACGATTCCTCCTCATCACTGCTCCTTTCCTCTTCATCATCTCTGGAGACGTCCGGAAGATCTTCATCAGAAGTTTCAGATTCATCTGCAGGAACAACTCTGGGCTCGATCCTTACAAGAGTCTGCTTCTCGACTTTGGGTTCTCCTTCTTGCATGGTTCTGGAAAAATATTGGGGTTTGCTCTCTAAAACTCGAACCGCCTGCGTAACTTCCAGTCAAAATACCTCTTCATCTTCCTTTTCTCTTCAGCAGCATCAGAACTTTCATCACTGGTATTCACCTCTTCAATGGGATATTCAAAACCTGCATCAGAACCTTCCTCAGAATCACTTTCAGTGGCGCTACCATACCTTAGACCTCTTTGATGCCTCTCAGCCCTCTCTTCACCCTTTCTGTCAGACCTTGCAAAGTGATGTGGTAACCATGCTGCGAACAGTGCATCAACTTCCTCTTCTTCTCTTTTCCTTCTCTCCTCCTCTTCCCTCAACCGCTGAGCCTCCTCATTTGCACGACGGTTTATTTCACTTTGAACCTCATCTCTCAATCGCATCAATTCTTCCATGGGGAGTGAAAAAGCCTGAGTTTTTGCTAATTGGTATTGATCGGAATCAGCAACAACAGCCGGAACGGCATTACTGGAACTCGCCATATTTAGGATTTCTTTATCTAAATTTTCATATTTCTGGAAATTTTGTTAATGGCTATACTAATTTCCTTCAAAACCCCCTTTTAAAGGCAAAATTTTGATCATTAACTGCCATTTATGGCTATTAGTAATCAGTCTCATCGCCTGGTTATTCACGCCCCTTCAAAGCCATGCGTACTCCCTCCAACTTCCTCATCATAATTACCCTACAAATCCCTATTTTCAACACCTAACAACTTCATTACCCATAACTTCCCATGGAACTGCCTTCAAGAGATGCATTGGTAGGTCATCTAACTCTCACAAAGTATTTTGGGGTCTAATTAAAATTTCGTGTTTTATGCAGACTAGAAGAATGCAGCATCAGTTGAGAGGCACCATTGCGGTCCGGGGCATGTCTGCCTGATGGGTTACTCGCACCAAAACCAAACCCATGCTACCAAATGAACCATAACAATCCCTTCTAAGCCACCAACAACACCAAAAAATTTCCCTCCATTACCTCTTTTACCTTTCATTCTATATTTCTACTACCATTATTATGTTTGGCAGTTTGTACTACTATAACCATGTCTACAAAAAAAAAAGACAAACCCACTAAATATCCAAAAACCTCAAATTACGTCAAGCTATACCACTTTCACCTACCTCAGAACACCCAACAATGTATTATTGGGTTTGTCCTTACTTGGATTTCTTTCCATAAGACTCACGTGAATATCTCAAATCTGATAGTGCCCATAAAGCAAGGTTATGAAAGTGACATCCTATATGATAAACCTCTCCCCCAAAAAAAAACTTTGCAGTACAATAACAACTACCTCACACCAAATTTCTCCTGAAATCTTTCCAGTTCTTAGTCAACAGTTTTCTCATTCCCTTTTTAAGGTTCAAATACATAAACAAACAAACCCCTCTGGCTTTTCCTTCATTCATACTGTCTGTTATCAATACCAATACAATACTAACAAGAGAATCTTTTCTCTACAGTTGTATTTTATATTAGTTACTTGGAACACTGTTCTCAATCAAACCATATTCATATATATCCAATTCTCTTACCTGATGGAAAACCCAAACTCACCAGAGAATACTCAAAATTTGGACCAAGATATTCAAACTCTTTCTGCTCAAATGGCTGAAAAATTAACCTTACCTTTTACCCTTGCTGAACCAGTCTTCATTGATAAGAAAGTTGTTCTAGCTGAATCTTATAGCAACTGGAAGTGGTGTATGGCTGGATATCTATGTTGTGAAACTCTGGTTCCTACATCCTTAATCCGTTTCTACATATGTAATAACATGCCTTTAGCTCAACCTCCTACTGTCACTACTTTGAGTGGTTTGCGTAACAAAGTTCTCATTCGTTTCTTAGCTGAAGATGATTTCAACAGAATCAACTCTCGGAAACCATGGTTTGTTTGTGGTTATCTAATGGGTTTAAAAGTGGTTCCAACTGAAGGATGGCCAGCAAATCATCAACTCCATTTTGATGAAGAAATAATGTGGTTTATTCTATGCAACATCCCAAACGAGTGTACTGAATTTGAAGATCTCCAGAAACTCACCTTCAAAATAGGAGAACACACTGAAGCTCAAGACCCTTTCGACAAACATCCTCTAAAGAAGAATGTCAAAGTGTGTATCAGAATTCCAGTACAGAAATCCTTACCAGTGGGTATTCCCTCTTTACCAGTGGTAGAACTCAACCATTTCTGATTGAATGTAGATATGTTAAGGTTCCAAGATATTTCTGCACCTCTTGGCGTGTGCTTGATCATAAGGATCAAAATTTTCCAGCTTGGAAGTTAAAGAAAAAAAGATTAAAGAAATTGCTGCTTCTAGCAGCAAATATGTTCTTCCTGCTGTTTCAAGACTAATGATTCATACTCCAACGGTAACCAAACAAGTTGATTCTTCATCTACTGTAATGACAGATACTATCATGCAACAAAATGAAGTTGTTCCAGATACTCAAATTGAATCACCTTCTATCCATGTATGCAATAAAGGAAAAGCTAAGGATAATGGAGAATACCGCTCAAAAGGGTTTGTCGAATACTTTTCAGATGGGTCCTTTTGTTAATAGATCCGCAACCCTGAAGATATTTGATGTTAGTCCAGTTCAACAACATTCGACGCAGCTGGAGAATGGCCTACCAATTATCTTCAAACAAGTCACTACTCAAAATGTTACCGTTGAAGCTTCTATTTCTGGTTCTGAGCCAATTCCTAGTGGACCGATTCATACCACCAACTCATCAAGAAGGTTTAAAACTGCTGCAATCCCAAATACCAACCCAGTGGTCACTAGAGGAACTCTAAGCTCAACTGAGCATGATGCTTTGGCAAATCTCAAAAGGAAAATTAATCCCAGGGCTGATTTGAGAAAACGTACAAGAGCTAACTCTAGTTTGGATAGCATAGTTGTTATTCCTGAATAACCTAATACTACTGATCCTGATTATGCTCAGTTATGTCCTCCGATTACTGAGTTAGGGGAGTTACCTGCTATCGATCTTTCTACCTGCTCTTTCAATACCCAAACAGTGATTAATTCTTTTGGGAGATATAATGTACCTGCTGACAGTTCCCCAAACAACAATGTTGTCCGTAATAGTTCTCTTCTCAATGTTGCTAGTTCTAGTCTCGATTCCTCCCAAAATGCTTCTCAAAGTGGTGATGATAACAATGCCTCTCTTGGTGGTGGATCTGAATCTACCACTCAGGTAAATCATCCGCACCCAACCCTTTAAATGATACTGCAAATAATACCATAAATTATTACCCTGTCAATAATATCAATCTGATTGCTTGGAACATTAGAGGTTTTGGAAAAAAATCTGCTAATAAGGAACTTAGCTTACTTTGTAGGAATGTCAACCTTGACATCATTTTTCTCTATAAAACAAAAATGAACAAAGACATGGCTGCTAGAAAGTTAAGAAACATGGGTTTTCCTTGTACTTTTAATATCCCTTGTGTTGGTAGAAGTGGTGGTCTTTCTCTTGCTTGGAAGAAGGAAGTTCATCTCAACATTGTTTCATCCAGTATGAGGGGCATCTATGTTACTTCCACTGACATCATCCATTCCAAGACCTGTCATATTCATTTCATATATGGTGAACCCAATAGTAGCCTAAGACAAGCCTTTTGGGAACAACATTGTCAACAGACTAGTGCTCCTTTAGATGAACCTGTTTTCTTTATAGGATATTTTAATGCTCTGCTATGAACTGAAGACAAAAATGGTGGCCTAGAAGTAGATGATTCTGATTTTGAAAATCTTAGAAATTTTTGTTATGTCTTCAATATGCATGATCCAGGTTTCTTTGTACCTAGGTTTACTTGGTCCAATATGCAACATGGTCCTAATTTAATTCTTGAAAGATTAGATAGATGTCTTATTGTAGATGGTGGATTTTCGACAAGGGTTAAAATCATAAAACCATAATTATACATGCTCCTGATCCGGCAATCAGATGAGTATTGAGGCTCATGTCTCTCGTTAAAGCATGAAAGCTCATGCCATAAAATCTCTGACTGAGAATGCTATCTCTCAATGTATATGTAGATGTGTAGTCTCCCAGCTGAGGCAACGACATATCTCATGAATACTGAGCAATATCAGTAATTATTTCTATATAGAATCGAAGGACGGCTTCTAGACAGCATGCCTTCTAGTATAGAGCAACAATGTCTTCAGGATACAACAAGTTTTTCCCTGACTATATAAAGGAAATATGACGTTTCAACAAGCTCATGTTTCTCAATTCTCAGATAATTAATGCTCCTAGACAGCATGCCTTCTAGTATAGAGCCATCAGCTAATTATCTATAATCGTTAACTGAATATTCAACAATATTCTACGATTCTTAGTAATATTTCATCATTTCAATTCGTGGTTCTTCCCAGCAGAATTCCACGGGTTAGTGATAAATATTCAACGTACAGGCATCTGAGCAGCTATCGGGTAAGCCCCGACCAAAATGGTGTTAGTGTACTCATCAATAATGCACGAACGAGCACCTGAATGCGCAAACGAGCATTCCAAAACATGAAGGAACGATAAACCTATACAAAGTAGTAAGAAAATAATAAATAATAAAATATTAATCAAGGTGCTGGGGACTGGGCCCACCGGCAGGCCGGTCGTGCCGTGGCCAGACCCACGCCTAATTTTATATTTTATCATATTTTTATTATTTTCCTTGATCCCATGAAAATTCCATGATTTCATGATATTTTCCTCAACTCATGAAATATTATAAATTAGGGAGAAAGGGCGCACGGGAACACGGGCTCATTAGCCGGTCGACCATGCGCTAGTCGTGGACGGTCCCACACGCCCATGCCTTATTATTTTAATAATATTTTTTTCCTCATCCCATGGAAACTCCTTCACTTCAAGGAAATTCCCTAGTTTCAACAAACTCCTTGGATTCATGAAATTTCACTCAAGTTCATGAAAAATATATAAAATTAGGGAAACTCGTGGGACCGGGCCATAGCCGGTCGGTCACGCCCTAGCAGGTCCCACACGTCCCTTATTTGATCATTATTATTTTTAATGTTTACCTCCTTGATTTCAACAAATTCCTTGGTTTCAACAAACTTCTTGATTTTATGATATTTCCTTAAAATCATGAAAATATTATAAATTAGGAAAAAGTGCCTTGGGATCGGCTTCTTGGCCAGCCGGCCATGCCATGGCCTAGACGGTCCCACAGCTCATGATTCCTTCATTATTTTATAATTTTATTCCTCCATCTCATGAAGTTTCACGATTTCAGCAAAATCCTTGATTTCTTCATGTTTTCTCAAAATATTGCTCAAATGCACACCGGAAAATATCGAAACTCTCAGGACTGAGACAGGAACATTATGGTGATGCGGTCATGTCTCCTTGACCGACCAAGGCCGGCCCTGAGGCTTGCAAAGAGACGGTCCCACTTGTTTTAACAATTTTGACATAATTTGCTCAATTGCTCATATTGGGTCCAAACTCTTCTCAAACAACTTGGAGTTTGCTCACACGACCATCAGCTGGTCCCACGACCACCAAGGTCCGGTCCCATGACCCCTTGGTCGGTTCCTCATCTCTCCATAACCAGGTTCTACTACCTGACGCTCGCACGAGCACTATTTGAAAATGATTAAACCAGCATTTTAATCATCCTTTCACCAACTGGTCTTTAAGAGACTTTGACATTTTGCTCACTTGAGCATTTAGACGCTATATGGTTGATTCATCATCCCATGTAGCCGGTCCCTCCTTCATTTTCATGAATGATTTTCAATAAATCATCAATTTATCATCAATTTATCATCAATTCAGCAGTTGATCAAAATTAGTGTTTCGAATCCAGAGCTCTGCAAAAACATAATTCTGAGCAGATTCAAACACTAAGAATTTTACATTGATCCTGTGATCAACATTTTAATAATTATGCTCGGCTCAAATGCCAGCATTTTAAATTAGCATTTTCATCCAATGAGCAACATTTGCTCAGACGAGCAATATTTTCTCATACCATGAATATTGGTTCAACTATCAATATTCAGTAATTCATCAAATGAGCTACATTTGCTTAGACGAGCAATATTTGCTCAGACCATGAATATTGGTTCAACTATCAATATTCAGTAATTCAAATGAGCAACATTTGCTCAGACGAGCAATATTTGCTCATACCATGAATATTGGTTTAACTGTCAATATTCAATAATTCATTAAAAGAGCAACATTTGCTCATGCCATCGAGCAGTATTTGCTCATACAAGCAACATTTGCTCATACGAGCAATATTTGTTCAAATCATGAATATTGGTTCAACTGTCAGCATTCAATAATTCATCAAGTGAGCACCATTTGCTCACACGAGCAATATTTGCTCATCTTAACAATCGACATAATTATACCTTTGTCTCAGCAGACATGTTCAATTCGTGAGTCTCAGAATATTTGCAAATCACGTTCGACTCAGCAATACAAGGACTCATCGTCCCATAAAGTCAATAACTGACTCCACAATCACGAGATGTCAATCGTGTCACATGGGGGGATATTAACTAGGGTTTTGGTCTGGAGATCTACGACACGTGTGTTCATACACACGATGAGAATGTGAGCAAGTCGTGCAATCAGTTGGAGGAGTTAGCAAAGTAGTGGGTGGAAAGTTAACCAAGTCTCCGTACGATGAGCAACTGGTTTCAACACGATTTTCCACTTCCCCACTCTTTGACTTCAGCAACTGTCACACTTCATTGGATCATGGTGTTTTCAATTCAGCAATATAAATAAGTCTCTGAATCCTGATTGAAATTGAGTCTCCGCACGGTCATCTCCTCAAGTCCGCAAAAACCAGCAAATTGTTTTTTCCCATCTACAGATTGGCGACCACAGTGGGAGATCATTCTCTCGGTTGCAATCTCACCTTCTCACAAAGATGGTTGATCTTAGGTCGCCTACAGTTACAAATCCTAACACGAACGATGCTAGCACTAGCAACGACATCAATGATGGTATTCCAGAAACCATTCCTGCTTCCAAAAATGGTGGTGACATCACTCCTCCTCAGCTCAACACTGGGAATCATCATCTATTCGGTCGGCATACCGAAGAAGTCAAAGAAAATCCGCCTATCATAGGCGATTTCATGAAGGTGCAAGAAAATCTTGTCAAAAATCAGACTGACATGGATGCCACTCAGAAGAAATTATTCAATTATCTCAAGACTCTTACAGATAAGGTGTCAGAGAAAATTCAAGAAAAAGAAACATCTTCAGATGCTGATCCTGAGGTCGTTCCAGTTCATACGGTGGATGACAATGAAGTCCGCAAAGCTGCAGAGGATTCAGCGAAGAAATCATTAAATTTCATTACTCAGGAATATTTGGAACGACTCTTGGAGAACCATGAAAAAGACAAGATACCAATCAGCCACCAGCCTCCGTACCTTGCTGCTATGTAAAGGATTCCTCTACCAAAAGGTTATGTCTCTCCAACGTTCACCCTTTATGATGGAACATGCAATGCTCGAGAACATGTTTCTCGATTTCTGGAAGCTTTGGGTGAACAAGAACATAACCATGTTGTCCGCCTCAAGAAATTTTCAAAATCTTTGAAAGGCAGAGCATGCACCTGTTACAACAACATCAAACCAGGAAATATCAAAAGCTGGGGAGAAATGATTAATGCTTTCTAAAGAAAGTATCTCTTCGTTTCAGAGCAAATCACTCTCTGACCTCAGAAGGATGTTTCAAAGAAGCAACGAACATCCCAATGACTATGTGAAAAGGTTCAGAGTTTAAGCTTTGGAATGCCATGATCCAAACGTTACAGAGCAATAACTTGTAGACATGTGCATAAATGGGATGATTCCGGTCTACATATCCTTGCTGGAAAATCTCCAGTTCCAGACTTTTTCAGATCTTCATGAAGCAGCCAAACAATCAACGACTACTGCACCTACTTTACTGGAAAGAGCAAAGTCTTCAAGATCGAGGAACCTCGAAGTAGCCGACGCCTAGTCAACAATCAGTACAATCTCCAGCCTTCAACAAACGTTGTTGTTGAAAGGAATGAAAGGAAAGCCGAGACACAACATCAAAGCGCTTCTCCAACATCCCAGGATCCTCTGAAGGCGCAAAGAAAAGATAACCAATCCTGAAATGCACAAACCTCGACCCGGCATAAACGAACGGGAAATGATCAGACAGACTCAAACTTCTTTCTTCCCATGAAGGAGTGATCGAGTTACTGGAAGTCTGGGTTCAAGATGGTGCGATCAAATTGTCGTTCATCAGGAGAGAGCCAACTGAAGAAGAAATGGAGAATCCCAGGTACTGTCACCTTCATAGATTCATCAATCATCCAACAAGCAATTGCAATATTTTGAAGCACATTTTCAAAGAGAAGGTTGATCCACAATAGCTTCAAATGGGGACTGAAGGAGTACACGAGAATCCTCTCCCAATCAGAACCTTTACACTCTCTGAACAACCTATCAAAGAGGCAGTTCAATCCTTGGTCGAACGTGAATTTCTCTATCTGTCGAAGGCACAAGGGAGACACATGTTCACAGCGTTGAACCACATCGTGTCAAGAATTTCATTCCGGAAATACTTCTCGAACCTCCACCCACAGACCAAGGGATGTACCACTGGGGACTGTTTACCACAGTCAATCTGAGAAACGAATTTGGAATAACATTGATCGATGATGGCACCTCCATCAACAACATTCCCCTGAAAACCATCGGATTAACAGGCATCACTAAACAAGAAGATACTCACGCTCCCATCTCAATCAGATACCTTGAAGGAACGCTCGGAAATACTTATGACTACATCACTCTCTTAGTGAACATAAGTTCAACCTGGACGGAAACCAAGTTTCACATAATCAGGAAGATACAGGATATGACATGTCCTTCAGATGAGCGTGGATCCACGCTGAAAAGATGGGTACTTACAAAGCGCCTTTGGTTACACATCTCTCCAACGAAGAAAGTTCTGATCCAGAAGATTTGGCGGACGTTCCGTCATCAGAGCACTTGGAGGAATTTCGAACTTTGACGAGGTTGAAACAAGAGCCTGCAAAAGATGTATAGACATTCATCAAAAGGTCCTGCACTCAGGAAAGTCTCATTCCTCACATGTCCATGTCATTTATTTCCTCACATGCTATTCTAGCATGGGGACTCAATTCTGCTAGCATCTCTGCTATTGCAAGACTCTATAAGTGGGTAATCTCACTTCAGCAATATTTTTCCAAGTGGTTGAATCTGACATTTCTATGAATCGAGCATCTCACTAAGACATTCATTACCGAGATGATGTTCAAGCACGACAAAGAACAATTTGGGCATTTCTCCATAGCCTTGCAGGAGTGTTCATGTGTACCACAAAATCAGAAAGCTCTGATGTCTGCATAAGTGTTGAATCCCACTACCTCAATGACAAGAATGCTGAATCAACGGAAGATACTCAGGGTCGAAATGATCAAACCTAAGACATTCGATGCTTAAGGAATATATGCTTCAGCGCTCAAGCATCTAAGAAGCCGTCAAATTGTACTCCCAATCAAAGAGTACAACTTCAACACAAATATCTCGACTATGATACACTGATTCAACATCAGCACGATCAAAGTGTAACTAAACTATAATCGATAAGTCTTCATTATCCCATGATAAGACTTCTGAAGCAGATGCAACATCATTCATACATGGATGGCACTAACTCCTTCAACATACATTGGGAAACCTGAGGTGATTCCGTGAAACTTCATCAACGGAACTTCTCTACATCACGAACCTTGCACTACCAAGGAACTTTTCCCCTCACATACGGAATGGAGATTGTCGCTGCTATCTACCACAACAATATCGATTCCCTGACGAAGCCACTGTGGAGAATTTGGGTTGAAATCATAGTACACCTTCATCTTGGGAATGTTAAACTCACCAATCAGTTCGTGCATATAAAGGAGGAGCAAAGACTATGTCGATAATCTAGTCTTTTCGGTCTCTGGAGCAACTCCAACCATAGTATCGGCATCAACAAGGATATGTGGACCAACTACATTCATAGTCTCAGCATCAACAAGAACATATGGATAAAATTAAGTCGTGATCTCAGCATCAACAACGGTCTCAGGAGCAACATCCTCATGACAAGGCTTCATCAACTAACCATTCTCTGAAGTGTTACACATGAAGCGGACTTCTCCAAGAACTAATGATTCATATAAATATGTGTAGACATGATAATATGTTCACATGAAAGTCTTTCCTAAGCTTACACAACAGGCAGGCACAACCCCGAGTCTTCTACAAGAAGTTTTCATCACCTATACAAATGAGATACATCATACTTCAGCCCATGAGTTTATAAAAACATATCAATGAGTGAGGAATGGGACAATGCTTCCTAAATGAAATATTTTCTTATATGTCTCTTATACAACATACCAAAAGGGCGCATCAATCGGACATACGAGCTGACAGATATGGCATTTACCGTCAGGTCTACGAAATCTGAAAAATTTGCACGGGATTATAAATTACAAATGTGCACGCTTCATTGGATGACCTATACAACTCCAAATTGAGTGATTCTTTTCTCATGTGATAACTCATTCTCTTAGCTTCAAAAGTTGGGCTCAAGCATCGAATTCCGACGTCGTATGAGGTTCCTACAACTTCCAGAGCATACAACATACATGCAGCAATTCTTGGACGGGATTCATAATTTTCACAGTCGATCGGTGTCCACCAGGTCTTTCCATCAAGGTACCTCCAACTTCGACCACCTAGGTCTTTGCATCAATTTTTCTACCCGGCTCCTCTATCTAAGTCTTGCCGGAAGAAGGGAAAACGAAAGGGAGAGATTTAACAAAATACTGGGGACTGACGGTCCATTGATCATGACGATCAACTTCACCATCCAAGACTCGTAGCGCCGGGATCTCCAGTGCTAGTCATTTATCGTAAAACGGATGCTACCACCGGGACATTCAACCATGATCATTACATCATCCTCTCTTGAGAGCAACTTCAGTGATGGTCCCGTGACCAAGGTTTCAAAAGTGATGTTTCTATGACTAACGGAAACAAGATGGCATTGCAAGCACCATGCTCATCTATAAATCAAGGTGTCCTGATCTCAAATGAATCGATGACATTAAAATCCTTTACCAACCATTCAAGACACAAGCGAATGGTCTAAAGACACAACAGGAATGTTTTACAACAAGCTCGTCAGAGATGATTTTACACTGTCCCGCACAAAGCAGCGATCTGGGAGAAATTGGTGAATAATCTAGGGATGGGTATTATTCCATTCTCTTCGTATGGATGTCCTCTACAACATGTCCAAAATTCATAGCAATTGGAGAAACGAGCAAAAAGATGTGGCCAAAACTTTGGACTACATGACAGCTGAAATTTTTCTGAAAACCTCCTGGAAGTTTACTGTTTCGTCAATTTCGGCCCTTAAACATGCTCAAAAGCCAAAAATCTTTTGAGTTAAAGCTTTGAAATTTTTTGAGGATGAAGAAACATGGGTGGATCACGAAAATCCAACGTCGAACGAAGATTCTACAGCGTTTTCAATAAAGACCCGACTTCTGAATTTTCTGATGACGAATTAAGACGAAATTCTTCATTCATCTACATCTTAATCAAAAGCTACGACTTCCGCGCGAGATCAGACTTCATCTTCAGACGCTAGTCTCATTTGCTGAAGACGGGGGCGTTTTGCTGATAAGCTGCAAGCCTTTCATATTCAGATTTCCTTTTCAGTAATAACTCATCTCGTCCCTGCTTCTCTTCTGCATCTGTTAAGGCTAAGAAAGCGTTGATTCCACCACGGACGACTCCCATATGATCGAGAGACATACAATGCATCAACGTCTCTGAAAGGTTGATTCACCTCGGCATGAACATCTGCAGAAGTCTTCATCTTTGACTTGATATTTCTGGAGCGTTCCCCGGAAGTGCCAGAAGAGTGGTTATCACCAGAAGTCACCACTATCTGAGGCGAAAGAAATGGAGTCATGGATATACCAATAAAAACATGCAAAAAAATGGTAACAATCCAACTCTTACCTATTTACAATTTCACTAGCTGTAGTGATTATAACGTCAGAATTTCGAAAACCTGCTCGTTTCTTCAAATCTGCAAAAACGAGCAAAATTCATTATTCAAAATCATGACTTGATTTTCATAAAACCGTGAACAACCCACGTGAATTTTAACATCCACTGGTTTTTCAAAAACTAGACAGTCGTCCATTATACAATTGTGAAAACTCACATACAGACATTATTTCATCATGTATAATGGTCTACTTTCAACAGTTGTTCAAAATCAAAACATGATTTTTCAAAATATATAAATATTTAACGTGAAACTCACGTAAATTTGAAAAATATATCTATATATTTTTGTTCCCTCGCACGAACATCTGTCTTTGAAGCGAGAGTATATTTTCAAAGATTTCTGAAAGCTTGAAGATAATTTTTTTTTCATGAAAGCTCATAAACAGAATTTTATTACTAACAGGCATATGTATATTAAAAAAAAAACTTTTCTCTCGTACGAGAATCCACCTTTGAAATGAGAGTTTATTCCACTTTGTGAAATCTCACATATTTAAAAAAAAAAAAAAAAAATTTAGTTTTCGTGAAAGCTCATAGACAAAATTTTATATCATCATATTGAGGTCTATTTTGTTTGTTCCTTAAACTAGCAAATGAACGAGCGTCTGTTCCTAAAACAAGGATTTCTTTTCTTGGGCCCGGACCCATGAGTCCTGAACCAACCAAGGTTCCATCACCAAATCAGCGGTTCAACACCAATTTATGCTCGTTGGATGACGCTCTATTATGCCATGGGGTTTTCATTCAATACATGGTTTGCTCATTCAGTCAAAAATCCGGTAACGTCTTATCTTACGACTAATTTCAATTACTTATTTTTTTTCCGTGACTGGAAAATCACCATTCAGTGCTGACTGAGGAACATGACTGTCCCTCACTAAGCAGGGGACTTAATGTAGATGGTGGATTTTCGACAAGGGTTAAAATCGTAAAACCATAATTATACATGCTCCTAATCCGGCAATCAGATGAGTATTGAGGCTCATGTCTATCGTTGAAGCATGAAAGCTCATGCCATAAAATCTCTGACTGAGAAGGTTGTCTCTCAGAGTATATGTAGATGTGTAGTCTCCCGGCTGAGGCAACGGCACATCTCATGAATACTGAGCAATATCAGTAATTACTTCTATATAGAATCGAAAGATTGGACGGCTCCTAGACAGCATGCCTGCTAGTATAGAGCAACAACGTCTTCAGGATACAACAAGGTTTTCCCTAACTATATAAAGGAAATATGACGTTTCAACAAGCTCATGTTTCTCAATTCTCAGATAATTAATGCTCCTAGACATCATGCTTGTTAGTATAGAGCCATCAGTTAATTATCTCCAATCCTTAACTGAATATTTAACAATATTCTACGATTCTTAGTAATATTTCGTCATTTGAATTCGTAGTTATTCCTAGCAGAATTCCACGGGTTAGTGATAAATATTCAACGTACGGGCATCTGAGCAGCTATCCAGTAAGCCCCGACCAAAATGGTGTAAGTGTACTCAGCAATAATGCACGGACGAGCACCTGAATGCGCAAACGAGCATTCCAAAACATGAAGGAACGATAAACCTATACAAAGTAGGAAGAAAATAACAAATAATAAATATTAATCAAGGCGTTGGGGACTGGGCCCACCGGCCGGCCGGTCGTGCCGTGGTCAGTCCCACGCCCAATTTTATATTTTATCATATTTTTATTATTTTTCTTGATCCCATGAAAATTCTCTGATTTCATGATATTTTCCTCAACTCATGAAATATTATAAATTAGGGAGAAAGGGCGCACGGGAACACGGGCTCATTGGCCGGCCGGCCATGCCCTAGCCGTGGCCGGTCCCACACGCCCATGCCTTATTATTTTAATAATATTTGTTTCCTCATCCCATGGAAACTCCGTCACTTCAAGGAAATTCCCTAGTTTCAGCAAACTCCTTGGATTCATGAAATTTCACTCAAGTTCATGAAAAATAATATAAAATTAGGGAAACCCGTGGGACCAGACCATAGCCGGCGGTCACTCCCTCGCCGGTCCCACACGCCCCTTATTTTATCATTATTATTTTTATGTTTCCCTCATCACATGGAAATTCCTTGATTTCAACAATTTCCTTGGTTTCAACAAACTTCTTGATTTTATGATATTTCCTAAAATCATGAAAATATTATAAATTAGGAAAAAGTGCCTTGGGACCGGCTTATTGGTCGGCCGGCCATGCCTTGGTCTAGCCGATCCCACACCTCATGATTCCTTCATTATTTTATAATTGTATTCCTTCATCTCATGAAGTTTCACGGTTTCAGCAAAATCCCTGATTTCTTCATGTTTTCTCAAAATATTGCTCAAACGCACACCGGAAAATATCGAAACTCTCAGGACTGATACATGGACATTATGGTGACGTGGGCATGTCTCCTTGACCGACCAAGGCCGGCCCTGAGGCTTGCAAAGAGACGGTCCCACGTGTTTTAACAATTTTGACCTAATTTGCTCAATTGCTCATATTGGGTCCAAACTCTTCTCAAACAACTTGGAGTTTGCTCACACGACCATCAGCTGGTCCCGCGACCACCAAGGGCCGGTCCCATGACCCCTTTGTCGGTCCCTCATCTCTCCATAATCAGGTTCTACTACCTGACGCTCACACGAGCACTATTTGAAAATGATTAAACCAGCATTTTAATCATCCTTACACCAATTGGTCTTCAAGAGACTTTGATATTTTGGTCACTTGAGAATTTAGACGCTACATGGTCGATTCATCATCCCATGTAGCCGGTCCCTCCTTCATTTTCATGAATTATTTTCAATAAATCATCAATTTATCATCAATTCAGCAGTTGATCAAAATTAGGGTTTCGAATCCAGAGCTCTGCAAAAACATAATTCTGAGCAGATTCAAACACTAACAATTTTACATTGATCCTGTGATCAACATTTTAATAATTATGCTCGACTCAGATGCTAGCATTTTATATTAGCATTTTCATCAAATGAGCAACATTTTCTCAGACGAGCAATATTTGCTCAGACCATGAATATAGGTTCAACTATCAATATTCAGTAATTCATCAAATGAGCAACATTTGCTCAGACCATGAATATTGGTTCAACTATCAATATTCAGTAATTCAAATGAGCAACATTTGCTCAGACGAGCAATATTTTCTCAGACGAGCAATATTTGCTCAGACCATGAATATTGGTTCAACTGTCAATATTCAATAATTCATTAAAAGAGCAACATTTGATCATGCGATCGAGCAGAATTTGCTCATACAAGCAACATTTTCTCATACGAGCAATATTTGTTCAAATCATGAATATTGGTTCAAATCATGAATATTGGTTCAACTGTCAGCATTCAATAATTCAAGTGAGCAACATTTGCTCACACGAGCAATATTTGCTCATCTCAACAATCGACATAATTATACCTTTATCTCAGCAGACATGTTCAATTCGTGAGTCTCAGAATATTTGCAAATCACGTTCGACTCAGCAATACAAGGACTCATCGTCCCATAAAGTCAGCAACTGACTCCACAATCACGAGATGTCAATCGTGTCACATGGGGGATATTAACTAGGGTTTTGGTCTGGCGGTTTACGGCACGTGTGTTCATACACACGATGAGAATGTGAGCAAGTCGTGCAATCATTTGGAGGAGTTAGCAAAGTAGTGGGTGGAAAGTTAACCAAGTCTCCGCACGATGAGCAACTGGTTTCATCACGATTTTCCACTTCCCTACTCTTTGACTCCAGCAACTGTTACACTTAATGGGATCATGGTGTTTTCAATTCAGCAATATAAATAAGTCTCTGAATCCTGATTGAAAGACAAGAATTTCTGGACAAGTTCACATAGACACTATTTCGTCTACACGAACTCATCGTCTGAGCAATCACTCTCAACTGGGTAAAATTCAATCATTCATAACTTTCTTACGCAGAATACACAATACACCTACAATCTCGATCACCATTAATCTCACACATTTCTCAGCTTTCCTCCTACAGATAAACGCATCCTCTCTTGTGACCGAATTGACTCTGTAACGTCCATTGTCTTGGTTTAGGCCGGAATCTTGCAGATTTATCTCTCAAACTTAAAGCACTCCCTTCTTTGCAGTGCATATGTGTGAGGTTGAGCATTTTCTCGGTTCAAGGAGTCTCCGCACGGTCATCTCCTCAAGTCCGTAAAAACCAGCAAATCGTTTTTCCCCATCTACACTTATAAACCAAACAGCAGAAGATCTTTGTCCTAAACTTTGTGTCAAAAATCTCCCTAGGGACTCCTCTGATCATTGCCCAATGCATATAGGTTTTAATTATGAGGATATCTGTATGCCTAGACCCTTTCATTTTATGGAAATGTGGATTGAGGATCCTACTTGCAGAGACATTATTGATAATTCTTGGTCTGTAAATGTGGTAGGCTCCCCTGCCTACAAGCTTAAAGCTAAACTTTTAAGCACTAAGAAATGCCTAAGAGATTGGCATAAGACTTCTTTTGGAAATATTCAAACCAATATATCTACCATTATGAAAGATTTAGCTGATCTCCAACTCTCTAACCCAACTGATACCAGTAATACTTCTAGACTCAAAGCTATACTGGAGTATTTGTACAATTTAGAAGAATTATATTGGAAGGATAAATCTAGAGAGGTCTGGCTCTTGGAAGGTGACAGAAATTCACCCTATTTCCATAGAGTAACTATCTTTAGAAGAAAAAGAAATGTTATTAGCTGGATAAAGAACTCCTTGAATACTATTCTAACTGATAGAGATAGTATTGGAAATTCTTTCATAGATTACTTCAAAAGTCTTTATTCCTCCCATCCCCAGCAATTTCAAGATGAAATTCTTGGTGATCTTCCTGTTAAATTTTCTGAAGAGGACAACACATCCTTAAATATGCCTCTATCTCCAGAGGAAATTAAGAATGTTGTCTTCTAAATGGGGGGGGGGGGGGGGGGGAAAGGCTCCTGGTCCTGATGGCTTTACAGGCCTTTTTTACCAAAAGCATTGAGACGTTATGGGACAAGTTGTCATTGATATGACACAAACCTGCTTCAGAACAGGTAACATTGTTAAAGTTTTTAATCATACCAATATAACTCTTATCCCCAAAGTCCTTCTTGCTGAATTGGTCACTCAATATAGGACAATAGGTTTCTGTAATTTTATTTACAAAATTCTTTCAAAAACTTTGGCCAATAGACTTAAACCCTTCATGAACAATATAATTTCCCAAAATCAAAGTGCCTTTATTCCTAAGAGGAGTATTTCTGATAATATTCTGCTAGCCAATGAGGCCATATATGTTGTCAATCATATGATAAAGTTGATGACATGTCTAAGGCTTATGACAAGCTTGAATGGGATTTTCTTGAAAAGGTCTTAACTAAAATGGGTCTGTCTAACCACTGGGTTAAACTGATAAACCAGTGTGTTTCTACTGTGTCTTATTCTGTCCTTCTTAATGGTAGCCCTACTGGTTTTTTACAACCCGAAAGAGGGCTAAGACAGGGAGATCCTCTTTCTCCCTATCTTTACATCATCTGCTCTGAAGCTCTATCTTCTTACATTGATAGTTTCCAGAATAAGGGTATTTTAGAAGGCATTAAAGTCTGTAAAGATGCCCCTGAAATGACTTATCTTTTGTTTGCTTTACAAGCATTAAAGTCTGTAAAGCTACTTCTAAAAATTTTCAGGTCATAAAAGACTATCTTCAAAAGTACTGCCTGGCCTCTGGACAAGAAATAAATTTTGAAAAGTCTGTTATTTTGTTCAGTTGAAAGATTCTCGAACATAGGAAAGCTCTTTTGGCCAATATTTTAGATATTCAAAGCAGGGATTTAGGAGAAAATTATCTTGGCACTCCTACTGTGTTCCAAGCTTCTAAAATCCATACCCATATGGGTATTCTCCAAGCTATTTATGCCAGGATTTCTATCTGGCTTTATAAACTCTTATCCCAAGCTGCTAGAACTACTCTAATCAAGCACATTGGCCAAGCTATTCCCTTTTTTCAAATGGAAGCTTTCCTTATTCCTAAACACCTTTGTAAACAAATGGACTCCCATCTCTGCAAGTTTAGGTGGGGTGAAACTTTAGATCCTAAGGATAGAAAGTTGCATCTCCTTGGTTGGGACATTTTATGCTCCCCCAAAGCTGAAGGTGGTCTGGGCTTTAGGAAGGCTGAATTAAATAATCTGGAAATGCTTGTTAGGAATGCCTGGAGAATCCTAGAAAATCCTAATTGTTTACTTGCCTGTTCTTAAGGCTAGATATTTTCCTAGAACGGATTTCTTGAATGCCAAGTGTACTGCCAAGTGCTCTTGGACTTGGAAGTGTCTGCATGCCATAAAGAAACTAATCAAACCTTTCATTTCTTGGATTGTTGAGGATGGTCAATTCATTGACCCATGGTGTGACAAATGGATTCCTTCTCTGGGTTCTGCCACACCCAACCCTCTTGTTCCCCCTGATCCTAGTATTAAAGTTGCTTATTTTATTGATTCCCAAACCAGAAGTTGGGATGTGTCTAGACTTAACACCCATTTTGATAATGCTTATGTCCAGAAGATTATCACAATTCCCTTAAGCCATCTTTGCACTCCTGATAGGAGAGCTTGGGATCTTTCAAAGAATGGCAAATTTTCTTCTAAATCTGCCTACTTGGGGCTCAGAGGCCTTAGGCCTTCCCCTTGTAAAAACCTTTGGAAGCGTATTTGGAAAGTAAGAGTCCCTTACAGAATTCAAGTCTTTTTTTGGAGAGCAGCTAGAAATGCTTTGCCCTCCAGAACTATTCTTCACACTAGAATGTCTATGCATAATGTGGATTGTCCTAGGTGTTATGATCCTCAGGAAACTATTATGCATGCTTTGATCACTTTCCCCTTTGCTAGTAGAGTCTGGTTTATCTCTGATTTCAACATAAACACTCAATTTTTTCAAAATAAATCTTTTATTGACTAGCTTCTTTTTTGGTTAATTGATCCTCAATCTAAACTCTCTGAGGATGACCAATGTCTTTTTGTGTCTATTTTATGGTCTCTACTTCCTTATTCTTTGATAATTGGCTTGGTGATTTTTCGATTGCGAAGAGATTGGGTATTACTTCCAAAGGCCCTAATGATTTTAAGGCTAAGGTTAGTGATATCATTTTTGATGGTGCTTGAGCTATTCCTCAAAGCACTCGGGATTTGATGGTTCGGCTCAATATTGATGTTGGAAACTTGCCTATTATTGCTGGGGGTGATGATTATAAGATTTGGGATTTAGATAACAAATGAATCTTCTCACTTAAATCCGCAAAGGCTGCCATTAGAGAGAATGCGGAAACTCTGCCAACTGCAACTTTGTTTTCTCGGCCAGTTGTACACCCTACTCTAAGTGTTCAATATTGGAAGATCTGGGCAAAGCAGTGTCGTGATAGTGATGATACTGTCATTAAAAAGACTGGAAGGTGTTTGCCTTCAATGTGCCGTTTGTGTAGACGGGATTGCGAAACTCTTAGTCATATTACTTGGAAGTGCATATTTGCCAAGTGAATTTGGGCTTGGGCGGCTCGTATTTTTAATCTGGAACCAAGAGAAGATTTGGTGGCTTCGTATAAGGCTGCTAAGAGGTGCAACGGGATGATTAAGGATCTGTGGTTGGTTGCTAATCTTGCAATCACTACGGAGTTATGGAGGTTGCGCAACAAAGTTTATTTTGAAGATGATGTTGTACATTGGCTAGGTCTTAAAGTTAGAGTTTATCGGTTAATTCGTGATAACTCAATACGGATGAAAGGCCATATGAATAATACAATGGAGGATCTACACATCTTGAATTATTTCAAAGTGAAGCATAGATCGTGCAAAGTTTCTTCTCCAATTGAGGTAAGATGGTGTCCTCCTAACCAAGATGAAATCATGATTTGCTGTGATGGTGCATCCCTTGGAAATCCAAGCCCGGCTGGTGCTGGAGTTAATTTTTGTGATGCAAACGCAGCTGTTTTGGGTGTCCTCTGCGTTGTCCTGGGACTGCAGACAAACTTTTATGCGGAAGTGTGCGCAGTTATATATGGTGCTATGTTAGCGAGAAGGTGGAATTTTAGGAGTATCTGCGTACAATCTGATTAGATGAGTTGCATTCAAGCTTTCCAAAATGAGGGTTTACCTTGGCAGTTAAATCAGAAATGGAGATTGGCGAGGATTTTTTACTCCAATATTCGCTACATTCATAATTATAGGGAAGTTAATTTTTCTGCAGATGCTTCGGCTAAGCAAGCATGTTTGCTAGATGAGGACATTTTTGAGTTTTATGAGGGGAGGCCAATTTTTATGCTTTCTGTAGAATGGCCGGGTGAGGTTTATTTCCGTTTTAAATAGGTTAGTTTTGTTGGTAGCCCATGGCTAGCTCATTATAGCCTAGGACATGTACAGTTTTTTTTTTTTTCTATTTTATTGACTGAGTAAAAAAAAGGCTATTTTATGGTCTCTCTGGACCAGTAGAAACAATTTCATCTTCGAAAACATTAAGGAAAACCATACTTTTGTCCTAGCTAGAGCCAGAGCTATGCTCCTCACTAGGAATTCTAGTATGACTATCTCTTCTAACTTGCCTGTCAGTATTTGTGATAAATGAATGCCCCCCTCTTTTGGATGGATTAAATGTAAAACTGATGGTGTTTTTGATGATATCTCTGGAGCAAATGGTGCAGGGTATGTGATGCGAGACTTCTCAAGAAAAACAACCTTTTGTGCTTCCTTAGTTTTTGATGTTCATTCTGCTGAAGAAGCTGAAGCAAGAGCCATCTGGGAAGTTCTGAAGAAAGCTGTGGAGCAACAATTAACTCACATCATCATAGAAAGTGATGTGAAATCTCTCATCGACCAATTTTCAGCTGGGAATTTTGATGGAGACTCGCGAACGAATGCTATCTTTAAAGACATTCTATTTTTTTCTTATAAGTTATCTTCCTGTATTTTTAGTTTCCATCCTCGTTATTGTAACTCTGTTGGTCATGAGCTTGCTCTGTGGGAAAAGAAAAACAATTCTACCATGTCCTGGTGTACACCTCCTGTTTGGATCCTTCCAACAGTTGAGGAGGACCATTATCCTTTTTGAAGGCCTTTGCTTATTCAAAAAAAAAAAACTGTCTCTGGAAACCAGTTCTAAGAAGTGAACTTTATCAAACAAAGATAAGACAAGTAGAGATGAAAAATGTGCACCTAGATAATGGAAACAGTAACCAAATGACCAAATGAGTGTATTGAGGCGAGTAATCTCTTTGCTTAAGACATTTGATGCCCTATATATAATGTTGTTACATGTTAATTGCATATGTCTCCAACATTCAATGATACCTCGATGTTTTTCGCAGCACTTCGATAACACCGAACGCGAATTTTTAGCACCAAACTCTCTTACAGACTCTTGAGATGAAGATCAATGGAAGTTTACCAAGTTCTAAAAAAATTTCTGTGTAAAACGAAAAATTGGTTTTTCTTCTGTATTCTAAAACGGGAGAAGAGAATTGGTTTTATAACATATGAAACAAGGTGACGGTTTGACCATTAGATGATGTCCAATCAATTAAGGTTGCACCTGTCAGTTTGGTCCAACTTATCTGTAAGTTCACGACTGTTTGTTAATTGACTGCCATCCACCCATCTTGTTTCACCAAACTAAACCTATTTGTTTAGTTAACCCAATTTTCATTCATTTTGGAAATAGTCTTGAGTGGCCAAATCAAGACCGTATTTCCTACAATCCCCCGCATAAATAAAACTGTATCACAAAAATACAAAATGACAACTTTAATCCTATACTCTAATGCATAAACTAGAAACATGCGCTGAACATCACTACATAAGGAGTGATAGATTTTGGCTTTGAATCTTCCATAGCGAACATCTATCAGGTTTACTAGTTGTTCAGTGAACACGATGTCTTTAACTGCTCAACTTTATAATGTAAACCGATGCAGTAAATGCTACATAGTTTATTTCCTTACAAGTTCGGTTCTCGGTTGTGTTCATTTCAGTCCTGAACGATGTTGGTTTTCATGAGTGCTCTAGATTAACTTAGCCTAATAGTTATCATAGAAGCGGCACCACTTCTCACTCATATAGGTGATCTCCTATTTAAAAAGTATCATGTCGTACTTTCTTAGTCAAACTAAGGCATGGGGATCATTAAGAGAAATTCTCAACCTCTCACTTGACAGGCAACACTGTTTCATCATAGAAATGGGAAAGAGAGTAAACTCTAACAGTGTTTCCGGTGAGTATAAATTTATAACTTGGTTGTCCCTTTTGAACCTAGATAACCATGGGATCTCCAATCGCTAGGTTGGGTGTCCACTATAAAACTACTCTAAAAAGGCTATCTCATTTCCCTCTGTTGAGGGGTGATTTTAGTTTAGTTCTACCCGTCCTAGTCTCACAAAGTGACTTCACTTTACTAAGAATGGTAAGAGAGAGAGTTGCCTTTTCATTGTACCTTGTCCTTTCTTATATAGACTTTCCCAAAAGTCCCTCCTTTTATGACATCGTGACACATGTCTTAAACCTCTTTAATTACTTCTAATGTCATTCCTTAATACAACCTCCTCTTTATCTCTTAATTTCTCCTTTGTCCCTCCTATGACATGGGTGTTTCCTTGTCGTACTCGGGCCTCGTCCCCAAGTCTCCACGTCTCTTACTAGGCTTATCTCCCCTGTTAGGGGCATCCTAAGCCCGTTAAGGGTCGTTATTTTTCATGTATCAACATTAGTCCCTGACTATTGGGTTATTTCACAAATAACCCAGTAGTCAAATAACCGAATAAGGAGGAAGGAGATTTTCACCCCTGACTTACTACGAAAAGAGGGTAAAATAATCCGATGGTCATAGAATTTTTAGAGCAACCCCCCCCCCCCCCCCCCTTCGTAGTAAGTCAGGGGTGAAGATCTCCTTCCTCCTTATCGACTCCATGATCATGAGCGACGTTTGACCTTCTTTTATCATGCAAAGTTTCCCTCTTCTTTTCAGTTTCTGCCGGTTACTCTCCGCTCTGAATAACCGCCACGTTCAGGCCTTGAGGCTCCATATATATAGACTAATTGGTTTGTTTTCCCCCTTATCTTTCTTATTCTCCCCTCCTTTTGAATACACACATACAGTCGCCATGTATAGTAGTTCCACCAATAGTTCGTATGAGGAATCTGACGAGTCTGAAGGAGCCATGAGCAGGGGTTCCGAGGAGACCGAATACTCGTAACAAGATGAAATTCTTCTACCTCCTCCGGCGGATGGCAAGTCATATACGATAGTAGAGTTTATTAGCGGACCCACTCTAAAACGCGCGCTGAAGCTGAGGGAGCTCCGCGGAGGTAAGCGTGTTTTTCTTCTTGATGATGTCTTGGTCCCTCGCCTTCTAAATCCTCCTGCATTGCCTTATCCTTCCGCCACCGGGTGGCTTATGCAACCCGAATCGGAGACCATGGATGCTTTTGCATTTAAAACAGTGTCGCGGATGGCTATTCACCATGGTGACTACGATCTTCCTATCATCGATATTCGCTCCAAGTCAAAAACTCATCCGATATGGCCGCACTGGACATCCTATATGCGTTCCAACCCTGGTCATGCGGCCACCCTTCGTGAAGCAGGTATTGACGAAGCTATAAATTCATCTCTCAAACGGGAAGTGAAAAGGTGTAGGCGCGACATAAAACGGATGTTTTGTCGCTGGGCTCCTCCTATTCATACCCTTCTCACGACATGGGGGGAAGCAACCATTGTTTTGGAGGATGTAGTTGCCCTTACAGGGTTACATATCCATGGTAGTCATCCGTACGATCAGGCGGTTGTTTACGGAGCGCTGAACGATGTGGATAAAGCATTGTGTACTTATTTATTGGATTGCAAAGACGCCTCTCGTCATGAATTGGTGCGGAAGGACCAGATCAAAACAAGGCGAGGACAAGAATATTTCCGGCGTGGGCAAGAAGAGGTGTCGTCATCTTCCACAAAGGGGAAGGCCAGATGGGTTAAGGAGACAAAGACTCCTTCGGCAAGTCCAATGGGTGAGCGACTGCTTGCTAGCTCTATCCGTGCATACGAGGCGATTCATGGTTCGTCGGCTCCTTCAACAGATGTTGGTCTTGAGTGGGTTACCAAGACCAACCGCTGCGCTTCCTTCCCTCTTTGGCTCAAGTATTGGGCTCCGCCGTTAGTATATGCAAAAGTTCTTCCCCCCAAACGAAAAGAGAAAGACCCTCGCACGGAGTTGGCCGCTTTCATCATGTTTTAGATTTGTCATGATGTGTTTGAGTACAGTCCCCAAGATACCATCAAGAGTGAACTCGTGCCAATGGAGGTGTTGCTATCTCACGACGTTTCTTTCCTGCTTGCGCCGATATTTTTAGGCGGCTTGTACCGCTATCTATATTTGTTCCGCCACGATCTCCAGACAGTAGGTTCATCGCATAAGATCGAAACTTACATCCCAGCCTCTTTTATGTAAGCATGGTCTTGGGAGCATGTTTCCCCATACGCGTCCGATCCTAATGAACTAGCGATTCACCGCGAAGAAGATGTTAGGCAGATGATGGCTCGGTTAAGAGGGTTACCCACGGTCGGGTCCAACGCATTATGACTTTACTGCACCTTTTGACACATATCTAGACTCGACAAAGCTTTTGGCGGCGGCAGATTTTGATTCGGTAATGGCCATGTTGCCTGGCTATCTCCACGGTTTCCATGCTGGCAAGTTCATCGCCATGTCTTACAACCCCGATCGTGCGGCTCGGCAAGTTGGGTTTGGCCAAGGAATTCCTCGTAGGTTTTCTCCTTGGAGAAGCTGATCGCTGTCATAGGCGTCAAAAATAATTACACTTTCTTACTACTCAAAATATAATATATAGCAAGGGCAAGAAATGATCGTTCCCACAGAGAGGTCTTGGTTGTCAAGATGTTTCGGTTTCCTATATAAAATAATGGGGGGTTTTCTGATTTTTATAAACTAAGTTATTCTAAAAACAAATAAAGCAAAGCAAAACACTCAAATCAAGATGTAAAGGTATTGGTTAAGGATTTCATTTTCAGTCACAAACATGTTCTTGTCTTAATAACTAGAATTGATATTTAATCTCTCATTATCAAAGGCCCTAAGATACCTTGATCGCAAGAATATCCCGTTAATTTCCTCTTGTCATCAACAAACACATTAAAAGATGCGCATATGAATCCCATCTAAGAGAACAACCTAACGTGTAAAAGCATTAATCAAGTTTAATTCCCTAAATGCATTAAGTTCTATGAAATCAGGCCAATCAAAGTAATCGAACGTGTAAAAGCACTGATCTGATTTAACAAAGGTCATAAATCACTTGCGATTACTAGGATGCATCACTACAAGTAATAACCACAATTGTGCTACTTGCATTCAAGGTATACCACTTTTGCGTATAGTAAACCCTAAACTAGCAATAGATGTGAATGCAGGTTCGATCAATTGGCCACTCAACTAAACAAGCAATCAAATCATACATGGCGATAATTCTAGTGAATCGTGATCGATAATTATGAGACAAAACTAATCTATCAATAAAAGAAGCATGCTCCGTGAAATCAAATTAATACATAACCAATAATACGATTAACTACTCATGCTAATGAAGTTCATAACCAATAATACGATTAACTACTCATGCTAATGAAGTTCATCACAAGAATAAAGAGAAAACCCATGTTTCTAAACCCTAGAACAAAAGTAGAAGCAAAGATAAGATCCTAAGATTAGAAAATAGAACCCCTCTTATAAACTCTTTCTCCTCCATGATTTCTCCGACCTAAGCCGCATCCAAAATTTGTTTTTTTCTGCTTAGAAACAGCCCAGAATGCCAAGCCCACAAGTCAGAGCCCATCAAGTAGGTCCATTACTTGATAAGCCTGTCTGTTTTGCAGAACTGACAGGCCAATTCAGTCTGTTCAGTCACACCCATTTCTCAGTATCCATAATTCTCCTTCCGTGCCTGCAATTTGCATTCATTCATTCTCCATCCACAACAATCATTGGCAACATCAACACCTATTCCAACTCCATTCCTCTTGTAATCCAGGCATCTCCACTTTCATCACCAACTGCAGTATCATTCAAGTTGCACCAGAACTAGGTAAGTATTCTGCATCAGTTACAAGACCACCTGCACTTCAACAGCTTACCCACTTCATAGCTCTCCCAGACTTTCTGTAGCTCCAGCTGCAACATCATCTCATTACCACCATCACTACCCAAACTGCTCTCCGAACAGGCATCTGTAACATAGCTATCACAGCTACAACATCAACTCTTCCTTGTAAACTGCATCGTCTTCTCTATTTCAGGTTCCAATCTTCATCGGCAGACAACCAACATTCTTGAGTTTCCACATAACAGCACCACTAGCAATCTGTTTCCTGCAGCATACACAATCAACAGCTCCAGTGCCATTTCATTTATCCTTTGCAGCTTCATTCTCTCCTCGAATTCACCTGAGTTCAAACAGCTTGCACCATTCATACCCTGAGTCATTCTCCACAACCTTACTATCTCTTTCAAACTCAAGCCACTTCTGCCAAATACAAACTAACTCCTCCATTGCAGCTGCACAACCAACTTCCAGTCTCATAGCACCAGTAACCAACTTAGCCCACCTGAACCTTCAGCGCCATCACCAAAGCAACACTTTGCTGCTACAACAACCATACTCTGCACCTGAGCATCACCAGAACCATTTCCTGCATCTCTTCCAGCTGCACACTCTCAACATCAGAGCCATCATACCCTGTAAACCTAACATACATCTACAGAGAACAACCACCATCTTCTTCCATCTGCCATTTCTTGTAACTGCAACTGCATCACCTGCACATCAAGCTACATATCTGAATCAATCAACCTCACGCTCTCAGTCGCAGCACCAACTTGAACTGCAGGTCTCTCATCCTCCCTGTATCCGCTCAGCCAACATCTCTGTCATCATCAACAATTTCACAAACCCATTAAACCACCAGTTAAACTCTTATTATTTCAAGCACAGAGCTTCGATATCTCAAACATCTTCTTATCATCGAATAATCTTCAATATTTCAACTCAGTTCCACCTGATTCATTCACCTAATAATCTCCTCCATATCTCCATCAATTATCACAAACCATCAACAGCAACATCATGCCCTAATTGCAGTTTCAGGAACCCTAAATTCTCTTTTCCATGGCTAATTTCTTAACAGAAACAACACCAATTCCCCTTGAATCTCTTCACCAATTAGAACTCAAACTGAAATATGAACCGAACCCATTCTTCTTAAAGCCTTAATTTCTCAATTTCTTCTCATATTACATCTGAATCACTATAAATTGTTACATCATATCTCAATTTCTTCATCTGGTTCTTCGAAACAGCAACCCTAGATTTCTTCACTGATTTTCTACAGAAGCAGCAACACAAATTGCTCTTGTTCTTCTTGAAATCCAAAGATAACAGACTGTGGACACACGAACTACGCGGGGTCCGAATGCCCGCAATAAATTGTTAAAGTCTAAAGAGATTACGATGATGATACCCTGATGTGGGTTCATTGGCTCAAAACCCGCGGGTTTATCATGGCCTCCTCCAACTTCCCCATGCGTAGCGATTATGCATGGGGTACAAATATAAAAGGAAAACAACATATATCAGTAAATGCATGCGGAACTAAATGAATGTAAAGTGCTGAAATGTAAATAAGACCAAGGTTTACGTGGTTCAGCACTAAGGCCTACATCCACGGGGTTTGTTGTTCTGCTATATTATTCACGGTTACACGAATAGTTGAATGACTCGGGGTTTACATATTTCTCTCCACTATGGGATTCCTTACCTTTGCTACTCTCTCTCTCTCTCTCTTTCCTGATCTTTTTTTCCGATCCTCCTCCCCCTTTGTGGAGATTGGGTATTTATAAGGTAGGAATGTGGGACCCATCTCTGATGACCGTTGGAACCTTATCTTCTAGTTTCTTGTGTCCATCACGCAGAGGTCTGTGTTTCCCCCTCGATCCCGCGGAGGCATCTTCGCTCGTTCCATAGGTCGGCCGACACGTGCACTGCTCAGAGTGTTTAATGCGGGTGGTTGAGGGGTCTGCTCGTGTCAGACAAGTGTCTTCTGCCCCTGTCAGTCCGTGTCAGCTGACTTTCTCCCCACCGTTGATCTTAGCTCCTCTTCTGGGGATGAGATAAAGCAACTCCTAGGGGTTTATTTGGTGCTTCGCGACGCATCGTGTTTTGATGTCTTGGCTTGCATGCTTTCCACGTACCTTTCTGTATACACGTGTCCGATAGTGAGATATATGTGTACACACAGACACCCCATCCTCTCTCGATCTCCCTCTTCTGAATTCTAAAGGAGCCGTCATTCTTTACAGGAAGAGAACATTAAACAAAAGCTAATTATGGGAGAAATAAATCTCTCTGAATTTCAGGTCTTCTGTAGGAAAAGGTTAGTGGATATAGCCACCCCTGTATACTAGATAAGGGCCACCTAAACTCTTTGGCCTGTCAGTTTCAGATAACCAGCGGCTTAATTCTTCAACTCAACTGTCAATTACGGGAAACTGACAGTTCATTTTTCACCTCCTCCTTGCGCAACCTAGCCTGCTCCAAATATCATTCGCATGTGAATTGACCTTTTTGTTTTTATGTTCCAAATTGACGTTTTCTTCTTCTTTTGCGCATAATGACTCCATTACACCTAATACACTCAAAAGCAAACATAAGTACATAGTTTACAAGAAAACTCGCAAAGAAAGCATAATATATATATATAAAGGTGTTTTAGACACCTATCAAATTCCCCCACACTTAGACTTTGCTAGTCCTCGAGCAATCTAAATTAAACTAGTATACAACAACTCATTCTCGTCGAGATTACGGTTACACTTAGCATGTATAACAAGCCTTTAAACCTCTAGGTTCCCCTAGTGGAAGAGTTATAGTCTCGTGAGGTCTTACAAGAGATATATTCACAAAACCTACTTTTCCAACTTACTAGTTCTCCGAAATGACAGCATCCAACGCGCTAAGAAGACATAGAAATTATGCACACTAGTTATAAGAAGTTAGACACATAAATGAACACAATCTCATCCTTAAAAGTTGAGAGAGAAATAACCATCCCTTCTCGAAAGAAATTCGGGTTCGGAGTGATCAAAAGTCTCGACTCTGCCTCACAAGAAAGGGTTTTATGAAGTTGCTCTCAATAATAAACAACTTTTTTATGGGTCACATATGTGTCCAGGTAGGAATGAAGAGAGAATCCTGAGACACGTTTGAATGGTGGGAAGGTAAAAACCCTCCGAATTGTTTTGAAAACCCACATCTTTTATCATTTTGAAAACCCTTTTTCTGGCGATCTCTAAGAAAGGAAATCAACCACTTAACGAAGGTGGGAATATGCTTACTTACCTCGTTATCCGTTCAACGTGCAGCTAGCACCACTCTCACAGCATCCATAGAAACGTCTTGGTCTTCAATCCTTGTCTTTATCTTCGTCTTCGGTCTTCAACTCTTGATGACAACTCTTGAACTTCGTAGAATCTTGACAATGTAACTCTTTCCTCTAATTCCTTGTTACTTGAAACTTCATTATGAATATTCCTCCTCTCCATTGGCTTTATTGAAAGAACAAAACTAAAAACAAACCAAAATATGATACAACACATTTTTTTCCCCTCCCTGATAAGGAGAAAACTTCATTATGAATACTCATGCTAATGGGGTTCATTATGAATACTCATGCTAATGGAGTTCATCACAAGAATAAAGAGAAAAATAATTTTTCTAAACCCTAGAACAAAAGTAGAAGCAAATATAAGATCCTAAGATTAGAAAATAGAACCCCTCTTATAAACTCTTTCTCCTCCCTGATTTCTCCAACCTAAGCCGCATCCAACATTTATTTTGCTTCTGCTTAGAAACATCCCAGAATGCCAAGCCCACAAGTCAGAGACCATCAAGTAGGTCCATTACTTGATAAGCCTGTCAGTTTTGCAGAACTGAGAGTCCAATTCAGTCTATTCAGTCACACCCATTTCTCAGTATCCATAATTCTCAATCCGTGCCTGCAATTTGCATTCATTCATTCTCCATCCAAAACAATCATTGGCAGCATCAACACCTATTCCGAATCCATGCCTCTTGTAATCCAGGCATCTCCACTTCCATCACCAACTGCAGTATCATTCAAGTTGCACCAGAACTAGGTAAGTATTCTGCATCAGTTACAAGACCACCTGCACTTCAACAGCTTACCCACTTCATAGCTCTCCCAGACTTTCTGTAGCTCCAGCTGCAACATCATCTCATTACCACCATCACTACCCAAACTGCTCTCCGAACAGGCATCTGTAACATAGCTATCACAGCTACAACATCAACTCTTCCTTGTAAACTGCATCGTCTTCTCTATTTCAGGTTCCAATCTTCATCGGCAGACAACCAACATTCTTGAGTTTCCACATAACCGCACCACTAGAAATTTGTTTCCTGCAGCATACACAATCAACAGCTCCAGTGCCATTTCATTTATCCTTTTGTTGATGGTGGTTTTTAGCTTAGGGTTAAAACTGTAAAACCTTGCATCTGATGTGACGTCACTTTGTAAGGAAACGGATCCATGAGTGTCAACCTATCCACTGGCATACTTATTGAGCCGTTCAATATACTTACATGAGATTTATCCAGACTGGCGCATGTAGCAACCATCCCAGGTGTTCTGTAAATTTCGGCGTCTTGCCTATATTCACTTAATATAAGTTTCTTTGAATGATTTCTATGCTATGTTCCTCGGCTGAACCCTTAATGTTTATATGGCATGAGAATTTGTGTTCACTCGCAGCAGAGTAGCACGAATTTCCAAATATCAAGGATATGATCTTTGCATAAAGTATTCAATCAGAAAGCATGCTGCTCTCTTGCAATGAACTTAAAGAACTCTGTGTCAACACATATAATTCAATCAATTGCCTTTGCACCTTGCGCAGTATACCAGACCTTGCTTGTCGAAAGTAATCCTGGGAAACTAGGTAATTAATCCGCCATGGATTAGCAGGTGCAAAATCTTGCCAAGAATCAGAAAACAGGGAGCCGCAGCAGCAAAAGGACGCGTGGACATGCCTTAGGCCAACTGGCGCCACTTTCCATTGGCCACGCCTCATCCTAAACCGGCCTTATTTCCCTCGACCAATCAGGTCGCCTCAAACTAGCCACGCGCACATAAGTTTTGGTTGGGCCCTTACTTGCCGGCCCCACTTCCCATCGACCAATCAGGTTTCTCTAAAGCCGCCACACTCATACCAAAAGTGTGGTCACGCCCATGCTTGGCCGTCACCTCTCCTTCCTACCAACCAATCAGGTCACTTTAAAATGCGCCACGAGCACTAGAGGTGTAGCCGCGCCTTATGTTTGGCCGGCTCATTTTCTTGACCAATCAAGTCGCTCTAAACTCGTCACTATACATTAAAGGCCAAATGCACCCTGCCGCGCCACCATACTAACTGGCAACCCAAACGCGCCCTGGCACAAAAAAAAATTGGCATGCCAACATGCCACCCTGCCGCAGTAACATGACATGCCACTATGCCGCAGTTACATGCCAATGTGCCACAAATGACGCCACTACATGCTAATCCACTTTCTGTTCGTGGACAATGCCATAACGGACTCCAATTAGGATTTCATGATCAAAACAAGACTTTTTCTTCAGTAGTATTAGCCGAAACCCTAATTTTGGTCATAGTCCACAACATGCCACGAGCCAATTTAGCCTTTGCCACCCAGCCAAGCCCTAACTTTGTCCACGACGCCAAATCCTAGCCTTGGCCACGCCGCCAAGCCCTAACTTTGGCCACGACGCCAAATCCTAGCCTTGGCCACGCCGCCAAGCCCTAACTTTGGCCACGACGCCAAATCCTAGCCTTGGCCACGCCGCCAATTGCTAACTTTGGCCACGATGCCAAATCCTACCCTTAGTCATGCCTCCAAGCCCTAACTTTGGCCACGCCGCCAAATCCTAGCCTTGGCCACACTGACAAGACCTAACTTTTGCCACGACGCTATGCCGCAGTCATGCCGCACGTGCTAAATAGAGTTGCGATGCGCCAAACCCTAATTTAGCTAAAATTTGTCATGCCAACTGAGTCCAGTGACTCTCCTAAGGCCTCAAGATTAACTTAGCAACAGGGCCAATGTTTCCGGAGCCATATTCGGGTCTAACACCAATATGCCAAAACAATTTCCACGGCTACGCCACTGGCATGCCGCTATACCATGGCTCTGCCAGGCGCCACTATGCCAATGGCGCCACTTCGCTATGCAAACAAGATGCGACCATAATCAATGGCCATCCTTCCTCATGACAATCTCAGCCATCCAAGTTCGCCACCGAACTGATAGACTTGTGGCAAGTTTCAGGAGACCAGCTGCCTAAATCTATTGGCCATGGTTACGCCAGGCGCCACTTACACCACCGTGCCACTAGCATGCACGAGCCATGCCAACCATGCCACATTTCCACTGCCGTACACCAAAATGCCACTGCGCCATTATCAGGCGCCAACACAAGGCAACCATAATCAATGGCTACCCTCCTTCATGAGATGCGATCTCAGCCATCGAAGTTCGCCACCGAACTGACAAACCTGTGGCAAGTTTTAGGCGACCAGCCAAAACGAGCCTAATAGCATTACATGATATTTTCCTACGGTAAGTCCCTTGACTTTGACTTGCCACACGTATCAAAGTGTTACATGTTTCCCACGAAAACACTTGAGACATCAAACATGTCACAAACTGGGGATGCTCATCAGGGTATTGGTCTGGCGGTATACAGCGTGCGGCGTGCAATGCGCCCGTTACAAGAAAGTGTCCTGAAGCGGGACAATTAGTGGTGGTGAAAAGTAACAGTGTAAACGAATTCACTTCCTTCATCATGGAAGCATAATGTATGACGGTTACACGATTTCACTTCCTTCATTACGGAAGCATAATGTCTGACGGTTACACATTACTCTATTTTTACACCACTCAATCCTTTCCACTTCCTACGAGACCAGGGTACGTTTCAATATGACTTGTATAAATTGGCTTCACCTATTTCCACCAAAGAACAAGTTTTGGTCAGCAACAACACATTATCTAGAAATCACCTGGTAGCTTTCCATTCTGCTAGCCAGTTCTAGTTTCAGATACAAGTCATAAACAACCACACCTTCAGAATCAACAATTCTGGTCTCAACACTCTCTTCGCTTCCCTCCCTAAGACCAACCCTTCTCCTTCACTTTGTGACTGAAGCAAACCTGGAACAACCATTTCTTGGTTTACGCCAGGATTGTACAGATTGATCTCTCGAATCAAAAGTACTCCCGTGCAGTACATTTTTTAGGGTCTAGACTCGTTTCTCATCCACGCACACGAATTTACCAAAACCGGCAGAAGCAGTTTTCACCCACAAACACCTTTGCAGGTTCATTCTCTCCCTGAATTCACCCGAATTAAAATATCTTGCACCATTCATACCCCGAGTCATTCTCCAAAACCTTATTATCTTTTTCAAACTCAAGCCACTTCTGCCAAATACAAACTAACTCCTTCATTGCAACTGCACAACCAACTTCCAGTCTCATAGCACCAGTAACCAACTTAGCCCACCTGAACCTTCATCGCCATCACCAAAGCAACACTTTACTGCTACAACAACCATACTATCCACCTGAGCATCACCAGAACCATTTCTTGCATCTCTTCCAGCTACACACTCTCAACATCAGAGCCATCATACCCTGTAAACCTAACATACATCTACAGAGAACAACAAGTATCTTCTTTCATCTGCCATTGCTTGTAACTGCAACTGCATCATCTGCACATCAGGCTACATATCTGAATCAATCAACCTCAAGCTCTCAGTCGCAACACCTACTTGAACTGCAGGTCTATCATCCTCCCTATATCCGCTCAGCCAACATCTCTGTCATCATCAACAATTTCACAAACCCATTAAACCACCGGTTCAACTCTCATTATTTCAAGCACAGAGCTTCAATATCTCAAACATCTTCTTATCATCTAATAATCTTCAATATTTCAACTCAGTTCCACCTGATTCATTCACCCAATAATCTCCTCCATATCTCCGTCAATTATCACAAACCATCAACAGAAACATCATGCCCTAATTGCAGTTTCACGAACCCTAAATTCTCTTTTTCATGGATAATTTCTTAACAAAAACAACACCAATTCCCCTTGAATCTCTTCACCAATTATAACTCAAACTGAAATATGAACCGAACCCATTCTTCTTAAAGCCTTAATTTCTCAATTTCTTCTCATATTACATCTGAATCACTATAAATTGTTCCATCATATCTCAATTTCTTCATCTGGTTCACCGAAACAGCAACCCTAGCTTTCTTCACTGATTCTCTACAGCAGGAGCAACACAAATTGATATTGTTCTTCTTGAAATCCAAAGCTAACATACACTCCTTCCTCTCTCGATCTCCTTCTTCTGAATTCTAATGGAGCCGTCATTCTTTACAGGCAGAGAACATTAAACAAAAGCTAATGATGGGAGAAATAAATCTCTCTGAATTTCAGGTCTTCTGTAGGAAAAGGCTAGTGGATATAGCCACCCCTGTATAGTAGATAAGGGCCACTTAAACTCTTTGGCCTGTCAGTTTCAGATAACCGACGGCAATTCTTCGACTCAACTGTCAATTACGGGAAACTGACAGTTCATTTTTCACCTCCTCCTTGTGCAACCTATCCTGCTCCAAATATCACTCGCCTGTGAATTGACCTTTTTGTTTTTACGCTCCAAATGGACGTTTTCTTCTTCTTTTGTGCATAATTACTCCATTGCACCTAATACACTCAAAAGCAAACATAAGTACATAATTTACAAGAAAACTCGCAAATAAAGCTTAAACAATAGATATATAGAAAGGTATTTTAGACACCTATCAAATTCCCCCACACTTAGACTTTGCTAGTCCTCGAGCAATCTAAATTAAACTAGTATACAACAACTCCTTCTCGTCGAGAATACGGTTACACTTAGCATGTATAATAAGCCTTTAAACCCATAGGTGCCCCTAGTGAACGAGTTAAAGTCTCGTGAGGTCTTACTAGAGATATACCTGATAGACACACTTTTGTGTCTGATATAATCTCAATTGTATATATTGTTAGTGCTCGATTTTGTATTTATTTTGGCTTTTTATGTCTTTGTAGGTGTTTTTGGAAAAATAAGATTTTGCGGCGAAATTGGCTCGAAAAGTGTTTTTTGCGTTCATCGGAGGACATTTGCTATTCGGACCCTCACTTTGGATAATGGGTAACCTAATTACTAAGGTGCATCCCATTTCCAGGCATCTGCTAATCGCACCCCTACTCTGGATAAGGGATAACCATCTTCAACATTCAAAAATCAGGTTTTGGCGGGAAAAAAATGTAGTTAAAGAGCAGTTTTGGCAATCGTGATTTGGAGGAGTTTGAGGTCGATTAAACCTCTGATTTTCATAGGATAGACTCCTTATGGGTCTAGGAATATGATATGGGTGTTTAAATCGATTAGATTGGGCTCAAACGACGGATTTTTCTCACAACAAGAAAATATGGAAAGTCACGTGTGTGACCTGTTTTAGGGAATTTTAGAGTGATTAAAACGCTAACCTTCCCAAAGATTTGTATCTATCTAAGGAAGAGTTTAGAATAAAAAGGAAAGCTCAGAAACGCGTAGAAATCCTAAAACAAGAAATTGTCGCAACTTGGCCGTGAAGAGAAGGAAAGAGATTTTGGAAGATTTGGGAGAGATTTAATCGGTATTTTTGATATAAATAGATGTCTTGGGTCATATAGAAGAGGTGTCGAGAGTTTGGGAACCTAAGGAGAGCCAGAGAAGAAGAAATCAGAGCTTTACCAAACTCTGTTTCTGCTGCTGCTGCTGTTGAAGAAGAAGAACAGCTGAAGAACATTGACCCTCGGTAGACAGTCGCAGAAAAGTGTCACTGTTTAACAGCTGAAGAACATTAAGTGTTCAGGGCAGTCTTATTGTAGGGTCTTAAAATCAGCGACAAAGCAACAGTTTTTCTGTAACAGTTCCATTGTAACAGCTGTTTTGCAACACCAATACACTGTTGCAAACAGTCTGTGTTATTACTTTTCACTCTTTTAATCATCTTTTGAGCAACAAACACATATTTTGAGATCATGATTAATATGAGGAGCTAAACCCCAACACTGGGATGACGGAGGAAGCCATATTTCATACGTGTGGTAATTATATTTAATTATATTTAATTCTTTTTATGACTTTTTGCATTAATTTAATCGTTTTATGATTTTTCTTAATTAGTTGTGAAGTCGTATGATGATGTATGCTTGGTCTAAGTGCTTTTGATGCATCATGCTAGTGATTTACAGTTAATCTTTTTAAAATCTACCCTGGCAAAGAATTAGAGTCAATAAACAAGAGCTATAATTGTCTAAGAATTGATTTTTGAACCACATGGTATGAGGTTTGGTGGAATCCTGAGTCTCAGTAATCTCTCGACATTGTGACAAACCTTGTGTATATATTTTCTTTATTTTTATTGTTTTCTATTATTAAGTCTGAAATTGAGTCTACACAAGTCCGAGTTGAACGAACTTTATTTACCACTTAAAAAACTACATCAATTTTTGGCGCCGCGACGCGGATTTGTATTTAGATTTTTAGGTTATTTTTATTTTTATTTTTTTTTTTTTTTTTTGTTTTTTTACGCGTTTTGGTATTTTTCGATTCTTTTCAGATTTGGAGCGAAGCTACAAGGAAAGAAAAGTACTATAAAAGGAAAGCATCGCCAAAGAAGGAAAGAAAAGAGGAATCTGAAAGGAGTGAAGAAGAAGATTTTGTATATAGTTATTTTGTTTTATTTTTAGAAACTGTAAATAGGGTTTTATTTTTGTAATTTTTCTTTTCCTTTTTGGACATTTTTATTTTTGGACTTGGACATTTTATTTTTAAACCCTAAGGAAGGGTTAAAATTAAATATAAACTGTTTGCAGGGAAGGACGACAGTTACGATACTGTCTCGGCCCCTCGGGTTCGTACACTGACATAGGAGTCGGTGGCCTGAGTCGACTTCAACGGTTCATCGCCCGTCTGGTACGGGAGGTAAGACTCTATCCACCCACGAATCCCCTGTCAGTGGGTTTTATTTTGTGTGACAACTCACACCCCTGCAGTAGAATGTCGAACTGGTATTACAATAGCCAATACAACGAATATCCGACTGAGTTTCAAAATGGACGTTACTACTTTGACCATAGTGTGAATAGTGGTTGGGAACATCAGCCTTTTGAAGATATGGTCCATACCATGGTGAGCCCAATTACTATCCACATAAGTACCGATCATATGAGCAAAATTCTTATATTTCTCCTTTAGAAGAGTCTCTCAGGAAATTAGAAGAGTCGACACGTAGGATAACTGAGATGAATAACTTAGTTTATGACGAAAGAAAACTTTTTAGAGGAATCCCTCAAGCTGATAGCTGAGACGAACGAAAGAATTGCTCGAAATAATCTTAATTTTCAATACAGTGTCTCCAATAATACCCTTGAAAATGAGGATAGTTATTTGCATAATCAAGATGACGAGGATATAATTGGTAACACTACTTGTTGTTAGATGAGGTTCAACCATTTTCATGTTATTATAATGATTATGAGGATAGTGTTGATGAAGAATTTGAAATAAATAGGCATAGTGATCAGGAATTTGCTACTCCAACTGAGCTTAATAATATTATTTCTAGTTCAAATCCAAATAATTTTAATAATTATTCACCTATTCAAAAGGACGAGGATTTGACTAGAGATACCCCCGTTTTAGACGATGTAGTATTTCCTTTTGATTACGAAGCTAATAATGGTTTAGAGGAACGAGTATATTTTGAGTCTAGCGATTTAGAAACAATAGACTTAGAAAAAGAAAATGAACTCGTCGAGATGAGTGAGGATGTACCTGACTTAGAAGAATCAATTGACCATTTTCCTGAATTAGATGACCTTGAAATTAGGGAAGTTGTGACTAGTCTTTCTAGAGACACACAAACTCTAAGTTTGGGGGTGATTATCATTCTCCTTGTGCCTTACCTTTAGCTCTTACAGAGATCCCTCACTTGGGACTTGACATGTGCCCAACCTTTTTACAAGATTCTCTTTCATGCACACTTTTCCTGAACCTAGTGATGTCCACAAAATTTCAGTTATTAGAAACCCATCCTGGTTGATGTGGTTTAACCCAGCTATGATACCCAGATTGACTTTGTTTTCCCCCAAATATTTTTCTTCCAATGTGGGAATGTTTGTTTTCAAATGTTCGAATATTAAGTTTTGAGACTAAACCTAATTACTTTAGGAGATTAGGGTCGACATACTTGTTTAAGGAAGATCACCACTCTCATTGTGGTCAGCTGTGTAAGTCAAATCTGATTGACTTAGAGGATCCTCAATTATTCAGGTTATTATTATGTGCTTCTAAGTTTTTTTATTTGAGTTTTTCCAGACTCTAGAACCTGAACATTTGGATCTAACCTATGAGGAAACCAACCCATGAAACATATTTTATTTGGACCCAGTTTATAGATCCTGAACCTGAACCACAACTAGATGTAGTTCTTAAACAGGAAACTAGACAAGGGTTGCTTTATTTGTTCATTTTCTTGGCATGTTGCAGATTCCTTTTACTTGTGATAGCTCTATTTGGTTTTGATGACCCACAATATTTCGGCTATTACTTTATGATTTTATAAGGTGACTAATCCTTTCTTAGTCTGGCTGAAGACATTAAACTTAGCACTTCTTGGGAGGTAACCCATTCTCATGCAACACGGTAATATCTTTCCTTATCTCTTTTGCTTCAATGGTAACAGTTTCTCCTTGTTCATGCTTTAATTGATCTTTAGAACATTGAGGACAATGTTAGATTTAAGTTTGGGGGTATAGGAGAACTTTTTAGTTGCACAATTAAACTCCAGACCTAGAAATTTATGCTTATTAAGGATGGCACTAACCAATCTAAGTGGATGGAAGCATTTGGTTGTAAGAGTTGAGGAACCAATCTGACTAATGGCAACATCTAAAGAGTCTATTCATAAAAGCACAGAGCTCAGGTGTTAGAAATAACATGATAGTTTCACCATATCTCGTTGAGTCCTTTTCACTTCTGTTTTTATTTTGTTTTGTTTTTAAACTATGTTTCTCTAAGTGATTAGGTGGGGCTCACGATTCAAGTTGTTACCAATGCTAGGGTGAATTAGAGTGATTGAGATACAAAAAAAAAAAAAAAAAAAGACAAGAGACCAGACCATCAGACCAACTGGAATAAATTCAATAAAGTCGACCACTGGAACCCTTGTATATGCCAGTTGTGTTGACCTAGAGTTAGGATTATCATCACTGGTTCCCTTGTATATCCAGTGTGTTGATTAGTCAGACTAGTATCTCAGTCCATTGGATAGGTTCATTTTGGCGGAGGCCTTCAGACAGATATGAGAAACCCGTTCACCTAGTAAACATCAAAACCATCTATGTTTTTCTATATCCATCTTCTTGATCTATCCATGTGATTATGTTGACTCCGGATATTGATGTCCATAGTGCGACTATCTGAGTAGAGCTCTGTCACTTCATATGAATTTTAGTATGCTTGAGTGCAACTCGTGTACAACAATTGGAATTTCAACATCAGGGTACTTCCTCCTGTAGTCAATAAGTATGCCAACCAAGGAGATTCTTTAGTGCCTTCCAAGGTTTTGTGTAGATAGCTAGGGTCTGGAGTAAAAAGGTTTTGTGGGTATACCTCTGGTAAGCCCTCCGGAGACAACACTCCGCCACTAGGGACACCTAGGGGTTTAAAGGCTTATTGCATACGCTAAATGCAATCGACGATGCCTGCGACAGTGAGTTAGGATTTTATTTCTATTTTATTTTTTCTCGAGGACTAGCAAATAATAGGTTTGGGGGTATTTGATAGACACATTTTTGTGTCTGATATAATCTCAATTGTATATATTGTTAGTGCTCGATTTTGTATTTATTTTTGCTTTTTATGTCTTTGTACGTGTTTTTGGAAAAATAAGATTTTGCGGCGAAATTGGCTCGAAAAGTATTTTTTGCGTTCATGGGAGGACATTTGCTATTCGGACCCTCACTTTGGATAAGGGGTAACCTAATTACTAAGGGGAATCCCATTTCCAGGCATCTGCTAATCGCACTCCTACTCTGGATAAGGGGCAACCATCTTCAACATTCAAAAATCAGGTTTTGGCGGGAAAAAAGTGTAGTTAAAGAGCAGTTTTGGCAATCGTGATTTGGAGGAGTTTGAGGTCGATTAAACCTCTGATTTTCATAGGATAGACTCCTTATGGGTCTAGGAATCTGATATGGGTGTTTAAATCGATTAGATTGGGCTCAAACGACGGATTTTTCTCACAACAAGAAAATATGGAAAGTCACGTGTGTGACCTGTTTTAGGGAATTTTAGAGTGATTAAAACGCTGTAAACCTTCCCAAAGATTTGTATCTATCTAAGGAAGAGTTTAGAATAAAAAGGAAAGCTCAGAAACGCGTAGAAATCCTAAAACAAAAATTGTCGCAACTTGGCCGTGAAGAGAAGGAAAGAGATTTTGGAAGATTTGGGAGAGATTTAATCGGTATTTTTGATATAAATAGATGTCTTGGGTCATATAGAAGAGGTGTCGAGAGTTTGGGAACCTAAGGAGAGCCAGAGAAGAAGAAATCAGAGCTTTACCAAACTCTGTTTCTGCTGCTGCTGCTGTTGAAGAAGAAGAACAGCTGAAGAACATTGACCCTCGGTAGACAGTCGCAGAAAAGTGTCGTGTTTAACAGCTGAAGAACATTAAGCTGTTCAGGGCAGTCTTATTCTAGGGTCTTAAAATCAGCGACAAAGCAACAGTTTTTCTGTAACAGTTCCATTGTAACAGCTGTTTTGCAACACCAATACACTGTTGCAAACAGTCTGTGTTATTACTTTTCACTCTTTTAATCATCTTTTGAGCAACAAACACATATTTTGAGATCATGATTAATATGAGGAGCTAAACCCCAACACTGGGATGACGGAGGAAGCCATATTTCATACGTGTGGTAATTATATTTAATTTTTTCTTTTTATGACTTTTTGCATTAATTTAATCGTTTTATGATTTTTCTTAATTAGTTGTGAAGTCGTATGATGATGTATGTTTGGTCTAAGTGCTTTTGATGCATCATGCTAGTGATTTATAGTTAATCTTTTTAAAATCTATCCTGGCAAAGAATTAGAGTCAATAAACAAGAGCTATAATTGTCTAAGAATTGATTTTTGAACCACATGGTATGAGGTTTGGTGTAATCCTGAGTCTCAGTAATCTCTCGACATTGTGACAAACCTTGTGTATATATTTTCTTTATTTTTATTGTTTTCTATTATTAAGTCTAAAATTGAGTCTACACAAGTCCGAGTTGAACGAACTTTATTTACCACTTAAAAAACTACATCAATTTTTGGCGCCGCCGACGCGGATTTGTATTTAGATTTTTTTTAGGTTTATTTTTATTATTTTTTTTGTTCTTTTTTACGCGTTTTGGTATTTTTCGATTCTTTTCAGATTTGGAGCGAAGCTACAAGGAAAGAAAAGTACTATAAAAGGAAAGCATCGCCAAAGAAGGAAAGAAAAGAGGAATCTGAAAGGAGTGAAGAAGAAGATTTTGTATATAGTTATTTTGTTTATTTTTAGAAACTGTAAATAGGATTTTATTTTTGTAATTTTTCTTTTCCTTTTTTGACATTTTTATTTTTGGACTTGGACATTTTTATTTTTAAACCCTAAGGAAGGGTTAAAATTAAATATCAACTGTTTGCAGGGAAGGACGACAGTTACGATACTGTCTCGGCCCCTCGGGTTCGTACACTGACATAGGAGTCGGTGGCCTGAGTCGACGGTTCATCGCCCGTCTGGTACGGGAGGTAAGACTCTATCCGCCCACGAATCCCCTATCAGTGGGTTTTATTTTGTGTGACAACTCACACCCCTGCAGTAGAATGTCGAACTGGTATTACAATAGCCAATACAACGAATATCCGACTGAGTTTCAAAATGGACGTTACTACTTTGATCATAGTGTGAATAGTGGTTGGGAACATCAGCCTTTTGAAGATTATGGTCTATACCATGGTGAGCCCAATTACTATCCACATAAGTACCGATCATATGAGCAAAATTCTTATATTTCTCCTTTAGAAGAGTCTCTCAGGAAATTAGAAGAGTCGACATGTAGGATAAATGAGATGAATAACTTAGTTTATGACGAAAGAAAACTTTCTTTAGAGGAATCCCTCAAGCTGATAGCTGAGACGAACGAAATAATTGCTTGAAATAATCTTAATTTTCAATACAGTGTCTCCAATAATACCCTTGAAAATGAGGATAGTTATTTGCATAATCAAGATGACGAGGATATAATTGGTAAAACTACTTGTTGTTTAGATGAGGTTCAACCATTTTCATGTTATTATAATGATTATGATGAGGATAGTGTTGATGAAGAATTTGAAATAAATAGGCATAGTGATCAGGAATTTGCTACTCCAACTGAGCTTAATAATAATATTATTTCTAGTTCAAATACAAATAATTTTAATAATTATTCACCTATTCAAAAGGACGAGGATTTGACTAGAGATACCCCCGTTTTAGACGATGTAGTATTTCCTTTTGATTAGGAAGCTAATAATGGTTTAGAGGAACGAGTATATTTTGAGTCTAACGATTTAGAAACAATAAACTTAGAAAAAGAAAATGAACTCGTCAAGATGAGTGAGGATGTACCTGACTTAGAAGAATCAATTGACCATTTTCCTGAATTAAATGACCTTGAAATTAGGGAAGTTGTGACTAGTCTTTCTAGAGACACACACAACTCTAAGTTTGGGGGTGATTATCATTCTCCTTGTGCCTTACCTTTAGATCTTACAGAGATACCTCACTTGGGACTTGACATATGTGCCTCAACCATTTTACAAGATTATCTTCACACACGTTTTCCTGAACCTAGTGATGTCCACAAGAAATTTCAGTTATTAGAAACCCATCCTATGGTTGATGTGGTTTACCCAGGCTATGATACCCAGATTGACTTTGTTTTCCCACCAAATATTTTTCTTCCAAATGTGTGAATGTTTGATTTTCAAATGTCTCGAATATTAAGTTTTGAGACTAAACCTAATTACTTTAGCAGATTAGGGTTGACATACTTGTTTAAGGAAGATCACCACTCTCATTGTGGTCAGCTGTGTAAGTCAAATATGATTGACTTAGAGGATCCTCAATTATTCAGGTTATTATTATGTGCTTCTAAGTTTTTATTTGAGTTTTTCCAGACTCTAGAACCTGAACATTTGGATCTAACCTATGAGGAAACGCAACCCATGTAAATATTTTATTTAGACCCAGTTATAGATCCCGAACCTGAACCACAACTAGATGTAGTTGTCTTAAACAGGAAACTAGACAAGGGTGTGCTGTATTTGTTCATTTTCTTGGCATGTTGCAGATTCCTTTTACTTGTGATAGCTATATTTGGTTTTGATGACCCACAAGTATTTCGGCTATTACTTTATGATTTTATAAGGTGACTAATCCTTTCTTAGTCTGGCTGAAGACATTAAACTTAGCACTTCTTGGGAGGTAACCCATTCTCATGCAACACGGTAATATCTTTCCTTATCTCTTTTGCTTCAAATGGTAACAGTTTCTCCTTGTTCATGCTTTTAATTTGATATTTAAAACATTGAGGACAATGTTAGATTTAAGTTTGGGGGTATAGGAGAAACTTTTTAGTTGCACAATTAAACTCCAGAGTCTAGAAATTTATGCTTATTAAGGATGACACTAACCAATCTAAGTGGATGGAAGCATTTTGGTTGTAAGAGTTGAGGAACCAATCTGACTAGATGGCAACATCTAAAGAGTCTATTCATAAAAGCACAGAGCTCAGGTGTTAGAAATAACATGATAGTTTCACCATATCTCGTTGAGTCCTTTTCACTTCTGTTTTTATTTTGTTTTGTTTTTAAACTATGTTTTTGTAAGTGATTAGGTGGGGCTCACGATTCAAGTTGTTACCAATGCTAGGGTGAATTAGAGTGATTGAGATACAACAAAAAAAGAGTTGAAAAAAAAAACAGACCAGACCAGACCATCAGACCAACTGGAATAAATTCAATAAAGTCGACCACTGGAACCCTTGTATATGCCAGTTGTGTTGACCTAGAGTTAGGATTATCAATCACTGGTTCCCTTGTATATGCCAGTGTGTTGATATTAGTCAAACTAGTATCTCAGTCCATTAGGATAGGTTCATTTTGGCGGAGGCCTTCAGACAGATATGAGAAACATCGTTCACCTAGTAAACATCAAAATCATCTATGTTTTTCTATATCCATCTTCTTGATCTATCCATGTGATTAGTTTTGAATCCGGATATTGATGTCCATAGTGCGACTATCTGAGTAGAGCTATGTCACTTCATATGAATTTTAGTATGCTTGAGTGCTAAATCGTGTACAACAATTGGAATTTCACATCAGGGTACTTCCTTCTGTAGTCAATAAGTATGCCAACCAAGGAGATTCTCTAGTGCCTTCCAAGGTTCTGTGTAGATAGATAGGGTTTGGAGTAAAAAGGTTTTGTGGGTATACCTCTGGTAAGCCCTCCGGAGACAACACTCCGCCACTAGGGACACCTAGGGGTTTAAAGGCTTATTGCATACGCTAAATGCAATCGACGATGCCTGCGACAGTGAGTTAGGATTTTATTTCTATTTTATTTTTGCTCGAGGACTAGCAAATAATAGGTTTGAGGGTATTTGATAGACACATTTTTGTGTCTGATATAATCTCAACTGTATATATTGTTAGTGCTCGATTTTGTATTTATTTTGGCTTTTTATGTCTTTGTAGGTGTTTTTGGAAAAATAAGATTTTGCGGCGAAATTGGCTCGAAAAGTGTTTTTTGCTCTTCACCAATTAGAACTCAAACTGAAATATGAACCGAACCCATTCTTCTTAAATCCTTAATTTCTCAATTTCTTCTCATATTATATCTGAATCACTATAAATTGTTACATCATATCTCAATTTCTTCATCTGGTTCTTCGAAACATCAACCCTAGATTTCTTCACTGATTTTCTACAGCAGCAGCAACACAAATTGCTCTTGTTCTTCTTGAAATCCAAAGATAACAGACACCCCATCCTCTCTCGATCTCCCTCTTCTGAATTCTAAAGGATCCGTCATTCTTTACAGGAAGAGAACATTAAACAAAAGCTAATTATGGGAGAAATAAATCTCTCTGAATTTTAGGTCTTCTGTAGGAAAAGGTTAGTGGATATAGCCACCCCTGTATACTAGATAAGGGCCACCTAAACTCTTTGGCCTGTCAGTTTCAGATAACCGACGGCTTAATTCTTCAACTCAACTGTCAATTACGGGAAACTGACAGTTCATTTTTCACCTCCTCCTTGCGCAACCTAGCCTGCTCCAAATATCATTCGCATGTGAGTTGACCTTTTTGTTTTTATGTTCCAAATTGACGTTTTCTTCTTCTTTTGCGCATAATGAATCCATTGCACCTAATACACTCAAAAGCAAACATAAGTACATAGTTTACAAGAAAACTCGGAAAGAAAGCATAATATATACATATATAAAGGTGTTTTAGACACCTATCAAATTCCCCCACACTTAGACTTTGCTAGTCCTCGAGCAATCTAAATTAAACTAGTATACAACAACTCCTTCTCGTCGAGAATACGGTTACACTTAACATGTATAACAAGCCTTTAAACCCCTAGGTGCCCCTAGTGGACGAGTTATAGTCTCGTAAGGTCTTACAAGAGATATACCCACAAAACCTACTTTTCCAACTTACTAGTTCTCCGAAATGATAGCATCCAACGCGCTAAGAAGACATAGAAATTCTGCACACTAGTCATAAGAAGTTAGACACATAAATGAACACAATCTCATCCTTAAAAGTTGAGAGAGAAATAACCATCCCTTCTCGAAAGAAATTCGGGTTCGGAGTGATCAAAAGTCTCGACTCTGCCTCACAAGAAAGGGTTTTATGAAGTTGTTCTCAATAATAAACAACTTTTTTATGGGTCACATATGTGTCCAGGTAGGAATGAAGAGAGAATCCTGAGACACGTTTGAATGGTGGGAAGGTAAAAACCCTCCGAATTGTTTTGAAAACCCACATCTTTTATCATTTTGAAAACCCTTTTTCTGACGATCTCTAAGAAATGAAATCAACCACTTAACGAAGGTGGGAATATGCTTACTTACCTCGTTATCCTTTCAACGTGCAGCTAGCACTATTCTCACAGCATCCATGGAAACGTCTTGGTCTTCAATCCTTGTCTTCATCTTCGTCTTCGGTCTTCAACTCTTGATGATAACTCTTGAACTTCGTATAATCTTGACAATGTAACTCTTTCCTCTAATTCCTTATTGCTTGAAACTTCATTATGAATATTCCTTCTTTCCATTGGCTTTATTGAAAGAACAAAACTAAAAACAAACCAAAATATGATACAACACATTTTTCTTTTCTTTTTTCTTTTTTTTTTTTCTTTGAGACATGAAAAATAAAACAAATATGAAATGAAAACAGACAAAATAATATAACCTAAAAGTTTTCTCTTGTCTTTCTTTTTTCTCTTTTTCATTTTTTTATTCTTTTTCATTTTTTTACAAGAGACCTGGCATAATGATGACCATGTCCCAAGTTTTTTTTTTGAGACAAGAGAAAATAAAGTATAAATTAACAAATAAGATAAAATAAAAACGCAAGTACAAAGGCCATGGTGTAAGTACTTTACCGCTCGATTCTTCACAACTTGTATGTCTCGATATCATAAACTTCTTAAACTCTCATCTTGATAATCTTCACTCTTGTACATAAGTCTTCAACTTGTAAAAATTCTGCTCCTTGTCTTGTTGCTTTACTTGAATCTGAAATCTGCTCATTGTACCGTTGCTTGAAAACCTTGAACGTCTTCAACTTTATTTCAAATTTGTGATGCTCCTCTTGTTGATGATGATGGTGTTTTTATGGACCTGTTGGTGTAGAGAGAGATAAAGTGGATGGTGCTAACTGCGAACAAGAATACAAGTGGTATGTAAGTTAGCAATTCGATGTCACCATCATGATTGACAAAATAGCACTCAAGAGATCAAAGTAGTGCTTCTATTGGTGGGAGGTTGGGTAGCTCACCATTGGCATTAACGTACGGTGACACACACTCTAAAAGCACATATTTTTGAAGGTCGGTGCCTCACATTATGTAAATGGGTAGTCTCCACTATAGGGGACCACAAATATAATACCGAATTCATTATGCACCTCATTTGCCAATGGCATGGTTAAATCCAACTTTAACTCTCATACAAGTAAGAAACCCGATCACGTTCTCTGTCATCTTTAAGTTCAGTCACTCTTGTGAGAATTTCGATGTAACCTTAGCGACATGTATACTATGTGACTCTAAACTAACTACAAGTTGGAGTTTTTCATTCACTAATTTACAAAAAAGTTGAAAAATCATGAAAAATTTGAAACATTTACAATGCAAGCTTAACCACTCCCCCACACTTAAACTTTACATTGTCCTCAATGTAAATTGAATCGTCCAAAGAAAGTCAAGGTGGGAAATCATATAATGATTTGCGACAAGAAATCAGAAAAAATAAATACAAGACGAGAAAAGAAAAGAAATACTCATCCTATGGGTTACCTCCCATGCAGCGCTTGTTTTAAAGTCGTCAGCCCGACTATATCCTTGCAAGATTCATTCCACATATACCAACAATCTGAAAATTTGGGGATCCTTCCATTAACCTGTTCTGCAAATACTCGCTTCACACAAATATTAGTACAAGAAAACATAAGTGAAGCTATCGCCCCATAGAAGTTTCCCCCACACTTATTCTTTTCTACACTAGGAAGTGTATAAAGAACATAAAAATCAGGAACTTCTATGGTTTCTTCTTTGCAAACCTGCATAGTATGAGAATCAAATGTTTCTAATGGCGGATATCGAGAAACAAAGTCATTTAACAATATTCTCGAAGCACATATATTCAAGCCAATCAGAGGTATAGGAGAAGGATTAATAGGCAAAGGGTTAGACAAACCTTGCAACTCTTGTGTTATGGTATCCTCTTCATCCTTAAAGAATTCAAATGAATTACTTACCTCTTGCACATCGTGGTCCTCTATCAAAACCTGCAAGCATTCTTTGTCCGTTTTTGCCTCAACCAAAGTCTCAACATAAACATCATCATTACAATCACGTGCAAGCTCAATTGGGTCTTCCACAACATTACTTAATTCGGTCACTTTCTCAACATACTCCTCTCCGTCTTCATTTTCAGACTCACCAAAATCAGAATCGTCGTCGGTGTCCCAACCTTTATCACGACGTCGATTAAGTTCCATATGAATGGTCCTACTAATTTCATCGACAAGCTCTTTCAAGGCTCCTCATCTTCCAACTTGTATAATTTATGTACAAGTTTTCTAACGTTCACACGCTTACCACCATTGGCTACAATAGGTTCTCTTTCCCATGACTCTTCCCTTTGAACGGATGAATGATCATAACTATGATATAGAGTCGGGTAAGAAAAAGTGTTGCAGAAATTGGTTTGTGCCACGTTCTCTCTATCACAATCAAGTTGGCCTAGTCCATTTATAGCATTCATACATCTCGGATAAAGCCAATTGGAAGTAGAATGTCCCACCTTGGTACTTGACTTACATACCCACTACAAGGTTGTTGTTGGTATGTATGAAAATCATCATAAGATCTTGGATATTGATCATAGTCAATAAATTTGTTCTGATCGTATCCCATAGATGGTGGGCAATTGTCATAGTGTTGAGGAGGTTGAAAACCGTATTCATTGCTCCAGTATGCTCCTTCCATGGAAATTGGTACCTGAAACAAGAGTTCTCAAACAAATGTTAAAAACCAGAAAATAAGAAAAACAAAAATAAGAAACAAAACAAAAAACAAAAATAAGAAACCAAAAACAAGTGACAACCACTGCCTCCCCGGCAGCGGCGCCAAAATTTGATCGCTGTCGTAGGCGTCAAAAATAATTACACTTTCTTACTACTCAAAATATATAGCATGGGCAAGAAAGGATCATTCCCACAGAGAGGTCTTGGGTTGTCAAGATGTTTCGATTTCCTATATAAAACAATTGGGGGTTTTCTGATTTTTATAAACTAAGTTATTCTAAAAACAAATAATGCAAAGCAAAACACTCAAATCAAGATGTAAAGGTATTGGTTAAGGATTTCGTTTTCAGTCACAAACATGTTCTTGTACTAATAATTAGAATTGATATTTAATCTCTCATTATCAAAGGCCCTAAGATACCTTGATCGCAAGAATATCCCACTAATTTCCTCTTGTCATCAACAAACACATTAAAAGATGCGCATATGAATCATATCTAAGAGAACAACCTAACGTGTAAAAGCACTAATCAAGTTTAATTCCCTAGATGCATTAAGTTCTATGAAATCAGGCCAATCAAAGCAATAGAACGTGTAAAATCACTAATCCGATTTAACAAAGGTCGTAAATCACTTGCGATTACTAGGATGCATCACTACAAGCAATAACCACAATTATGCTATTTGCATTCAACGTATACCACTTTTGCGTATAATAAACCCTAAACTAGCAATAGATGTGAATACATGTTCAATCAATTGGCTACTCAACTAAACAAGCAATCAAATCATACATGGCGATAATTCTAGTGAATCATGATCGATAATTATGAGACAAAACTAATCTATCAATAAAAGAAGCATGCTCTGTGAAATCAAATTAATCAATAATACGATTAACTACTCATGTTAATAGAGTTCATCACAAGAATAAAGAGAAAACTCATGTTTCTAAACCCTAAAACAAAAGTAGAAGCAAAGATAAGATCCTAAGATTAGAAAATAGAACCCCTTTTATAAACTCTTTCTCCTCTCTGATTTCTCCGACCTAAGCCGCATCCAACATTTGTTTTTCGTCTGCTTAGAAACAACCCAGAATGCCAAGCCCACAAGTCAGAGCCCATCAAGTAGGTCAATTACTTGATAAGCCTGTCTGTTTTGCAGAACTGACAGGCCAATTCAGTCTGTTCAGTCACACCCATTTCTCAGTATCCATAATTATCCTTCCGTGCCTGCAATTTGCATTCATTCATTCTCCATCCACAACAATCATTGGAAGCATCAACACCTATTCCAACTCCATTCCTATTGTAATCCAGGCATCTCCACTTCCATCACCAACTGCAGTATCATTCAAGTTGCACCAGCACTAGATTAATCTTCTGCATCAGTTACAAAACCACCTGCACTTCAACAGCTTACCCACTTCATAGATCCACCATACTTTCTGTAGCTCCAGCTGCAACATCATCTCATTACCACCATCACTGCCCAGACTGCTATCCGAACATGCATCTGTAACATAGCTATAACAGCTACAACATCAGCTCTTCCTTGTAAACTGCACCGTCTTCTCTATTTCGGGTTCCAATCTTCATCGGCATACAACCAACATTCTTGAGTTTCCACATAACAGCACCACTAGCAATCTGTTTCCTGCAACATACACAATCAACAGCTCCAGTGCCATTTCAGTTATTCTTTGCAGCTTCATTCTCTCCCGGAATTCACCCGAGTTCAAACAGCTTGCACCATTCATACCCTGAGTCATTCTCCATAACCTTATTATCTCTTTCAAACTCAAGCCACTTCTGCCGAATACAAACTAACTCCTCCATTGCAGCTTCACAACCAACTTCCAGTCTCATAGCACCAGTAACCAACTTAGCCCACCTGAAACCTTCAGCGCCATCACCAAAGCAACACTTTGCTACTACAACAACCATACTCTTCACCTGAGCATCACCAGAACCATTTCCTACATCTCTTCCAGCTGCACACTCTCAACATCGGAGCCATCATACCCTGTAAACCTAACATACATCTATAGAAAACGACCACCATCTTCTTCCATATTCCATTGCTTGTAACTGCAACTACATCACCTGCACACCAGACTACATATCTGAATCAATCAACCTCACGCTCTCAGTCGCAGCACCAACTTGAACTGAAGGTCTATCATCCTCCCTGTATCTGCTCAGCCAACATCTCTGTCATCATCAACAATTTCACAAACCCATTAATCCACCTGTTCAACTCTTATTACTTCAAGCACAGAGCTTCAATATCTCAAACATCTTCTTATCATCGAATAATCTTCAATATTTCAACTCAGTTAATCGCCTCCATATCTCCATCAATTATCACAAACCATCAACAACAATATCATGCCCTAATTGCAGTTTCAGGAACCCTAAATTCTCTTTCCATGGCTAATTTCTTAACAGAAACAACACCAATTCCCCTTGAATCTCTTCACCAATTAGAACTCAAAATGAAATATGAACCGAACTCATTCTTCTCAAATCCCTAATTTCTCCATTTCTTCTCATATTACATCTGAATCACTATAAATTGTTCCATCATATCTCAATTTCTTCATCTGGTTCACCGAAACAGCAACCCTATCTTTCTTCACTGATTTTCTACAGCAGGAGCAACACAAATTACTCTTGTTCTTTTTGAAATCCAAAGCTAACAGACACCCCATACTCTCTTGATCTCCCTCTTCTGAATTCTAATGGAGCCGCCATTCTTTACTGGCAGAGAACATTAAACAGAAGCTAATGATGGGAGAAATAAATCTCTCTGAGTTTCAGGTCTTCTGTAGGAAAAGGCTAGTGGGTATAGCCACCCCTGTATAGTAAATAAGGGCCACCTAAACTCTTTGGCCTGTCAGTTTCAGATAACCGACGGTTTAATTCTTCGACTCAACTGTCAATTACGGGAAACTGACAGCTCATTTTTCACCTCCTCCTTACTCAACCGAGCCTGCTCCAAATATCACTCTCCTGTGAATTGACCTTTTTGTTTTTACGCTCCAAATGGACGTTTTCTTCTTCTTTTGCGCATAATAACTCCATTGCACCTGATACACTCAAAAGCAAACATAAGTACATAATTTACAAGAAAACTCGTAAAGAAAGCATAAACAATATATATATATATATAAAGGTGTTTTAGACACCTATCAAAAGCTCTGATATTGGGGATATCGTCGCCAGTTTCGATCGTTTTGTTTTGAAAGGACCGACATGTCTGCCCAATCGAGGGATCAACTTTTCGTTCAGGAAGCATCTCCCTGAGCGCCCCTTGGCAGTTAGTGAGGGAACTCACGAGTACCATGATTTCATACGTCGTCGGGCCTTGAATTATTTTTTGTGCGAGTCGTCTCCTCCCCGTGACCTGTCTGTTCAAGAGCTTCGAGTGCTTCATGCGTCTGGTCGGATTAAACTTGATGATGTCGTAGCTGCTGCACATCGTCTTGTTCCAGCCACTAAAGGTCGCCCTTTGGAGCCCTTAATGACTTCTTGGGCTCCTCCTGAGGGTCATGAGCCCATAAAGCCAAAGAAGGGGTCAGAGTCGTTTTCTGATCGTAATCCCCCATGGATAGAGGTATCAAGACCATCTGATAATCCTCTGACAACACAGGTATTTGTTGTTCCCTTCGTTTTACATTCGTGTATTATTTATCGTCGCCCCTTTTTTTCAATAAAATGAGTAGCGGGGCTTGATTTCTCAGTAAGCTCCTCATTCCAATCGCGCGGGGTGGAAGCCCCCTTCTTATGTAATGGAAGAGTACTTGAACATGCCTGAAAGTGATTGGACTGAGAAGAGCCTTGCAAAGAAGGCTAGGAGAGATGCATCTAAGTTGTCTGCTTCGCGCCCTTGTTCTTCTGCTAACATCTCATCCTTACAACCTCAGCAGGGTCGTCGGAGGAGCGCGTCGCAACCTCCTAGGAGCATGAGTAACAGTCCAACTTCCTCGTTTGTAGACCAGTTGAGGGGACTTGGGGTTAGTCTTCCCAGGGGTTCTGGTTGGGTATCTCCGCGCCTTCACGTATCGTCAGTTCATCCTCTTCGCACTGAAACTGTCCGTGTTAGGGGCGAACCTCCGGTGTCCCCTAGTGCCATTCTGCAATCAATGAGCCCGTCTGGGTCCAGCCGGTCAGTTTTCATTGGGTCCTCATCCCATGTGGCACCAACCGTTAATGATCCTACGGGTAACCTCCTATTTAATACGTGTCTTCGTTTTTATCATTATTCTTTCCTCTCTCTTTCCCATTCCCCTCTCTTTTTTATATTATAAAGCTAAGTTGTTTATCGCAATGGTGGTCATCTCTCATTTTTCAGGTTCCACTAGTGACTCTAAGTCGTCTTCTAGTTCTTCCGCATCTCGTCTTAAACCCGCTGATATCCCGCCCGATTCGTCGATTCTTGAGGTTAGTCCCCTGTCTCTTTCTGCTCCCTTCTCTATATTTTGTGCTTTTGTTCGTTTGTTTGCTAAAATTTCATCATTGGCGCTAGGATATGGGTAAGAAGCGTAAGGAGACTGCTAAGCCTGACATAGACGGCACGCGGCGCATAGTCCCTAGTGGCGGTGGGTCTGTTAAACGTGCTCAGACGGATGGTAATGGTTGCACTTTCTACAAAAAAAAATAACAAAAATAGGTTATATTGCAAAATCCTAAATTATAAGAAACAAAAGAAAAGACAATGAAACCTTAGCACAACGAATAAGGCTTGGTTCTTGGTCGAATGCTTTATATAGTGAATCAACAGCCCAAAAATATTATAAAAAATATATTTTTATATCACCAATACCATAAAATTTACAAAATTTCCATAATATGAAATAACTACTGTATTTTTAAAATCTTTTACACGTTTAACAATAGAAACTGTGTAATCTTAAATTTTGGACATCCGTTATATTTTTTAGATAGCCTCATTATTTACGAAAATATTTATCACATAATATTTGTCAACAAATATCTATTATCTTTTCACACTGTTTAGAAATTTAATTAATTTAGGTTGTTTTTTATAAATGGAATGGAATGAAAATATATTTATAATATTTTATTTTTGGATAGTTTGGATAGTTTAGTAATATCAAGATATAACAAAATTAGAATTCGGGTATATTAATTTATTTTTTATTTTAGACTAATTTTATATTTAATTATGGTATGAATAAAATTAAGAAAAGTAATACGAAAATGAAGTTTATTATTTTTTTAATGCTTGAATTTTTGTATGCTCGTTTTTGTATTGGCTCGATTTAGATTTCAATTCTTGCTTTAATTTTTTGTTTCAGATTCTAACAATTATGTAATTTTTTACTCCTGGACAAGATCACCATTTGCAAGAAAGACAAAACGTATGGTTCAACTTCAAAGGTTAGTACCTACGATCAATTTGGTTTTTTTATAATTTTCATTGGAAGTGTAATCTTATTTTTTTAACTGATAGAATGAAACTGTAATTAGGAAAAGAATGATTCTAGAAGCTGTAAGCGGACATTGGATTTGAACATTTTTTTAATTTCTTTTAGTGCGATTGATTCTGATGTGTGATTGATTTAAGTTTTTGATTTTTGCGATGAAACCGTGAATTTTTGATTGATTTTTGATTTTATATATTTTTGACAACATAGTATTTTTCGAGATAATTGTTTCAGGAAACAATAAATCTCTTTCCCATTAAAAAAAATCTTGTAGGGCTAGAAAAATATTTTGCAACGTTTTTTACTGGGCCACGTCAAATAAATTTTCTTTAAAATTTTTGTGGGATCAGAATCAACCAGGAGCGAGAACTAATCAGAAGCTCCGGTGAATGAGAGCGCTCGAAAAAACTCTATTATTATATAGAGAATATAACCAAAATAATAAAATATATATATATATATATTAGAGAGAGTCTAGTCCAGTTGACTCAGTCATGTGTCTGTTTAGTCCTTTTTGGGAAAATATATTATAGTTTGTGATAGAGCATTGCTCGGTCGAACTCGCATGCGTTGCTATCTCAAGCATGTTTGTCAATGTTAGTGATCAAAACTATAAGTCTTTATTTCTAGTCTACTATAGCTAAGTCTCGGACTAGGATAGACAGTGTAATTGAGCTCAATAACTCCATGGCGGATCATCATACAAGACGAAGAACTACTCAAGGAACTGGTGGAACTTCGTCGACAAAAATGTATGTGGAGACTTGAACTTATCTATCACTCAAAAGTCTATCTACTCTATCTCCTATCTTGAGACAAAAGAGTTTTTGCTATATAGACTTTGATTATACACATTTGCTATGTCGAGCCGAGTTTAACTCGCCTATCTATTTCACGAAATATGTGTTGGTAAGCTTTCGCTTTGGCCAAGTTCATCTTTACCTAGTGAAGAAAGTCATGTTATGTTTCAATCACTTTGAAAATTGCTTTGACGAAAAATAGTTTGTGAATAACAACTATATAACGCCCTCTAACAATGTTTCAATGATTGAAATGAGAGTTTAGATTATATAACCAATGATGGATATAAGCATTGTTGTGGAAACACATATGTGTATAAGTCCTTATTCCTTGAACCGAAGTTTGCGAACTTTGTTGATCAAGAGAACCGGAACAAGAGTCGTGAAATAAGTCCGCGAACTAGCAGAAGTTCTCGACCCGAGAAAATCTGTTGGAGTTTGAGAACTCCTTCCGGGAACTTAAGTCCGCGAAATTAAGTTAGCTTATATCTAAAGACGATTGTTTATGAACTCATGTTTATATAAACTAAGGAATGTTAATTGCAAACCATGGCTATAAAGTTCATAAACCGATTCAAGTGAATCAAATCATTTTCTCTTCGATTGTGTCTTGTGTAGTTACATAGATTTCCTTGCAATTGAACAACTCTCTAACTAGTTCATTTGAGTCATTTGAACTAGTTATGGTGAAGAAGAATATAGTTGATATGAAAGTGCTCATATGGCTAACCATTTGGTTAACTATTGTTGAACCAACAAATGTACATGTTTGGGTACGGTTACATAAACCTAGAAACGTGCATTTCATTTGTGTGTAACAAGCTAGATTTTTGATCTAACGGTTGAAAGATATTAGCTTGAATCTAATCAGGTTTTCATCTAACGGTGAATATTTAATGCTTTGTTACTAAGCTAATATTGATTTCAAACCCTGATTTGAAAGACTATATAAGAGAGAACTCTAGCAACTAGGAAACCTAATCCCCACACCTTACCTGTGATACTATTTGTGTAATCTAGAGTCGATTCTCCATTAACCTTTGGTTTCTTCTTCTAAACCAGGTTAACGACTTAAAGACTTCATTGGGATTGTGAAGCCAGAACGTACTACTTTCTCGTAGTTGTGTGATATGATCTTGCATATTATATCGTACGAGTACAATCGCAAAGATTGGCTTGAGATTGATATCTCCGATAGACAAGATATAAAAGTAGTCAAAAACATCTTCGTCTCATCGTTTGTGATTCCACAGTATCTTATTTCGTCGCTTCGATTAAGATTATTGTGAGGTGATTGATAATACTAGGCTGTTCTTCGGGAATATAAGTCTGGGTTATCAATTGATTCCTGTTCACCTTGATTTATCAAAAGACGGAACAAAGCTCATAGGTATTTCTGTGGGAGACAGATCTATCTATTACCATACACTTTTCTATGTGATACAAATTTGTTTATTAAAGTCTTCGACTTTGGGTCGTAACAACTCTTAGTTTTGGGATCAGCTAAAGGAATCAAGTGCGTAGCATCCTGCTGGGATCAGAGACGTATGAGCATAATTGTACCTTGGATCAGTGTGAGATTGATTGGGGTTAAACTACAGTCCAGACCAAAGTTAGTTTGTAGTAGGCTAGTGTCTGTAGCAGCTTAATACAGTGTGTGTTCAATCTGGACTAGGTCCCGGGGTTTTTCTGCATTTGCGGTTTCCTCGTTAACAAAATTCTGGTGTCTGTATTATTTCTTTTTCCGTATTATATTGTTATCTTTATAATCGAAATATCACAGGTTGTGCGTTAGAATCAATCAATTGGAAATCCGACCTTTGGTTGTTGATTGAAATTGATTGATACTTGAACATTGGTCTTTGGTACCGTTCAAGTGTTTTCTCTTGTATTCAATTAGACTCGCAGATTTCTATTTGCTTGAGTAAGAATTGAATCGAGAAAGAGAGATATTATAACTCTTTGATATACTATTATCTAGATTGAGTCTGACTGTTGCTGATGGTGGTTTTTAGCTTAGGGTTAGAATTGTAAAACCTTACATCTGATGTGACGTCACTCTTTAAGGAAACAGAGCCATGAGTGTCAACCTCTTCACTGGCACATTTATTGAGCAACTCAATACTTTCTTATGAAATTTACCCCGAATGGTGCATGTAGCAACAATCCCAGGCATTCTGTAAATTTTGGCACCTTGCCTACACTCAATTAATATAAGTTTCTTTGAATGCTTTCTGTGCTATGTTCCCCGGCTGAACCCTTAATTTTGATATGGAATGACAATTTGTGTTCACTCGCAGCAGAGTAACACAAATTTCCAAATATCAAGGATAAGGTATTTGCATAAGGTATTCAATCAGAAAGCATGCTGCTCTCTGGCAATGAACTTAAAAGAACTTTGTGTCAACACATAAAATTCAATCAATTATCCTGACTAATTTGCAAAAGTTAGGGTTTTGCGCCTTGTGCAGTATATCAGACCTTTCTTGTCGAAATTAAGCCTAGGAAAACTAGGTAATTAATCCGCCATGGATTAGCAGATGCAAAATCTTGCCCAGAATCAGAAAACAAAGAGCCGCAGGATAAGAGCAACAACAAAGGGAGGCATGGCCATGCCTTAGGCCAATCAGCGCCATTGGCCACGCCCCATCCTAAACCGGCCCCATCTCCCTCGACCAATCAAGTTGCTCTAAAGCCGCCACGCTCACACCAGAAGTGTAGCCACGCCCATGCTTGACCGGCCCCTCTCCTTTCTACCGACCAATCAGGTCACTTTAAAATGCGCCACGAGCACTAAAGCTGTGGCCGTGCCTTATGTTTGGCCATCCCCTTTTCTTGACCAATCAAGTCGCTCTAAACTCGCCACCATACATTAAAGCCCAAATGCACCTTGCCGCGCCACCATACTAACTGGCAAGCCAAACGCGCCCTGCCAGAACAACATATTAATCGGCATGCCAACATGCCACTCTGCCGTAGTAACATGCCAATGTGCCAAAAATGACGCCATTACGTGCTACTCCACTTTTTCTGTTCGTGACCAATGTCGTAACAGACTCCAATTAGGATTTCATGATCGAACCAAGACTTTGCTTCAGTAGCGTTAGCCGAAATCCTAATTTTTGGTCATAGTCCACAATATGACACGAGCCACTTTAGCCTTGGTCATGCCGCCAAGCCCTAACTTTGGCCACGGCGCCAAATACTAGCCTTGGCCATGCCGCCAAGCCCTAACTTTGGCCACGACGCCAAATCCTAGCCTTGGCCATGTCGCCAAGCCCTAACTTTGGCCACGACGCCAAATCCTAGCCTTGGCCATGCCTCCAAGCCCTAACTTTGGCCACGACGCCAAATCCTAGCCTTAGCCATGCCGTAACGCCACAGGTGTGGCCATGCCACAACGCTGCAGACGCGGCTATGCCACTATGCCGCGTCTATGCCATTATGCCATTAACAGGTGCCAACAGAATGTGGCCATAATCAACGACCACTCTCTCTCCTGAATTACAATCTCATCCATCTAAGTTTGCCACCGAACTGACAGACTTGTGGAAACATTTAGGTGACCCGCTGTCTAAATCTAGTGGCCATGGCTATGCCAGGCGCCACTTGCACCACCGTTCCACTGACATGCACGAGCCATGCCAGCTATGCTGCAATACCGCTGGCATGCACCAAAGGTGCCATTGCGCCATTACCAGGCGCCAACAGAAGGTAGCCATAATCAACGGCTACCCTTCCTCATGAGATGCGATCTCATCCATCCAAGTTTACCACCAAATTTCCAGACTTGGGGCAACTTTTAGGCGACCCGCCGCTTAAATCTAGTGGCCATGGCTACGCCAGGCGCCACTTGCACCACCGTGCCACTAACATGCACGAGTCATGCCAGCCATGCTGCAATGCCGCTGGCATGCACCAAAGATGCCATTGCGCCATTATCAGGCGCCATCAGAAGGTAGCCATAATCAACGGCTACCTTTCATCATGAGATGAAATCTCATCCATCAAAGTTCTCCACCGAGCCAGCAGGCTTGTGGCAAGTTTCAGGAGACCAGCCAAGACAAGCCTAATAGCATCGCATGATATTTTTTTGCGGCAAGCCTCTTGATTTTAACTTGTGATGTACCACTTTTCCACGAAAACACTTGAGACATCAAACATGTCACAAACTGGGGGATACTCATCAGGGTATTGATCTGGCGGTTTACAGCGTGCGGCGTGCAATACGCCCGTTACAAAAAAGTGTCATGAAGAAGGGCGGTTAGTAACAACAATAAGTAATGGTGTAAACGTTTCCTTCATCATGGAAGCATAAATTCTGACATTACACGTTACTCCACTCTTATACTACTCAATCGTTTCCACTTCCTACGAGACCAGGGTACGTTTTACTACGACTTGTATAAATAGGTTTCACATATTTCCACCAAACAACAAGTTTTGGTCAGGAGAGCAACATAGTATCCAGAAATCACCTGATAGCTTTCATCTAGCCAGTTTTACTTTCTGATACAAGTCGTAAACAACCACACCTTCAGAATCAACTATTCTGGTCTCAACTCTCTCTTCGCTTCCCTCCCTAAGACCAACCCTTCTCCTTCACTTTGTGACCGAAGCAAGCCTGGAACAACCATTTCTTGGTTTAGGCCAGGGTTGTACAGATTGATCTCTCGAATCAAAAGTACTCCCGTGCAGTACATTGTTTAGGGTCTAGACTCGTTTCTCATCCACACACACGAATTTACCAAAACCAGCAGAAACCGTTTTCACCCTCAAACAACTGTCTAGTTGATTCTCTAGAAAGTATATTGGAGTTAGTCCATACAGATTGCTAAGCGAAATATTGGGTGTGGTTTTTGTACCCCCGCTTTTTCAATTGGTATCAGAGCAGGCAAACACGTTTAAGACCTTACAAGTCTGTGTTTGTAGCGATCTGACTCTATGGACAGAGGTGCTATCTCAATTAACATACCACCAGTCTTCGATGGCTCTAATTACGTACGGTGGAAAATTGCTATGCGATCTTTTCTTCAAGCACGTGATTTTAAATCATGGGTATATGTTGTTAATGGCTATGATGCTCCCGTTAAGGCATTTGGAAATGTAAACATTCCCAAGAATATTGGTGAATACATTCCTACCGAGATACTTGATCCAAAGCAAAATTTCGACGGTTTGAATGCCATCATACATGCCATTACCCCGAATCTTCAGCACCATGTGTCAAATTGCACTAGTTCTAAAGATGCGTGGGATATCTTAGAAACCGTATTCGAATGTAACTCCAATGAAAAGGAAGTTATGATTCAAAACCTTAATTCCGATTGGGAAAACCTTCGTATGGAAGATGAAAATACATTTGATGAGTTTAATCACAAAGTGTTTGAAATTGTTAATGCATCTTTTGCATTGGGTAAGACTATTCCTGAAAAGGACATTGTGATGAAAATTCTCAGATCTCTGCCATCTAGATATGACTCTAAGAAGCATGCCATCGTTGAGGGAAATAACCTTGATAATCTCTCCAGAAATACGCTGGTTGGGAAGCTTAAGATCTTTGATCACGAACATTCATCCAAATCTAAGGATGTTGCGTTCAAAGCACTAAAGGACACGAAATTACTTGAAAAGTAAAAAAGTGTATATCTCTGAAGACGATTACTCTGAGACTGATTCATCAGATGAAGATCTGGACAAGTCGGTCTCAATGATCCTAAGACAGTTTAGAGATCTTCTGTCGAAGAGAAGTAAACGGTTCTCCAGAGATAAGCCTAAAGCATCAGTTAAACCTCATAATCGTATTCCTCCTAAAAACAGGGAAACAGATGAAACTGATGACGAGGATATGCCTCAGTGCTTTAAGTGTAAGTTATTTGTCCATTTTTCAAACGAGTGTACAAATCAGAAGAAGTACACTGGAAACAAAGGTCTTGCTGCAACTCTTGATGAAATGTCTGATAACTATGATTCTAATGAAGACAAGAAATCAAGTGTTGCACTTCTTGGTGAAAATATTGATTTTGATAATTGTAGCGATACATACATCAATCTCGATATTCTTTCAGAAGAAAACTAAACCAATGTGGAAGAAAAAATTGACCCATTCTTTGGAAATTTTGTTTGTAATGTTTCAGGTTCCATTATGTGTCTAGCTGCGTGCACATGTCAGATGCCTGAATATTATCCAAGATTGATGTGCTCATATTGTTCTCAAAAGGGTCATGAACTATCAAGGTGTTACAAGTACAAACACCAATTGAGGCACGTCAACAAACTTCAACGAAGAGCAAATCGATTAGCAAATAAGCCTAAACTCACTCAGAAGACTGCTGAGGTATGTAAGATTTTATCTTCGTCTAAGAAGTTAGTTTCCAAGGACAAAACAAGACCATTAGAGAAAAAAATATGGTCAAATCGTTTTGATAGACAAAAGTCTGAGGATTCCTCTCAAGAGGAACATGGTGGACAAATCGTTGTTCACCGCAACACAACTTGATTGTGTTGTTGGTAAATCTTGTCTCATGTGCCTGATCAAAAGAGACAAGGTTATGTACCTCTCAGAATTTAGGAAAAGTTTTTCTTTTTTTAGTTTTATTCTTCCCTGTCTATCAATAAAAGAAAGGGTTATTTTCGACAATTCTACTCTCTAGGGTTCAGAGTTGTGCATGCACGAACCTGTTAAAAGGTTGCGTAACCCTACATTCCTTTTTCCTTCCCTGAAACCTCTTTTTATCTCAAGACTACTTGTTGAGTTTAAATTGTGATTTCCTCTCACAAACACATACGTTTATGGATACTCCAAGCATGATGTCATCTGATGGAAAAGATGTTAATATAATCCATCAATCATGAAGTAAAAAGAAAATTCTCCATTGTCTCCTACCTTGAAAATAAAAAGAAGGAATGTGAGGAAGCCAAGAGTCATTCCTTCAAATTCTCAGAAGTTTTTTGACGTTATTGAAGTGATGAAGGAGATGCCAAAAGAGATTCAGCAAATAAAGGCTTTTATGTATAAGACTCATGAGATTCAGAAAGCCCTGGTTCGACATCATTCAAGAAGGTTTATTGATATCAACTCCTACCTTAATGAACATTATGTCCCAATGGTTGTTGACGACAAGGAGTTCGGGGACGATAAAGAATTCTTCAAAGGTCTTATAGCCTAGTAAATCTTCTATTTTCTTGTTTTTAGAAGAATAACTAGAGTTTGGAATAGCAATTATTGTGATTGCACATAGCTATGTCTAACATTTTCATCTTCTTGTTTTTAGGTTTATTTGTTTAAATTCTAAAATTGTTTGGAAGATGATTTTTGCAGTATTAATATTTATGGTTTTATATATTGCAATTCATTGTGATATATGTGTGTTTGCGTCCGTGAACTATGATTGTCCCATACCTTGTCAAAAGTAAAGTCTTTCGTAAGTCGATATGCATGTGTTGATAAAAGAATGAATGAACTTTTGACAATTTACAAAAGTTAAGCCTATTATGTCAATTATTGATGAAAGTTAGGTTAAAATCTTTTGTTTGCAAGGATTATGTCTATTGCATGTCATCGTGCGAATAGTGATGGAAAATAGAATGAATCCTTGTGTATTCCGCAGTATTGATCTTCTCTGATCCATATTTTATGTATTACTGTGAGGCTCCGTAAGTTATCTTATGTTGAGTACTATTGACTAGGTTGATTATTTTATGATTAACTTAGTTATTGCTCCATAGATTCTCTTATGTCGAGCATGACCAATTAAATTGATTACTTTTTGTGGTTCATTTGGTTGTGTATTCCGATTAGATTAATTATGGGTTCTCTTGTGATTAATCTAATTGAGTATTTTTGAGTCTCCATAAGTTCACTTATGTTGAGCATTTTCGATTAAATTAATCATAGGTTCTCTTTTGGTTAATTTAATTGAGTATTTTTGGATTCAAATTCATATTCGTATGTGATTTGTTATGTCCAAAGAAAACCTTCTTTTGTTTCGAAATTAAGGTCGCTCTTGTTGTTCTTTCAGGAATGGCATTTTATGGGGGAGAGTTCTTAATTGAACTTGTGCTTAATTTCCAAATCTTTGTGGGGAATGCGGTTGTGGAATATTTTAGGGGTTATCTTGTATCTTTAAACTCCTTGATACATGCATTTAGCTTCGGCTTTATGATTGCATCTAAACAAGATGATATATGCTTTCTTATGGTCATGAAATATCTCTTTTGGAAATTTCACTAGGATCCCGTTCTTGTACCTTTGCCAATTTTATTGACAAAAAGGGGAAGAATTATTATGTAGTTCACACTACAAATACATATGGTTTGCGGATCATTATGTAAGGGGAGTGGTTTCCATGTGAGATAGATTATTGAATAAGGGGGAGCGATAAATATCACCATAGTATTGTTGTCAAAGTTGTGATACAATTGAACTTTGATGCTGTGTAATGATACTGTATAACAATGATCGAGAATTATGTTTTCTCATTGTTATAGCTACGGATTTTCAACAACGATGATGCTGAACTTACAACCTTTGGGATCATTGGAGTACTTGGAAGTGACGAAGATTTTGAGTAATGTTGAAGATTAGACATGTGGAATAGGAGCTACTTAAGTTTCTTTATCTTTTTTGTATTCCATATGTATTCATAGTTTTGTCACTAAAATTGAAAAAAAGGGAGATTGTTAGAGCATTGCTCGGCCGAACTCGCATGTGTTACTATCTCAAGCATGTTTGTCAATTTTAGTGATCAAAACTATAAGTCTTGATTCCTAGTCTGCTATAGCTAAGTCTCGGACTAGGATAAAAAGTGTAGTTGAGCTCAAGAACTCCATGGAGGATCATCATACAAGACGAAGAACTACTCAAGGAACTGTGGAAATTCATCGACAAAAAGGTATGTGGAGACTTGAACATATCTGTCACTCAAAAGTCTATCTACTCTATCTCCTATCTTGAGACAAAAGTCGTTTTGCTATATAGGCTTTGATTATACACATTTGCTATTTCGAGCCGAGTTTAACTCGCCTATCTGTTTCTCGAAATATGTGTTGGTAATATTTCACTTTGGCCAAGTTCATCTTTACCTAGTGACGAAAGTCATGTTATGTTTCAATCACTTTGAAAATTGCTTTGACGAAAAATGGTTTACGAATAACAACTATATAACGTCCTCTAAGAATGTTTCAATGATTGAAATGAGAGTTTAGATTATATAACCAATGATGGATATAAGCATTGTTGTGGAAACACATATATGTATAAGTTCTTATTCCTTGAACCGAAGTTTGCGAACTTTGTTGATCAAGAGAACCGGAACAAGAGCCGTGAACTAAGTCCGCGAACTGGCGGAAGTTCTCGACCCAAGAAAATCTGCAGGAGTTTGAGAACTTCTTTCGGGAACTTAAGTCCGCGAACTTGAGTTAGGTTATATCTAAAGACGATTGTTTGTGAACTCATGTTTATATAAACTAAGGAATGATAATTGCAAACCGTGACTATAAAGTTCATAAACCGATTCGAGTGAATCAAATCGTTTTTGAATCGATTGTGTCTTGTGTAGTTACATAAGATTTCCTTGCAATTGAACAACTCTCTAACTAGTTCATTTAAGTCATTTGAACTAGTTATGGTGAAGAAGAATATGGTTGATATGATAGTGCTCATATGGCTAACCATTTGGTTAACTATTGTTGAACCAACATATGTACATGTTTGGGTACGGTTACACAAACCTAGAAACGTGCATTTCATTTTTGTGTAACAAGCTAGGTTTTCGATCTAACGGTTGAAAGATATTAGCTTGAATCTAATCAGGTTTTCATCTAACGGTGAATATTGAATGCTTTGTTACCAAGCTAACATTGATTGCAAACCCTGATTTGAAAGACTAAATAAGGGAGAACTCTAGCAACTGGGAAACCTAATCCCCACACCTTACATGTGATACTAGTTGTGTAAGCTAGAGTCGATTCTCCTTTAACCTTTGGTTTCTTCTTCTAAACCAGGTTAACGACTTAAAGACTTCATTGGGATTGTGAAGCCATACCGATACTACTTTATCGTAGTTGTGTGATCTGATCTTGCATATTCTATCGTACGAGTACAATCGCAAAGATTGTCTTGAGATTGATATCTCCGATAGGATAGATATAAAAGTAGTCACAAACATCTTCATCTCATCGTTTGTGATTCCACGATATCTTATTTCATTGCGTCGATTAAAATTATTGTGAGGTAATTGATAATACTAGGCTGTTCTTCGGGAATATAAGTCTGGGTTATCAATTGGTTCCTGTTCACCTTGATTTATCAAAAGACGGAACAAAACTCATAGGTATTTCTGTGGGAGACAGATCTATCTATTAACATAAACTTTTCTATGTGATACAGATTTGTTTATTAAAGTCTTCGACTTTGGGTCGTAACAACTCTTAGTTGTGGGTGAGATCAGCTAAGGGAATCAAGTGCGTAGCATCCTGCTGGGATCAAAGACGTAGGAGCATAACTGTACCTTGGATCAGTGTGATATTGATTGGGGTTCAACTATAGTCCAGACCGAAGTTAGTTTGTAGTAGACTAGTGTATGTAGCGGCTTAATACAGTGTGTGTTCAATCTGGACTAGGTCCCGGGGTTTTTCTGCATTTGCGGTTTCCTCGTTAACAAAATTCTGGTGTCTGTGTTATTTCTATTTCCACATTATATTGTTTATCTTTATAATTGAAATATCACAGGTTGTGTGTTAGAATCAATCAATTGGAAATCCGACCTTTGGTTGTTGATTGAAATTGATTGATACTTGAACATTGGTCTTTGGTACCGTTCAAGTGTTTTCTCTTGTATTCAATTAGACTCGCATATTTCTATTTGCTTGAGTAAGAATTGAATCAAGAAAGAGAGATATTATAACTCTTTGATATACTATTATCTAGATTGAGTCTGACTGTCTAGTTGATTCTCTAGAAAGTATATTGGAGTTAGTCCATACAGATTGCTAAGGGAAATATTGGGTGTGGTTGTTGTACCCCCGCTTTTTCAGTTTGTTCCTAGAAATTATGGTTTGGTCCTAGGGTGATGTCATGTATGATGTAATTGTCATTGTGGGGTGATGGAAATATCCTTTTGGGACCACATATATAGAAAAAAATCCTAGAAAATAAATTCATTTATCAGATCTACTTTCCCTCTCCTTAGTTTTTTCTTTTCTCTGCAACAATTTTTCTCTGCTACTGTAAAGAAGATGAAGAAGAAATAAATTGCTGCTGTTGATTAAATGATGAAGACGACGTTTTGATGTTGATGTTTCTGCTATTAGAGATGATGATGAAGACGATGAATCAATGAAGAAGATGATAAACGACGAAGCTTTGATGCTGGTGATGATAATGAAGATGATGAAGATGAAGACGAACTCATCTTCTGCTACTGTTGTTGCTGTCAAAGATAGATCTGCTGTTGTTGAAGATTTAATTAGGTTTTTGTTTTCTTAATGTTGCTGCGATTGGAGATGATGATGAAGATGAAGACGAACTCAAAGATAGATCTGTTGTTGTTGAAGATTTAATTAGGTTTTTTTTTTTCTTGATGTTGTTGCGATTGGAGATGATGATGAAGATGAAGACGAACTCAGAGATAGATCTGCTGTTGTTGAAGATTTAATTAGGTTTTGGTTTTCTTGATGTTGCTGCGTGTTGATACATGAAAATAACCATCCCTTGAATATATGTCCCCTTAACCTATTAAGGGTTCATTTTAGGATGAGGATACTAGGGGACTAGGCCTAACCCACTAAGGTGGGATAGTTCTAGTTCATCCAATACCACATTAAGGTGGTTGGGGTTCAACCCAAGAAGAAAGCCTCTTAGGGTTTTGTATTAACTTAAGGAAAGGGTAATGGTAGTTTAGTAATATGTTAATCTTATGGGCACTTATTCATAAGATAGTCATTATAAATGGGGAAAGAGAGCACACCTATCAGATCATCATTAATTCCCCATTACTTCCCATAAACCCCTCTTATCCTTGGGAGTACTTTCTGTGATTAGGGTTAGTTCCTCCTTCCCACGTTTTACCCATCAACATTGCGATCACAGTGGGAGGTTCTTAGCCTCTTTTCCAACATGATACTCCCAAGTGCGAGCCAGGAAGTACCGGCAGGAGGAGCACTCCCGAATCCGGACCATGTTTCTGTGGAAGATGTACAAGGAGAAAGCGACGATGAGATACGTTTCCAAGCAGTGGTTACTACTCCCATTGTGCAAGGAGCAGGAGCGTCTCACGGCGCGGAAACGTCTCAAAAGAAAAGAGAAATGCTCAAATAGAAAGCTACAGCTGAGACAAGCGAGCAAGAGATATATCAAATACAAGAGGAGCTAGACGCGTCTATCAAGAAGCATCAGGAGTTGCGCGGCAACTAATAGAACTGCCAACATGAAAGGCACCGTTCCGGGTATGACGGAAGACGCGATCGCAAAATAGTTGTAAGCTAATTATCGAGTAACAAAGCATGATGCTTATGATTCGTTGGAACAACCGTCCTCCGTAGAGGTTGCCGACTACTTGTACCCTGAGGATTACACATCACCAAAATCTAAAACATATAGAGGAAAAGGAAATGTGCTAGAGAATGTGAGTCGCTTTATATCAGCAATGAATGCGTATGCTCAGGATGAAAGCCTTTGTATGAGAGAATTACCGAAGTCACTCACGGATAACGCTTTTACTTGGTATGATAACTTGTAACCCGGAAGTATTAGCTCATGGTCCGCCATGGTGCAACTCTTTTTGAAGAAATTCTATTCTGCACAAAGAAGGGTCACATCAATAGATTTGGGAAGATGTACCCAACGGGTAGGAGAAGAGATCGACAAGTACATCACTCGCTTCCGAGATTTCACGCTAGAATGTCATGAACACATCCCAGAAGAGCGTCTGGTGGAGATATGCATCCGAGGAATGGAAGCCATTTTTCGGCTGAACTTGACGAATTTCAAATTTCAAACTTTTGTAGAGGTCGAGGAGGTTGCAGCCAGGATATCAGATTGTGCGGACGTTATGAACTCTGGAGTAAGCGGACATACTTGGCAACTACATTCTGTCAATACCGCATCCACACCAACTTTTTACGATCAAGGAAGTGACAGATAGAAAGGAGGGGCTGCTTTCAGCTCTTACCGTGGAGGACAATCCGGCATAAGAGGAGGAAGAACGAATTGAGGAAAATCTAGTCCGCCACTACCATTGCCATGCAGTAAAGAACAGATAATAGGGCTTCTGGTGCAATGTGTGGAAAACAAGGAAGAAACTCTACCACCCGTATCCACAAAGCCTACTGTAACGGATAAGATGTACGAGCGATACTTCCATTATCACAAGAGAGTTCATCATCCGGCTGTGGAATGTTTCTCCCTACGATACATTGTGCAAATAAAGCGAGTTAGAGGCGAGTTAGAGATATGAGAGCAAAGCATCAAGAGCGACACGCTTCCTCAACATCTGGTTATGATGATTTCACATGAGCCTATGGAGGGAGAAGCTTGGAGGCCTTGGGAGGATGTGGAAGAAAAAAAGCGTGTGAGGCTTCTAAGACAACCATTTTTTCAGACGCAAACGGAATTGCTAGAAAATTTACTCAAACTGTTTTGGCTCAGCAGTTCTTCAATTCACTGGGTTTCAGTGAGAAGCAAATCCGCGAGGCATCCAAAGCTATCACGGCAATCGCATCCGGAAAGGCGTCCAATCCAATACCCAAAGAATCTATCACCTTTACGGATGGAGATATATGTTACCCGGGAGAGCACCTTCGTCCATTATATCTGACAACACTTATTAATAAACAACCCCTCAAGCGATCTTTTATCGATGGCGGAGCTTCCCTCAACTTAATTTCACTACATACGTTGGAGTCTTTAGGAGTGTCAAAAACAGCGATTAAGATGCACGTGACAACCGTGAGAGGATTTGGAGGACAGACTCAGACGGCGATTGAGATTGTGCATTTGATGATGAAGATCAGACCCATTAGAGCACTCACCCCCTTATACGTGCTTGAGGACGACACTACCTTCCATGTCTTGCTCGGGTGAGGATGGCTCCTGAATCACAAGGTAGTAGCGTCAACGTATCACCAATGTGTTAAGACGAATATTGGGGGAAAGCAATTTCGGATCCCAGCTACGAGCAAACCATTCGGACCGGGAGAAGCTTACATGGCAGATGCAGTTTTCTATATACAGCCAGTCGTCGATCAAGGAGAACAGTCGGAGCATCTAACACTCCTCCCAAAATGGGAAGAATTCCAGCTTGAAGAGCAAACATAAGGAAAGACTAAGTCGGTCTTTATCCCATCACGGATGGGACCTGTCACGGTAAATAAGCGAGTTGTAACTGAAACAAAGAATATCCAGTTCAAACGTTTCTCTCTGCCGGAGGGTGGACATGTCTATCGCTTATAGCAATTATCCGGGGAAGCCTCCCACTGTCAGCACGACTGTGCCATGTCGTCAGCGGATGAAGAAATGGCGGAGGCAACCCCAGTAATTGAAGATTCAAAGGAAAAGGTAGAAACTCCTATCTCAGAAGAAGAAATAATAGAAAATTTGCCTGAAGAACAAATAAAAGTCGATCCAACCCTGGATTGGCTAGAAGAGATAAATCTTGGTTCGGAGGATGAACCTCGTTGTGTACGCATCAGTAAGCATTTAAAAGGGGAAGAAAAGTTGCGGATGATTAAGCTACTCTGCGAATACCGAGATGTGTTTTTATTCACATATGATGAAATGCATGGTCTAGATAGCAGTTTGATTGCGCACAACCTCAATGTCTCGCCCGAGTATAAGCCAGTTAAGCAACGAAGGCGTAATTTTCCGGAAAAAATAGAATTGGCGATCAAGGAAGAGGTAGAAAAGCTATTAAAAGCGAAATTCATTAAGCCGATCCAACACCCCATGCGGTTAGTTAATATCGTACCAGTAGCAAAGAAGAATGGAAAAGTCTGGTGTTGTGTTGATTATCGAGATTTGAATCGAGCGTGCCCTAAAGATGATTTCTCAGTGCCAAATATAGACATAATGGTGAATAATACGTAGGTATATGGTATGTTTTCTTTCATGGACGGGTTTAGCGGATACAACCAAGTCAGGATGTCCGCAGAAGATGCTCATAATACAGCTTTCCAGACCCCGTACGACAATTTCTATTATGCTGTAATGCCATTTGGGTTAAAAAATGCAGGCCCGACTTATCAGCGGGCGATGGTAGCCATCATTCATGATATGATGCATCAAATTATGGAGGTTTACATAGATGAAGTTGTGGTAAAAATCTCGAGCACGACTGCACGAGAAGACCACCTGCATCATTTAAGGCGTGTTTTCAACAGATGTAGAAAGTATCACTTAAAGATGAACCCTCTCAAATGCGCTTTCAGATTTACTTCTTGAAAATTCTTGGAGTTCGTTGTTACAGACAAAGGAATACAGATCGATCTGGATAAAGTCGAAGCAATAACCACTGTGAGGTCACCACAAATATGAAAGAACTTCAAACTTTTATAGGTAGAGTACTGTCATATGTACGGAGATTTATCCCTGTATTGGCACAACTATTGTCCGCGTTCACACAATTATTAAAGAATAACAAATAATTTGAATGGGGAGATGACCAAGAGCGAGCCTTTAAGAAACTTAAAGAGTGTATGGTTAGCGCACGAGTCTTACGACCACCCGTCAAAGGTGAACCCCTTTATCTATACACATCATTTACCAATGCGGCGATCGGAGCATTGTTGGCTCAAGATCTCGGCAATGATCAGCTGTGCCCAATCCATTATATCAGTAGAGGGTTCAGGTACGCGGAGTGCAAATACTCAATAGCGGAGCAAGTATGTTTGGCGCTCGTATATGCTACACAGAAATTACGATCTTATTTTCTCGCTCATGAAACCATAGTGGTAGCAACTGCTAATCCAATCGCCTATCTAGCTACAAAGCCAGTCTTATCCGGCAGAACAACCCGCTGGTTGCTACAGCTATATGAATTCGAGCTGAAGTAGCAGCGGTCTAAAGGAGTACGTGGACAAGCATTCGCAGACTTGTTAGCTGCATTCCCAGGCATGGATATGACAAAAATAAGTGATGATATACCCGGAGAAGTCGCAGAAGTCTAGGAATAAGAAAGTTGGTCAATGTTTTTCGACGGGTCATCATATGGTTCTTACGGAGGAGTGGGTATAGTGTTTGAAACCCCCAAAAGAGAGTTTTTATCATTTCCCTTCAAACTAGATTTTGAATGTAGCAATAATGTGGCAGAATATGAAGCGCTGATTCTTGGATTACGCATGGGTGAAGAGCTTAATTTGGGAGGGATAGATATTAAAGGAGACTCTAAGTTAGTCACAAATCAAGTGTAGGGTGACTTCCAAGTAAAAGATGCGCACTTTTCCCCTTACCGAGCGGAGGCCCAAGAATTGATAGAAAAAAGAGGAAGTACCGCTATTGAGCATACTGGGAGGTCTACTAACAAACACGCTGACGCGTTGGCTACTTTAGTAGCAAAGCTGCAATCAAATGAAGCGGACGAAGGAACAGTAGTAGTGAAGAGAAGGGCATTACCAAACACGTGGAAAGAAGACACGACGTTTGAACAAAAGGACGATTGGAGAACATCGTATATTGAAGATTTAACCAAAGAAGCGGATGATCAGTTGTTGCCCGTTAAAGTGTTAAAACAGTTTGTCATAGTCCGAGGAGCGCTATACTATCGAACGTCCGAAGGTGCCTTATCACGATGTGTGGGAAATATAGAAGCGCAAGAGATACTGAATCACGTCCATGAAGAATCTTACGGACAGACAGGAGGAATCCCTTTGTATTGCCGATTGCAGAGGATGGATTTATACTGGCCAAACATGGCAGTTCAAATGGCGGTGATGCAGGATAAGTGTGAAGACTGTCAAGCGCCTCCACAACAGGCAGAAGTATGTAATGTAGAAATAGAGGATTGGAGACAACCTTACACAGACTTCCTCCAGCATAAGCGCCTGCCTCTAGACAAACAAGATGCGCTTAAGATTCAAAGGAAAATCGGACGCTTCTTTATGAGTGAAGGAATCCTCTATAGAAAGAGTTATGGGGATAAGATACTGCGTTTCTTGTCGCAAGAAGAAGCGGAAATAGTCATGGCTACAACTCACAATGCGGAGCACCAAGGGATGAGGAAACTTTTCCTGCAATTATACGAAGGTGGGTTTTACTGGCCTACGATGGAATTTGATACAACCAAACATGTGAAGAAGTGCCAGCAATGTCAAAGTCACGGATCACTAATCTGCGCCCCACATACTCTGTTACACAGTGTCGTCACTCCTTAGACTTTTCGTAGCCGGGGACTCGATATTATTGGACAAATAAAACCAACCTCATCCGGACGACATCAGTGTATCATCACTGCAACCGAGTACTCCTCCAAATGGGTAGAAGCAATTCCACTCTGAGATTATTCAGGTGCCAAGATCGCCGCATTTATTAAAGAACATATCATATGTCAATTTGACGCGCCCATGGTCATCTGATTGGATAATGAAACCTCTTTCGTCAACCAGACTGTTAAGGAATTATTAGATCAATATGGAATTAAGTTCCATACTTCGACTGTTTATTACCCTCAAGGGAATGGAAAGGCAGAAGCGACTAATAAAACGTTGTTAAGGATATTGAGACGCATGGTACATGATCACCACATGAGTTGGCATGAGCAGTTACCCCTCGCACTCTGGGCATATCGCATTTCCAAGAGAAGTTCGGCTGGCGCCTCCCCTTATTCCTTGGTATATGGAGAAGATGCAATATTACCAGCGGAGATTGCTATTCCCTCTGCACGAGTAGCCATGGCCAGCCTCACTACTCTGGACGAAGTTAGCCGACTGTCTCACCTTGATACCTTGGAGGAACGACGAGCCAAATCTGAGCGGTTCACGGACAAGTATATGCAAAGGACGACAAGGTATTATAACCAGAAGGTAAAAGAACGAAATTTATGTATAAACGATGTAGTCACGAAGATCGCCCCACACGTCCAACAAAATGAAAAGGCATGAAAGTTTGCTGCGAACTGGCAAGGCCCCTACATGATTAGCGAAGCAGCGGAAAACTGATATTATTACTTGAAGCGGATGAATGGATCACGAATCAATACCCCTATCAATGGTAAATGGCTTAAAACTTCTTATGCATGAGTAACTAAATGTATGACCGGACGGAAGATTAATAATAATTTGATTGTCTCTATCTTAAAATATGTATCACTCTTAATATCTACAGAAATGGCTAGGTTCCGCGCATGACCCAGTGAAGTGCACCAATAGACACATAAATGGCTAGGTATCATGGATGACCCAATGAACTGCACCAATAGCCACATATATGGCTAGGTTCCGTGCATGACCCAATGAAGTGCACCAATAGCCACAGATATGGCTAGGTTTTCGTGCATGACCCAATGAAGTGCACCAATAGCCACAGATATGGATAGGTTTCGTGCATGACCCAATGAAGTGCACCAATAGCCATAGAAATGGCTAGGTTCCGTGCATGACCCAATGAAGTGCACCAATAGCCACAGAAATGGCTAGGTTCCGTGCATGACCCAATGAAGTGCACCAATAGCCACATAAATGGTTAGGTTCCGTGCATGACCCAATGAAGTGCACCAACAACCACAGAGATGTCTAGGTTCCGTGCATGACCCAATGAAGTACACCAACAACCACAGAAATGGCTGGGTCCCACGCATGACCAATGAAACGCACCAATAATTGTAGAGCCGACTGAGTTCCGTACCCGAAACATATTAAGATTTTGGAGAATAACCATAGACACGACATTAGAAAAATATTAGCCTTGATAAACTCAAGTGATGATTACATTTAAAAGGAGAAATAGAGAAAATACAAGAATAGAACAAACATAATCCTACAGAAACATTGGTGCTTCATAAAAAATAACATAACTGCTATATTCATAAAACAATGGGAGTGGTACATAAAGCGGATGAGACAAAACATTCCGTTAAGTCAGAGAACTGAAGACAATACCGAGTTTGCGCGTCTCAGTCTGCCGCGTGCAACAGCCAAGTCGTTCTCTCTATGCTCCATGCGGGAACGAGCATTACAAAATATCTTAAATGATTCGTATGAATCCATGACATTATCTACTGAAGGATCAATCCGGCAAGCGCTCAATCGGTCCACATACAAATCCATTGCATCAAGGTATTTTGTTTGGCTAACCTCGAACAACTCTTCACACTCGCGAGCAAGTCGAGTATTTCCGATAAAAATAGCTTATAATAGTTTAATCTTTTGTTTTCTGAGAGACAAACATAAAGCATTAATTGCTTCTTCCATAGTTATTGATCATTTCTTATCCAAGAACCTTTGGGCTATATAAAAGGAAGGAAACCTTCTCATGATGATTCAGTTTATAAAAAAAAAAAAACGAAATGGATTTTTAAGATGACTCAGCCATAAGCATACGGAAACTTGTGACTTCCTGTTCTATATCTTGCATCATTACAAGTGCTTCTTCACATTGAATAATATCCATAGCTAGAGCAGCCCGCATATCCTCTAGCACTTGGTCTACTTCGTACATAATCTTCTCGGATGCATTGTTCTGGCGAGCCATGACAGCAGTCTCATTTTTCTCCTCGAAATCTTGACGCGCATTATCCTGCACAGCTAGCCCGTGAGTCTGTAAATCCCTCACTTCATCCCTCAGGACCAGCAATCGCGCCAATTCCACGTGTTTATTAGAAGGATGTACTAAAGCGGATATCACACATAAAGATAACGCATAACCACGCAGGCGACGACCCGACTGTTGGGAAGTGGGTGCACGGCAGTCTGCTATAGCCTGATCAATATCTACCATCATAAGGTTTATTTCCTGACATAGCCGATCAGCCTCATGGCGAGCGGAGACAGCATCGTCTAATGCATGCTGAATCCCGAAAGAAACCGACCTGGACGCTTGAGTCTTCCGAGCCATTAAAAACACTTTGTATTGCCTATCAAACCGCGCATGCGCCTTAGCACAACTATCTATTCTTATCTCCCTAAGCAAATCTATTTCAGCCTTCACAAGTAGTAAGCGGTCTAACTCATATCCTCTTCTATAGGGAGTTACTAGCGTTGGCACAGAGGCCAGAGACAATACATAACCGTGTAAAAGGTGAGCCATCCAGAAAATTCTAATATAAGTAATGAACAGAGTAAAGAAATGGAGATACCACACCGGTAAACATGCTCTATTTATATAGATATACACATCAAGGAATTTATTACCCCATAACTACTACCATAACCCCTAAGTAAAAAAATTAATTAATTAATTAAGGCAACACATGAAGCGCCCTATGAACTTCAACAAGAGCCGCTTCAATAGATCTTGCGCTACGATCCGACTCCACACATCGAAAATGAGTAATTAGACGTTGCTCACGATAATTTCCACGATACTCAAGAAGCGTTATATTAAGAAATCTACCTTCACTTTGAATCTTCATCACAAGATGATCCGTTGCTAACAATTATTCATGCCAATACAAATTCTCGATCTCAAAAGTATCGCGCGCGAGACACATTACCAGCAAGAGGCGATTTAGATACTTTACCTCCATAACTAACCTTACACGATTAACCATGATATAAAAGAACTTATGAAATATTTACTGAGGATAACCAAAACAACTCTCATATATATAACCAAATAATACAAACCCCAAGACAACATTTACGAATCCCCATTAAAAAAACCCGGGAAAGATGGTAATAATCTGCCTAGGAGCGCTCGGTTATAAGCGAGCGACAGTAAGAGATGTCTTCATCTAGGTCCTGCATCATCAACTGCGCTTCACCATATTGAGTAGTGGAATCGGTGTAAGCACTACGCACCTCTTCCAGCACTTGATGAATCTTGTGCATAACATCGTCAGAGGCACGGGTTTTTTGAGCTATGTTTAACGTCTCTTCATGCTCTTCATAAGCTTCGCGTGCCTTATCCAGAGCAATCAATCGGTGAGTCTTTAGCATTCCAACTTCATCCTTCAAAACTAACAAACGCGCTAGTTCTGCTTTCATATCAGTAGGACGAATGAGACCAGGTATAACACACATAGTCAAAACACACCCCGGAGATTAGGACCCGCCTGCTGGGTAATAAAAGCACGGCAATCAGCTATTACTTGCTCAATATCAGTTGTCATAATTATTGATTCTTGAAATAGTCGCTCAGCTTTGTTCCGAGTAGCTATAGTATCATCCAACGCGCGTTGTACTGCTAGAGTCAGGCGTTCGGACGTTTGCGACCTCTGAGCCATCGAATAAGTCTCATATTGCTCATCAAACTGCGCGCGCGTAGCCAATCTATTCGCCATTCTAACTTCTCTAAGCATCTCCACCTCAGCTTTTACCAACAACAGGCGAGTTAGCTCATGATCCCTTTCATAAGGAACAACCAGTATTGGCACAACGGCCAAAGCCAAAGTATAACCATGTAGACGATGAGCAATCCGCTGCAAAATATAGATAACAACTAAAAGGAAAATGAAATACTGAAAGAAGCTTGAAAGACGTTAAGGCAATTCCACTTACATCTACTTATAGAAACACATAGTAATACCACATTAATTACCATCCAACCATAATAATAAATGCAGGTAATCAAATAATAAAATATGTCTTGCAAAAAGAAAGCAAACCATCAAAATTCCCAGTTCAACCAAAACAAAAGCAAAGAAATTATTGTTGAAAAATCATTATCAGAAAAAATCCAAAGCGACTAGCTCTGTCCTCTTCTTGGTTAGGCGCCCATTGACCTCCTCAGCAGCATCCCAGGCGATCTTCAATTCCTCGATATCTCGACCAACATCCGCTATCAGTCGGTCATATGCTTCTTTCTTAACATTGGCAACATTGAGCAAACGCCTGTATTCCCGATCCAACTCATCAATCTCACGAGGCAATATGGTCTGCGCACTGTGGCTCGCCTTTGTCAAATCCAATAGGTTCTTAATCCATTGAATGAGGAATCAAAGAACTATATAATTTTGAATGGTGGCATCCCACTTCCTCAATGTAACTAGATCAACCGGGGTTTCCTCCGCCAGGGATAGGCCATCCGCTATATCAAGCAAATCCCCGTTAGCCACGGTCAAAGAGTTGACAAGCATTTCTTCATGAACACACATGTAGCCGAACTTCTCCACTATGCGCCGATAGGTGGTTGTCTTAGACGAAGGGACCCAAAAACCATGTACAAAATCGTAGCAGTTACCCACACCAGCTCAGCTGCGGAAATAATACGAGGATATCAGAACTGAGGATCCTCCGGAGTAGCCATTAGTTCAGTATCAGCATCCACACTACGATAAACCTTAGGGATCGGCTTGGAAGGCTTTTGCCGCTTATCATTGGAACTTTCTGACTTGCTACCCTTAACCTGTTGGTTCGAGCCGCTCCCCTTACGAGGGGCGCCATCTCGCTTTCCCATATTCTGAAGAAAGGAAAGATAGACATAAGCGAAAATACTCCAACACAACAAGGAAATAAAAAACTTAAAATGCGTAATATATACCAGATCGGAAGGAGGGAGAGGATTGGTAGGAGAATGAACTAATCGGCGAGAGGAAGAAGAAGAGCTTGATACAGCTTCCTCTGAGTGATCTAATGAGAGATGAAAGCAAAAGAAAAGGATAAAATAAAATAATTTTATCAAAATAATATAGGAAGTGAAGACGTATATATAGATCACCAAATGCATTTAATAATCACAACAGAAATATTTCGACTGTCACGTGTCGGTACCCTAAACTTAACAAGGAAGAGCATAGTACACTCATGGATTTAAAAAGGGAAGAGCTCTTATTTTTGGTGCTGCCTTTAAGGCCACTTCCCTCTTGGGAATAATCATGAATAAAATGATCCGACTCAGACTCGTCCTTTGCACCTAACATGTCCGAAGGAGTATGAAAATGATGATTAGGATTTTGAACCATCTTTACAATTATAAGGCGAGTGGATTGCAGGACCATACAGGGAAAAATTACTTCAGGACCACTTTGACTAACTGATCGGCCTAGTTGGCGTTCCAAGCGCTCGATAAAGGTACTTGCGGACGATGACCCCATTTTTGGAGCCTGCGGGGAAAGTGGAGGGGAAACATTAACAGTACGAATGGAAGGTAATCGCGGAATAGGTAGCATGCCAGCATCTCGCTTCATCTTCTTAGCCAGCCGATCATCCCTCCACTCGTCAAGAGATAGGTTAATGTACTCTTCAAAGAGGAGTCCCCTAGGCTTGCAGCCAATAGGTGGAGAGTTCTAAAAGAGTGTGACAAACAAATATAAAAGAGACTAAAAGTAGGATTCAGCCGAAAATAACAGAGGAAAAGAAAAGAAGGGTACCTTAGGGGGAGGAGACGCAACCGGAGGAATATCTAAGGGTTTTATTGGCTGAGGACGCCTTCTTTTCTTGGAGATAGATGGAGGAGGTAAATCATTACCTTTATTATCCTCTTGAGAAGACTCATCACCCGGAAGAGGATCTCAGCTGGTAACAAGCGGGCGAAGAGGGCGACTTTTGTTGCTTGAGGACAGCTTGTACTTCTTGGCAGTCTCTGTATTCAACTTCACGCGAACCGATGCGTGCATCTATTTGAAATCATCCTTAGTTAGAGTTGGGGGAGCGTATGGTTCTTCGAGGAGAAGGTTCAACACAACCCGGTTAACGTTATTGCGGTACCCAAGCCACTCATTGGTAACGCTAACTTGTCGACGGTATTGAGGTTGGTAGAAATCAAAATCGCATTGGAGATCACTCATCCGAAGGCCACTCTTGAAAACAAAGCGATCAAAACTCCTCCGGACTTCTCTATCTTCCTCTATCGAGGAAGGAAGGGGAGGGTCATAAGGGACTCCTTGATCGAAACCCAGCTGCCGAGCTACACGAATGGTATTATATGTCTCAGATGAAAACTTCCCGCCATAGAAACCAGGAAGACGGTCGGGTAAAGTAGAAACGATGATGTCAAAATCATCAGCAAAAGGCGTCTCCGTGGAGGTCATCCTCCTTTGAGATTGAATAATAAAATTTGAATGAAGAGACCGGTACAACCATCTTGATAGGTGACAGGATTGAAATCACCACCCTTATCCATGTAATCCTTAAGCTTTTCCTTGGGTAGAAAACCCTTCTTGTGATAAAGAGCCATCCGAGGATGGGACTCAGAAACTATAACAAGACGCTTAGAACCGTTTTCCCGGACGACCTCCTCTTGACATGAGAGAGTAAGAGGATTCTGCTGAGGAGGCATGTATTTGGGAAAGCGCTCCCAAGCCCATGTGATTACAGATTTTTTGATGGGGTTGTAGTAAATAGGATTCGTTTCATACTTGTGAAGGAAATTGAATTTTTAGATTTAATAAAAAAATATATATACAAAAAATATTAACAATGGGCGAGAGGTACTGGGACTAAGGATTTGGCCGAATTCACTACACAGGGTTCATTCATATATTCTTTGACAATTTAAAACTCAAAAAAATTAACATGGACTCTGATTTTGCCAAGATAGATTCTCAAAACATCGATTGTAAGTCCTAAGCATGATGTATCAAAACACCTAAGCTAAGCATACATCATCAAATTAAATAACAACCAATTAATTCAAATCATATTTCAATTTTAAATTAATGCAAAAGTCATAAGAAAGAATAAAATAAATTTACCCGTGTATGAAATGCACCCTCCTCTGTCGTCCCAGTGTTGGGTTTAGCTCATCATGATAAAAACACGCTCAAAATATTTATTTATTGATCAAATGGCGTCACAAAAGAACGATAAAAGAGAAGTGCTATTGTCGTTGTGGTTCTAAGACCCACACCCACGACCCACGCCTGTGAGTCTATTTCACTGTTGATAAACGACTGTCCCTGCGAGTCTGTTCTTCGTTTTCTTGGTGTTCTTCATCATCAGCAGGAGCAGAAACAGAGTTTCATCAACTCTTGATTTCTCGCTCCTGAGCTCTCCTATCGACCCCAAACTCTCGACACCCCTTCTAGGACACCCAGGGAACCTATTTATACCCAACAACGACAAGAAATCACGCTCATTAACTCTCCATGATCCTCCATTACTCGGTGTTAAAAGAAAATATTTTCCGAATATTTTCTTCCCTGAAATGATTCTACACGCGTAAACAGCTCTGATACTTCCTTATTTAGCTTCTACACGCATCTTCAATGACTAAGTGTCATCCAAACACGAGCAGCACACATCAAACTTGCTGAAAATCCGTGAATATCATTTCCAAACCCGTGTTGCCCTAATTTCTTCCTCGTGATTATCCAGCCAAATTCAGTCGAAACAATCACCCATACCAGCTCTGTTATGATATTGTTACATCTTTCCACAAAGTTTCAGCGATTGAATCGCACAAAATCACGTCCAAATGCAATCGAGAAAATCTGCCAGTGAAGAGCAAATATTTTCCCGCCAAAATATTTTTTTGAATTTGTGAAGAAGGTCACCCCTTATCCAGTGGTCGCCCCCTTATCCGTTGCTGGAGTCCGAATAACACATGTCCCTTGGGGTGCCTTTAGTAATTTTTCTGGGGTGTTTCCAACACTTTTTCTGGGTTCCTCTGGTGCATTTCTGGGGTGTCTTTAGTACTCTATCCTAGGGTGTAAAACACCACTTTTCGAGCCAATTTCGCCGCAAGAGCTTATTTTTCCAAAAACATCTACAAAAATATAAAATAACACAATAAGTATTTAATAAAGTCTAACAATACTGAACATTGAGAACAAAATAGACACATAAATGCGTCTATCAAATACCCCCAAACTTATTATTTGCTAGTCCTCGAGCAAAATTTATTTTTGAAAAGTGACCGAGTTAATCTCGGGTGGGTTTATCAGAGGTGTACCCACAAAAAACCATTTACTCCAAAACCTAGCTATCTACGCAGAACCTTGGAAGGCACTAAAGAATCTCCTTGGTTGGCATACAAACATTGACTATAGGAGGAAGTACCCTGATGCGAAATTCCAAAATTCATATATAAGTGACAGAGCTCTACTCAGATAGTTTCACTATGGACATCATAACCGGAGTCAAAACTAATCACACAGATAGATAATGAGATGGATATAGAAAAACATAGATGGTTTTGATGTTTACTAGGTGAACGGTGTTTCCCATATCTGTCTGAAGGCCACTACTAGGATGAACCTATCCTAATGGACTGAGATACCGGTCTGACTAATATCAACACACTGGCATATACAAGGGAACCAGTGATTGACTACATAGAACATTTTTTTTTTGATTAACGGCATGAATATATCTTTTGGATCCAAGCGCATGCTTCTTGTCAGCAGATTACATGATAGTTCCCACGGGTCCTGCATTTCACGCTTTCTTAAACGACGGAGAAAGGGAGAACACACACATATTGCTATCCAAGTGTTAATGTTTATTCCGATTGGTCTAATTGGTATGGTCTTTTTTTTTTGATATCTCAATCACTCTATTCCACCCTAGCAGTGGTAACAACTTGAATCGTGGGCCCCACCTACTCTCTTAGAGAAACATAATTTAAAAACAAAACAAAATAAGAATAGAAGTGAAAAGGACTCAACGAGATACGGTGAAACTATCATGTTATTACTAACACCTGAGCTATGTGCTTTTATGAATAGACTCTTTCGATGTTTCCATCTAATCAGATTGGTTCCTCAACTCCTATAACCAAGATGTTCCCATCCACTTAGATTGGTTAGTGCCAACCTTAATAAGCATAAATTTCTAGGCTCTGGAGTTTATTTATTTATTCTGCAACTGAAAATTTTCTCCCATACCCCCAAACTTAAATCTAACATTGTCCTCAATGTTCTAAAGATAAAATTAAAAGCATGAACAAGGAGAGAAATTGTTACTATTTGAAACAAAAGAGTTAAGGAAAGATATTACCGTGTTGCATGAGATTGGGTTACCTCCCAAGAAGTGCTAAGTTTAAAGTCTTCGGCCAGACTTAGGAAAGGATTAGTCAACTCGAACCATAAAGTAACAGTCTAAATAACTGTGGGTCTTCAAAACTAAATAGAGCTGACCCAAGGAAACTGCAATGAACCAAGAAAATGAACAAGACTAGCAAGCCCTTACTTAGTTTCCTGATTAAGAAATTTATATCTAATTGTGGTTCAGGTTCTATGAAAGGGTCTAAATAGAAAATTTTCATAGGCTGCGTTTCTTCATAAGTGGGATCCGAATCATTAGGTCCTAGAGTCTTGAAGAACTCAAATATGATCTTAGAAGCGCACAATAATAACCTAAATAACTGAGGATCCTCTAAGTCAATAAGATTTGACTTACAAAATTGACCACAGTGAGGGTAGTAGTCATTCTTAAGAAAATGTGTTGATTCTAATTTCCTAAAGCATTTAGGTTTAGTCTCACAACTAAATATTCGACACATTTGAAATATAAACGTTCCCACATTTGGAAGAAAACTATTTGGTGGGAAAACAAAGTCAATAAGGGTATCATAGCCTGGGCAAACCGCATCAACCATAGGATGGGTTTCTAATGACTGAACTTCTTTCTGGACATTATTAGGTTCGGGAAAACATGTATGGAGATAATATTGTACGATGGTTGAGGCACAAATGTCAAGCCCTACACGAGGGAACTTTCTAAGAGTTAAAGGTAAAGCACAGGGATAATGATAATCACCCCCCAAACTTAGATTTTTGGGTGTCTCTAGGTAGACTAACTACAATTTCCCTAATTTCTAGATCATCGGAATCCTGAAAATGGTCAATTGCTTCTGTTAGGTTATACTCAGGTGATGCATCCTCAGTCATATTTAAAAGTTCTACGAGTTCATCTTCTTCGTCTAAGACTATTGTTTCTAAATCGCTAGACTCTAAAACATTATTCTCATAATAAACTCGTTCGTCTAAATCATTACCGGCTTTGTAAACAGGAAATACTACATCGTCTAAAACGAGGGTATCTCTAGTCAAATCCTCGTCCTTTTGAACAGGTGAATAATTATTAAAATTATTTGGATTTGAAATAGAAATAATATTATCATTGTAAAGCTCAATTGGAGTATCCATTTCCTGATCACTATTCCTACATAAGTATGATTCTCCATCAACACTATCCTCATCATAATAACATGAAAAAGATCGAACCTCATCAAAAAAAAGTAGTGCTACCAATTCTAACCTTGTTATCTTGATTATGTAAATAACTATCTTCATTCTCAAGGGTATTATTGGACACACTATATTGGCAATTCAAGTAATTTTGAGCAATTCTTTCGTTCGTCTCAGCTATCCGCTTGAGGTGGTCTTCTAAAGAAGGTTCACTCATTATTGTAGTTCTTTCGTCTATAATTATACTATTCATCTCAGCTAACTTACGTGTCGACTCAGCTAACTTCCTGAGGGACTCTTCTAAAGGAGGAATAAAAACAGAGGGATCATAAAAAAGACTACTTTTCAATAGTTTGATTTTATCCTCTAGAGACGAAGAACTAGTACTATAATCTTCTTGCTCGTAAGACTGATGCATGTGTGGATAGTAATTGGGCTCACCAGGGTATGACCCATATCCTTCCAAAGGATGGCGTTCCCAACCACCATTCCCAACATGGTCATAAAAAGGATGATGTCCATATTCAAATTCAGGTGGATAATCATTGTATTGGCTTCTATCATACCAGTTTGACATTCTTAATTGCAAGGGAATTCTACACAATCACAAACAAGGCTGACTCAACCAAATCAAACCTATAGAATCTAGCAAACAAAAAGCATGATGGCTCCACTTAGATTGTTTTCTAGACCAGCTTCTATTCCTTCGAAAAGGAATTCGTTACAATTTGAGCACACCCCTCTGGAATCAATCTGAGCTAATGTAAGTTGAATCGAGGCGAGGGAAGCTCAGTGGAGCTTTGATACCCAAGGCCTCACCACTATCACAAGGCGGCGCAGTCACGCATTCAACTTACAGAAACCATCAAGAACTTTGAAGTATGCTTAAAAGAGTAACCAATATTTTTCGAAAGATTTTCCTACCAAGCTCGTTACCCTATCGGTCTCGTTCTAATCAGATTTTAAGCTTGGGTTCGCGTTAGGTTTCGTTTACCTAAGGCGGGCAAGAAGGGAACTGTGATGAAATCCGAACCCTTATCTTATGTGGCCAGTTCTCGCCCTTTACTAGGAAATTAAAGCAGCCAGTTCAGTCCTCAACATATAATCACCTTAAGGCAGACAGTAAACCCGCTGACAGGAGATTCGCGGGTGTTTAGAAGTTTACCTCCCGTACCAGACGGGCGAAAAACCGCTGTAGTCGACTCGGGCCACTGACTCCGGTGTCAGTGTGCGAACCCGAGGGGCCGAGACGATATTGTAATCGTCGTCCTTCCCTGCAAACAGTTTATATTTAATTTTTTTTTATATAACCCTTCCGTAGGGTTTAAAATTAAAATAAATTGTCCAAAGTCCAGTCCAATGAAAAGAAATACAAAAAATAATAATAATAATTACAAAAATAAAATAAAATGGAAAGTCTCTTAAAAAAATAAAAAAAAATAATTCTCTCTCTCTTTTTTTCTCTCTTTTTTCTTTATTTTTTTGCTTTGTCTTTTTTCCTTCTCTTTTAGCTTTAAGCTTTGATTCCAAGGTCTTTAGTATCCAACTTCAAACCTGTAACACAAAGACACAACCAAAGAGACGTAAAAAGAACAAATGGAATAATAAAAAATAATAAAAACCTAAAATTTCTACCTAAGCACAAATCCGCGTCGGCGGCGCCAAAATGATTACAGATTTTTTGATGGGGTTGTAGAAAATAGGATTCGTTTCAGACTTGTGAAGGAAATGGAATTTTTAGATTTAATAAAAAAATATATATACAAAAAATATTAACAATGGGCGAGAGGTACTGGGACTAAGGATTTGGCCGAATTCACTACACAGGGTTCATTCATATATTCATTGACAATTTAAAACTCAATAAAATTAACATGGACTCTGATTTTGCCAAGATAGATTCTCAAAACATCGATTGTAAGTCTTAATCATGATGTATCAAAATACCTAAGCTAAGCATACATCATCAAATTAAATAACAATCAATTAATTCAAATCATATTTCAATTTTAAATTAATGCAAAAGTCATAAGAAAGAATAAAATAAATTTACCCGTGTATGAAATTCACCCTCCTCCGTCGTCCCAGTGTTGGGTTTAGCTCATCATGATAAAAACACGCTCAAAATATTTATTTATTGCTCAAATGGTGTTTACAGTGAAGAGAAGAGGATAAAATGGTGTAAACAGCTAATGTGCGACCCACAAGAGGCGTAACAAAAGAACGATAAAAGAGAAGTACTATTGTCGCTGTTGTTCTAAGACCCACACCTACGACCCACGCCTGTGAGTCTGTTTCACTGTTGATAAACGACTGTCCCTGCGAGTCTGTTCTTCGTGTTCTTGGTGTTCTTCATCATCAGCAGGAGCAGAAAAAGAGTTTCATCAACTCTTGATTTCTCGCTCCTGAGCTCTCCTATCGACCCCAAACTCTCGACACCCCTTCTAGGACACCCAGGGAACCTATTTATACCCAACAACGACAAGAAATCACGCTCATTAACTCTCCATGATCCTCCATTACTCGGTGTTAAAATAAAATATTTTCCGAATATTTTCTTCCCTGAAATGATTCTCCACGCGTAAACAGCTTCCGATACTTCCTTATTTAGCTTCTACACGCATCTTCAATGACTAAGTGTCATCCAAACACGAGCAGCACACATCAAACTTGCTGAAAATCCGTGAATATCATTTTCAAACCCGTGTTGCCCTGATTTCTTCCACGTGATTATCCAGCCAAATTCAGTCGAAACAATCACCCATACCAGCTCTGTTATGATATATTACATCTTTCCACAAAGTTTCAGCGATTGAATCGCACAAAATCACGTCCAAATGCAATCGAGAAAATCTGCCAGTGAAGAGCAAATATTTTCCCGCCAAAATATTTTTTTGAATTTGTGAAGAAGGTCACCCCTTATCCGGTGGTCGCCCCCTTATCCGTTGCTGGAGTCCGAATAACACATGTCCTTTGGGGTGCCTTTAGTAATTTTTCTGGGTTCCTCCGGTGCATTTCTGGGGTGTCTTTAGTACTCTATCCTAGGGTGTAAAACACCACTTTTCGAGCCAATTTCGCCGCAAGAGCTTATTTTTCCAAAAACATCTACAATATAAAATAACACAATAAGTATTTAATCGAGTCTAACAATACAGAACATCGAGAACAAAATAGACACATAAATGCGTCTATCACCATGCTTGAATGAAATTGGAAGGGAAGAAAGTCTCAACCTCATGGGACCCGTCCACACGACGAATATCACACACCAGCAAGTCCAAGTGGTGATACAAACCTCCCAAGAACATAGGAGCAAGAGGGAATGATACCCTGCAGGACATCAATACGGCCATGGGGATAAGCTCATTCTTAATGGTGTCTCGGGGATTGTACTCGAATACGTCATGACATAGCCAAAAGAGAAGGAAGGCTACCAGCTTCGCTCTATCCGTTTCCCCCTCCCGAGGAGGAACACCCTCGTGGGGGCCAGAAAGTAAAGGATCCCAATATTTAATCCAACAGGAGAACGAGGCTCGGCGTTGCCCGGACTTTGGTTTTTGGACGCTCTTTACCTCTCTTTCATCATCAGACTCTTCAGCAGTAGATGGCTTTGGTCGAGCAGCTTTTATGGCGGATGCCATATGTTTTGAGGAATATGGAGCCTTGATTGGAGAATCACGGGAAGCAGATGCAGTAGCTGTGACCTTCCCTTTATCTACCGGTCCTAGTATTTCGCTGGGGGCCTCAGCTTTAAGCTCTTCTTGCAGTTGGTACGTTATGGAGTTTGCTTTGGATTTAAGCAAGCGATCACGAAGTTCTCTGTCGCCCTCGTTTAAAGACTTGTTAAGGCAAAAACTGTCGAAAAATGTGTCACCATGAACGGGTAAGCCGGTAAGTCCCACTACGTTTTCAAGGATGGGGGTTGCTTCGCTCCAAGAGAATAGAAACGTGTGAGGATCGATTCCCCAGCGCGCGCATAAACCGTTTATGCTATCATGATCCCGCCGTACGTACTTGAAATTTGAAGACTCTAAAGATGCTTCTATACCTAAAGAACGAATGATTCTCGCATTACCCGGATTAGAACAAATATAATCTACCCATGTATCTCAGGCAGTATGAGACTCAGCGGACGAACGTAGGTTGATCGAAGGGAAAACGTAATCTCCCCTATAAACTGCCAAACGAGGTGCATCCTTAAAGGAAGGTATAAGAGGCGACTCTGCTTGAGGACGGATAAGCCATATCCCTCAGACCCAGACGGAGGAAATGGATGAGGATCTAACATGTGCGCAACCCAGATATCATCGGCTGGAAAAAGGATAATACCATCATCCACAGCGGGTGGTCGTAGTTGATCTCTAAGCTGAGGACTACTCCTTATTTCTTCAATTGTGTACGACTCTAACCTGGGGGGCGCATCACAGATAGGCGATTCGTTAGACATGGTGAGTAAAAGAAGAAAATAAGAGAGAGAAAGAGATTCAGTAAAAAAGTGATAATCAAAGGAGCAATGTCCCCTCTATTTATAGGAAGGCAAAAGAAGGAGCGGTTACTGGATAGGCTAGTAACCACAGTGTCCCAAGAGTTGTGAACATTAAACCACTCATGACTCACCAGTTGTAACCGCAACACCTCAAAGGTCGTGAACTTAAACCGCCTATAACCCCCCCTCCTCCATTATAACCATCGCATCAACAAATGACTGTTGACACGACCATGGGGATAAACTCGAATACGTCATGACATAGCCAAAAGAGAAGGAAGGCTGTCAGCTCCGCTCTATTCGTTTCCCCCTCCCGAGGAGGAACACCCTCGTGGGGGCCAGAAAGTAAAGGAAAACAATATTTAATCCAACAGGAGAAAGAGGCTCGGCGTTGCCCGGACTTTGGTTTCTGGACGCTCTTTACCTCTCTTACATCATCAGACTCTTCAGCAGTAGATGGCTTTGGTCGAGCAGCTTTTATGGCGGATGCCATATGTTTTGAGGAATATGGAGCGTTGACTGGAGAATCACGGGAAGCAGATGCAGTAGTTGTGACCTTCCCTTTATCTACCGGGCCTTGTATTTCGCTTGGGGCCTCAACTTTAAGCTCTTCTGGCAGTTGGTACGTTATGGAGTTTGCTTTGGATTTAAGCAAGCGATCACGAAGTTCTCTGTCGCCCTCGTTTAAAGACTTGTTAAGGACACAACTGTCGAAAATTGTGTCACCATGAACGGGTAAGCTGGTAAGTGCCACTACGTCTTCTAGGATGGGGGTTGCTTCGCCCCAAGAGAATAGAAACGCGTGAGGATCGATTCCCCAGCGCGCGCATAAACCGTTTATGCTATCATGATCCCGCCGGACGTACCTGAAATTTGAAGCCTCTAAAGCTTCTTCTATACCTAAAAAACGAATGATTCTCGCATTATCCGGATTATAATAAATATAATCTACCCATGGATCTCAGGCAGGACAAACGTAGGTTGATCGAAGGGAAAACGTAATCTCCCCTATAAACTGCCAAACGAGGTGCATCCTCAAAGGAAGGTATAAGAGGCGACTCCGCTTGAGGACAGATAAGCCATATCCCTCAGACCCAGACGGAGGAAATGGATGAGGATTTAACATGCGCGCAACCCAGATGTCATCGGCTGGAAAAAGGATAATACCATCCGCAGCGGGTGGTCGTAGTTGATCTCTAAGCTGAGGACCACTTCTTATTTCTTCAATTGTGTACGATTCTAACCTGTGGGGCGCGTCATAGATAGGCGATTCGTTAGACATGGTGAGTAAAAGAAGAAAAGAAGAGAGAGAAAGGGATTCAGTAAAAAAGTGATAATCAAAGGAGCTATGTCCCCTTTATTTATAGGAAGGTAAAAGAAGGAGCGGTTACTGGATAGGCTAGTAACCACAGTGTCCCAAAAGTTGTGAACATTAAATCACCCATGACTCACCAGTTGTAACCGCAACACCTCAAAGGTCGTGAACTTAAACCGCCTATAACCGCCCCTCCCCTATTATAACCATCGGATCAACAAATGACTGTTGACACGGCCTTTGACCGGTCAAACAGTCAGGGGACTAATGTTGATACATGAAAATAACCATCCCTTGAATAGATGGCCCCTTAACCTATTAAGGGTTCCTTTTAGGATGACGAGACTAGGGTACTAGGCCTAACCCACTAAGCTGGGATAGTTCTAGTTCATCCAAGACCGTATTAAGGTGGTTTGGCTTCAGCCCAAGAAGAAAGCCTCTTAGGGCTTGGTATTAACTTAAGGAAAGGGTAATGGTAGTTTAGTAATATGTTAATCTTATGGGCACTTATTCATAAGATAGTCACTATAAAAGGGGAAAGAGCGCAAACCTATGAGATCATTATTAATTCCCCATTACTTCCCATAAACCCCTCTTTTTCTTAGGAGTACTTTCTGTGATTAAGGTTAGTTCTTCCTTCCCACGTTTTACCAGGGGCGGAGGCACATGGAAGGGTGGGTGTGCAATTGCCCACCATTGGTTCCAAAAATCCACCACTGGGTCTTAATTTTTCCAAGCCAATTTTTGATTTTTAGAAAGTTTTGCACCCCCTTGAAAAATAAGTGTGCACCCCCTTAGAAAACTCGCTTAACATATTATAGTTATACAAAGAGAGAGATCGGGATTTCCTAAACCTAGCTGCTGAGAGAACTTGAAAAACAGCCTCGAAGCCTCAAAGGCATGAGAAGACTGATCAAATCACCGAATTCTTTGAAGAATCTTAGACCAAATCGTTGTTAATTATTGCAAGTATTAATTATTGTGAAGTATTTGAGAGAATTTCATCACGAGGTAGGGTTTTTTTTTGCTTCCTTCCTCTCAAAATTGAATCTTCATATTGTATTGAGCTCCACCACTGTGAAGATATGTTTGTAGTGGGTGAATTTATTGAATTTGTTTTCATTTACCACTTTAAAGTTGCATATAATCAAGATACCAGGATTTAGGTTCCCTAATTTTCTCTTCTTAATTTCAATTTTATCATGAGTTTGTTAAAACTAACTTAGGGTTCATGTTAAAATTTGGGGTTTTTATTATACATCATGTTCTATTGATAATTAAGGATTTGGGTGTTCATTATTTCCTCTCACTTGATGTTCTATCAAGAAAATTTGATTCAATTTAATAACTAATTGATGTGTGTGATCAAGGGGTTTCATATCTCAACTGTTTTCAGGTATGGTTAAGTTTGTGACCAAAACTAAGAGACAGAGAAAAACAGATGTTCTAGAATTTTCAGTTTCAAGTATTCCAAGTTCACAAGTACCTCCTCCATCTACTAATACTGACGGTACACAAGTAGTACCTTCCATCCCTGCTCCTACTCTGTCACAGCAAGCAACTTCTAGTACTGTCCAGGATGAGTTCTCGATATGGAATCTTCAAACAGACCCTGCAATGAGAAAGCCAATATCAAGTTATCATCCTAACGATCAAGACAAAGTACGAAGAGCTTACATGAAGATGGTTCCTTTCCAACCTAAGAATTTTCCATTTCCACAAAAGCTAATGGGAAAAAAGAATCCTAAGAACAGAAGATTCAATGAAGCTTGTTTTTTAAAACATGGAAGTTGGTTAGAGTATAGCATATCTAAAGATGCTGTATTTTGCTTGCCGTGTTATCTTTTTAGAAATTATGTTAAGGGTAAAGGTAGCTCTGATGCTTTTGTGAATGCAGGTTTCTCAAATTGGAAGCAATTTGAAAAGTTAGATAAGCATGTAGGATGTCATGACAGTGCACACAATGATGCATATATGAAGAGTCGCGAGTTATTGCAGGAAACACATCATATTGAGGCTATCTATCATCGTCAAAAAGAACAAGAGAGTTTGAGTTACATGATTCGTTTGACAGCTTCAATTTGTGTTATTCGGTTTCTTTTATTGCAAGGATTAGCTTTTCGTGGACATGATGAATCCGATGCTTCACATAATCAAGGTAACTTTCTTGAACTTCTTCAATACACAACTGAACATAATGATAGTATCAAGAGTGAGGTTATGAAAAATGCTCCTGGTAACAACAAATTAACTTCACCGGACATCCAAAAGGAAATAGTGAGTGCAGCTGCAATGGAAACTATGGATGCGATTCGTGATGATATTGGAGATGCTTTCTTTGCTGTTATGGTTGACGAATCTCGTGATGTATCAGTGAGAGAACAAATGGCAGTTGTTATACGTTATGTCAACAAGAAAGGATGTGTTATTGAAAAGTTTATTGGTATAATTCATGTTCTTGAAACGACATCAATTTCATTGAAGACTTCAGTGGATGCATTGTTTTCCAAGTACGGTTTAAATATAATGAGATTGAGGGGACAATGTTATGATGGTGCTAGTAATATGCAAGGTTCGACTAACGGATTGAAAGCACTCATATTAAGAGAAAACCCATCAGCATATGTTATTCATTGTTTCTCGCATCAACTTCAGCTGGCTCTTATGCATGTTGCTCAAAAGCATACAGAAGTTGCATTGTTCTTTACTATAGTTACTAGAGTTGTTATTATTGTTTCTGCGTCATTATCAAGTTGGTTATTTTTATGAAGTCATTGATATGCAAATTGATGCGCTTAATGATGGATTTGATGAAGTGAACACCGAGCTACTTTATTGTTTGTCGCATTTGAATCCGAGCGACAAGTTTTCAGCTTTCGACAAAGGTGCATTAATTCGTCTTGCTAAATTATATCCAACTGATTTTTCTCAAATGGATATCATGATTCTCGACCGACAACTAGATACCTTTCTTGCTGATGTTCTTTCTAGTAATGATTTTTTTTGAATTAGGTGGTATTAGTGCGCTTGCCCAGAAAATGGTTGAAACGAAAAGAAATATAGTGTACTTGTTGATTACATTATCTTTGATATTGTCGGTTGCTACAGCTACTGTTGAGCGAGTTTTTTCAGCAATGCATATAGTGAAGTATCGTTTGCGTAACAATATTGGGAATGATGGTTGAACAATTGTTTACTAACCTACATTGAGCGGGAACTTTTTCGCAAGATCAGCACTGACAGGATTAGACAGCGATTTCAAGATATGGCAACACGTCGCGGACATTGTTGAATATGAAAACAATTTGGTTTTTTTTGGTAAAGAACACAGTTTTTTGGGGTATAAAATTAAAGAACAATACACGATCGAAGAATGAATTAGCTAACATATCTCTAGTATTGTATATTTTGTTGCGACAGAGCGCTACTAGGTGTTGTAATACAATCTTTCATGTGTAATGAAATTTTTTTTGGACTTATTTGTTTTTATTGTGGAGTATTTTTTCTTTGCCCATCCTGTTTCAAAATCCTGGCTCCGCCCCTGCGTTTTACCCATCAACACTGCGATTGGAGATGATGATGAAGACGAACTCATCTTCATCTTGATGATTGATGTTGTTGTTGTTGCCGCTGCCGTTGAAGACGTCGAAAAAGATGAAGATGACGATGTTGTTCATTTTTACAAATGAATTATGTTTTTTATCTGGAGTTCATTCTGGAATGAATTCTGGTTTATATAGGTTTTCTGAAAAATTAAGTAGAAATTAACAGGAGTTCGTTTTGACGAATGAACTGGTACAAAAAATAAGTTGGAATTAACACGGAAGGGTACTTTGGATCATTTAATATTTTTAAATAATCATGGACCAAACAGTAAAGACATTTTCCCAAAGGACTAAATAGACATGGGACCACCTAAAAAAGGACCAAAGGATTATTTTTCCAAAATAAAACACAATTAACAAAAAAAAAAAAAAAAAACGCAGTTAAAAGAAAAAAAAAAAAAACAAACGACATGAAATCTCTTCCAGAACACTATACCCTCTTTTAGGACTGAACACTATTTACCTTCGGTCTAGCTCAGCCACTCACTGCCAAAGCGCAGATGACGAAGAACTCTTCTTGTATTCAGGCTCTCTATGGCCTATGCAGAAAGACCTTTACTACGCCTTCAGGAACTCCTTTTGCTTCTTCTCAAGCAATCCAGAAGCTTTGCTCTCTATTAGGTAATCAGCGGTCACCTTTGTTGATATTAGTCAATCTATTTAATTTATTCGTTTATTTTATCAATTTTCAGTTTTTAAATTTTGCGGTCACAGTGAATTATGTGAAATTGAATCATGATTTTGTCATGTGAAGACGGATCGGGAATGTGTTATTCTGATTTTAGGGTTAGATTTTTGGATTTAATCCCTTACTTTATATTGCCGGTTCTTTTCTCCTCCCCCTTTGAAGTATTGACAACAAGCACATTTTTTTATTTTAACGTTTAATGCAAGTACATTGAATTATTAGCCTTTTCCTCGAGGTTTTTCTTCTCATTTGATCATTCAATATGAGCAAAATCATATTGGCTTGTTACACCTAGAATCGGGATAGCAATTAATTGAGTGGAGAAGAATGTTTGTCGCAGAGGGGCTGGAGTTATGAAATTAGTGGTGGGGTTTATTTGAAGGAATTGTGTTAGTCTAATAATAAAACTAGAACTAAGATAGAGGATAAATACTACTCTGATAATCTTTTTCATCATCTGAAAAGAAGTCTGTCCAGATTGATAACTGTACTTTGAGTTTGGGGAATTTTAGCTGCCTGGGTACTCTCGTATATACAAATCAGATGCGATGTTTGACTGCGGGTTTCCTTCTCCTTAACATTTCATTTGCACTATTTGCAACCTGTACTAGATGCATGAAAGTCTGTTATTTTATAACTGTGATAAGTTGTTTGCCTTGCTTGCATTGTCAAAATTATTGTCTGCCTATATTGATGTTAAGATTCGGCACCACTTCCCTCACTTTGAGCATATGCTCTTGCAAGTTATCTGTAGTTTGTGAATTATGAATAAAGTCATGAATTAACTCCTCTTGTATTTACCAGCTATATGGTCTTAACATATTTAGAGCTACTGATTCATTAATAAAACCTGTTTGATTAACTGCTGATGTGATCTTGAAACTAACCAGAAAAAAGTATCTAAGAGTATGAAGTGAAACACTGGTGTTTGATCATTTCTATTTGGGGAAGTTTTTTGGATTGCTTGATATTGTATACAGAAAGAAAGTTTCAAACTAGAGCAGACACCAAAAGGTCCAAGAGAAAGCAGACATAGTCTAGGAAATTGCTGTTTTTACTAAAATATTCAGCATCATATCCCGGTTGTATAGTGGGATGGGTTGTCGTAGAGGCTAATATGGTCGATATGGTGGTAATTTCAGTTAAACAATTGAGCTTTAAAATAAAAAAAATAGCTGTGAACTTCCTGGATACCATACTCCCTCCCATTACTTGTTTTTACCTAATATTCTGGATGGCTCTTTCTCTGTAGATACCATTACTCCTTCTGATGTCGGGCTCAAAGAGAATAATGCAGATGATGACCGGGGACATGGTTTTTTTGGTGAGAACTTGTTCGACAGGGTAGGTCGATGGGCTCAACCTATTACATTCGTGGACATACATGAATCTGATAATTTTACAGTAAGTTAACATAACTCTTCTTGCATCATCGCTTCCAAAGTTGAAGGTTGAGAACATATGACATTTTTGTTCATCTCTTGTTTATCGCAACAGTTTCTGGTTTACGTTCTTTGTCCACATCTTAAATTTTTTATTAAAGGAATATGTTACCTTATGGAAATGTCCGCTCAAAATACAGTCTATCATGCACTCTTACCAAAATCTATCTTTCCGAGGTCATGGAGGTATATTACTACTGTGCAATTGCATTAGGTGAAAATTGGTTATGAACACTTGTTAGAATATGAGATGCTTCTGGGTTCGTGTACCTTTGTTTTCTAAATAGCGGTCCCGATATTTTCCCATCTGTTGATAGAATCTATATAACTCAGATTGAGATATTTTGAAGCAACACGTTGATTTAAATACTCGACGGAATGCGTACACTAATCTGATCAGGTGATCGGGTCATATATTTATATGAACAACCCCAATATTGTATGAATTGCAAAGTGATTTCCAGAACCAACAAAAGAGGTGGCCTAGAATTTTTCTTTTGATAGAAGTATGAAATGTAGAACTGGTCTCAGCCAACCTCATTTTTAAAGAATATTGCCATCTTGTCAATGTTAAACTGTTGTACAAAAAGAAACATAAAAGATTTGGTTTGATGGAATTGTAGCCTTTTATTGACAGTCTTCGAAGTTATGAGAACAGTTTTGGGTACTTAGTGATGCACACAATATATTGCAGATGTGTATCTTCTGCCTGCCAACTTCATCAGCAATTCCACTTCATGACCATCCTGGAATGACTGTCTTAAGCAAAATACTTTATGGCTCCATGCACGTGAAAGGATATGACTGGGTTGAGCCTGCCTGTGTACGGAAAATCGGCAGTTCTCCTGGTGTGTTTCTAACTTTGGTATGGTATACTCTTCCATGGCATTTTTCTTTTAGTTTATTGTAGGTCACTTAAACCTGGGTCCAGCTGACTAAGTAAGAGACTTATCCTAGTCGATTTTTTTGGCCTGTAATTTTGTCCAACATAGTCATCAGCCTGTCACTTTCCAACTTATGCATGTAATGTTAATAGCGATTAGGCACTTCGTGGTCCTTGGGAGCACTTTTTATTGCTGCTGTGTGTTCCTTGGTACTTCTTTCCGTGACTCTTGAATTAAATTGACAAAATCTTCGCCTTGTTTTTAGTGATCAAAATCTTGCAATCTAGTGTATTTTGGGTAGCAAAAGAAATAAGCTCTGAAAAGAAATTGATGAAGATGATTGGGAGGCATGTCTTCTTTTCACTTGTCTGGGCTCATATGGATTCCCTATATGTTGTTTGGTATTAGTTAACACCGATGCGCAGTAGTTCCACACATATAACAGCGGCTTAAACAGAGTCATTCAATCTTCATCTTGCTTCTAATTTCTTGAGCTAATGATGAATAATGTGATGCTGGTACTGCTTCTATTTTTCTCATGCACTGTATACTGAATACAAAAAATAATACCCTTTATCCAATTATGCATTGTATATGGGTATTTAACAAACCATTGTTCAAAAAATATTCGCTGTTATTGACGAAAGAATGGAATCATGGTATTGTTAGATTCACCCATATCAAAGATCAGAATTCAGATAAAGAAAAAAATAAATTAAAAGATGGTAAAGGTCTCACTGCCATGCTCGGAGGTCTTGAGTCGTCTAAGATAGGACATTGATTGTTAGCAATGACAGTCATGTACTGATATTTCTTGTTTATCTGCCTGATAGGGAAACTGGTAATGCTAGTCGTAATGGAATTTGTTTTGTTGGCAGTTAGATTGGCGAAGTTAGCTGTAGACAAAGTTTTAACAGCACCATGCGGAGCGTCAGCCTTGTACCCTAAAAGTGGGGGTAATCTTCATTGTTTCACTGCAGTCACTCCCTGTGCTGTCCTTGACATACTTGCTCCTCCCTACAAAGAAACCGCCGGCAGGAAATGTACTTATTACCATGACTACCCTTACACCAGTTTCCGTAAGTATCATCTCTCCATACTCGAAAACACTTGGAAAATAGTTTGACAAACCCTGCTAATAGATATAAGAAGTTGCTGACTAGTTGGATGGGTTTCATCAATAAAAACCTTTTTGTAGCGACAGAGAGTGTGGATGGGATATGTGAGGGGAAAGAAGAGGAATATGCATGGCTGAAGGAGATTGATACACCGAATGATCTATATATGCGTCCAGGAAGATATACTGGTCCACGAATTCAAGCTTAGGATTTCATCAGTTGTGATCGGTGCTTGAAGATCCACTCTTTTGATGTTCGGCTTGATTTCTTATGACCGCAGATTTGCAGGAAGATCCAAAGAAGTTTGTAGTCGTGTTATATATCAAAGTCTAGTTACCTCACATGGATTGCATACCAAGTCTGGAAGCTAATCAGCTAATGCCCTGAAGTAGTGTTTTATAAAATTCCAAGTCTCATGTCCCTTTTCTCTATTTGATCCTGCTGTAGAATATATGAGATATTACGGAATTTGTAAGTTCTACAGTTGTTTATTTCCCAAGCTGTGTTACTCCTTTGCTTGTCTAATATTATATGCTGAAGCCAATACGGAATTTGTAAGTTTTACATTGCTGGAGTAGTTATTATCCTTTGTTCGGCCAGTATCAGCTGAATTTGAAAATTTTAGCTTTTAGAAGTAGAGCAAGAAAAATCAGATAAACAAATAGACCCATTCTTCTCCCCTCTTTCAGTTTTCAGCGTTTCCTGGGAAGAAGAATAAGTTTGAATTGATGGGTTCTTATTTAGAAAGTTTTAGGGTGCCTAGTGGATTAGTGGGCACAAGTGTCTGTCTGTCGGGTTCTCTGCATATATGATTTATTCTTCCCAGAAAAGCTTATTCCATTTCTGCGTTTTGGTTCACTACTCAAAATCAACATAATCAAATGGATCCATCCAAAGCAGATTAGAAGAAACAAATAGAAACCATTTCAGGTAGTGACTGTTCTTTAATTATTGTTTATAAGAACGATAAAGTAACCTCTTTTTTTCTTTTAACTGTATGTTACGTTTATTATTCATAAACCTATTCAATTACTCAATCTGATAGTTGAATTGATCACCAGTTTCATATTTGCTTTGAAAAACCCAAGAGAGATTTAAAGCTTCAGATTTTGTTTTTAATGTGCTGTTAAGTTTTTCCCTTCCATATTGAAAAAAAAGTACTCTTCAATCATAGTCTCACTGAAATTTCACTTCAATTTCCACATTTCATTTAGGGTTCCATAAGATAACTAAGAAGTGTGTACTTATTTATTTGCTTGCAAGGAAGAAATAAATATGGGGGCTGCTGACATCCCGAAACAAAGAGTAGCATTTGTGCTAATAGATGGATTAGGTGATGTCTCGCTGCCAAGATTTGGAAATCGAACTCCTCTTCAAGTAGCCAAAATTCCCAATTTGGATGCAATTGCTTCGGCTGGAATTAATGGCCTTATGGATCCTGTAGAAGCAGGATTGGGTTGTGGAAGTGATGCAGCTCATCTCTCTTTGTTAGGTTATGATCCAAGAGTCTACTATCGAGGCCGTGGAGCGTTTGAGTCTATGGGTGCTGGATTAGCAATGCAGCCTGGAGATATTGCATTCAAGGTTTGTCTTTTCTTGTCCTTCTCATCTATTGTCTTCATTTTCTGCAAGTAGATAAATTGTATGGTAGTAGAATCTGCAGCGGAGGCTTGGGATACAGCACCCAGTTTGTTGGTCTGTTGAGAGCCCATGTTTTATCTGGTGATATTGTTATTTAAGAACTGGCAATGAAATGTAAAACCTTTTTCAAAGCAAAAGTTTTCTGGTTGTACAAATGTATGTTTCTGTATTATAAAATATCACTATCTATACGTGTGTTAGCCTGTTAGGTCATACAACATGGGGGCTTCATTGCGTGCTTTGTTTTTCATTCATACTGTGTTAAGTTCTTGTTTCTGTTTTGAGATGACTTGAATTTTGCCATTAGATGTTGCTGAACAACATGTTGGTCATGCTCATTCATTATACATACATATGGAATACATAACTAAAAACCCCAATCATCTGATATATACAAATACAAAGAATAATCTTGTGCTGATCCTTCAAAGTTCAAACTCAACTGCTTGTTTCGTACCTTATTATGTTGGACGGTCACTAATTGAGTGTAAGAATGGATAGTTTGGTTTTAGGAAGACCGTTTAGAATCAACCTACTGTGAGGTTTCTCTTAGCAAAAGGTGAACTAGTCAAACTCAAACGTATCAAAGGTGAATATAGGTTTGTGAATTCTACCATATATAGTATGACATAATGGGTACTTCAAGGACCAATTTCCTGGATCTCTACGCAGCGTGATAAGTTTCTAAAAGCTTATATGTAAAGGATTTAATGTATGAGAGAAATACTTTCTGACTGGATGTGAATTACTACGCCTCATCCATTTGTATCAACTATATTATGTAGCCTGTTTTAGGTATTTAAATATGGAAGCTTTTCTAGCTCCGAATTCACTTTAGTTACGATTGAAGATCACCACTTAATTCTGGAATTCCCAAATTTTTTACTGTAGTTTGATTTTACCTTTTGAAGTTCTTATTTTTCTGACATTTTTTATACACTGTTGTCACATGCAGTCAAACTTTGCAACATTAGATGAGAAATCTGAAGTTGTTACCAGTAGAAGAGCTGACAGGCATTTTGAGGAAGAGGGGCCTATCCTCTGTGCTGTGTTGGATAAACTGAAGCTACCATCTTTCCCTGAATATGAAGTCAGAGTCAGGTGAGTGTTCTTATTATAAAGGTTTTGGATATATGACCGTTCGCGGGCCTACTATCAGTTAACGATCACAAAAAGGTCAGCGAGGAATTTACCACAATAATTCTTGCTGAAGTATTATTTTTAAACACTAAAATATATCTAGATTAATAGAGTGCTAATCCACTTGCAGAGGTTTTGGATATACTTTGGTATACTTTGGATCTAATGGAGTCACATTTATTATTAGAATTTCTGAAGGTTCAAAACCATTTAGGAAAGGCTAGGACCACGATGGGTTCTGTGCTGTTGCTGTATCTAAATCTGTAACGATCACACCCTTTTTGGTTTATAGTTGGATCTTAGTTCTTAATTTGCTGATTACCTTCAGGGCATAGATTTTCAGTTGTGTTTGGTGTTTTCATTTTTGATCTCCTTCCTAAATTGGAAGGAAACTTAAAGGACAAACTGAGAACTGAAATGCAGTATCCTTCAACAGATATGTGACAGAACACAGGTGTGGAGTAGTTGTTAAGGGACCAAAACTGAGTGGAAATATATCTGGAACAGACCCTTTAAAAGACAGCCGCTTGCTCTTGAAAGCTGAACCTTTGGATGGTACTGATGAAGCAAAGCATACAGCTGCAGTTGTCAATGAACTCTCAAAGGAGATGTCAAGAATTCTGATAGCTCACCCATTGAATGCAAAACGTTTGGTTGAAGGGAAGAATATTGCCAACATTGTCCTTTTACGAGGCTGTGGTATTCGAATTGAGGTCTGTATTGTCACCCTTCACTGACACTGGACCAGTTTGAAACATCTGCTCTGTTCGATTTAAATGGTCAAATACTAATTCCTTTTGTTTGCTGTGTCCTGCAGGTTCCACCTTTTGAAAAGAAGCATGGATTGTGGTCATGCATGGTAGCCCCCACCAAAATTATTGCTGGGCTGGGCCTATCTCTTGGTATTGACATCCTAGAAGCTCCTGGAGCACAGGAGATTACCGCACTCTCTTAACTTCTAAGAACCTTGATTTTGGGCATATCTAAATCTTTCTAGGCATATAAAACAATAGTCCCATCTTGGGTGACCTTATAAGAGGTACCCTATGGATAGTTCAATTACTTATATACCCTTAATACAAAAATCTAAAATCAGTTTTCTAAAAAATCAAAATCAGTTTCCCTTAACATCTCTTCTTCCTCCTCCTCTAGCCGAACTCTTCCCCCTCCTGGGAAAAAAAAAATTCATCATCGTGATTAATTGTCGATTCTTAAAAATTTGATCATCGATTAAACTCAATCACATAATGACTCGTACAAAGAAAAGCAGGGACTAGGCAAACCAAATCGTCTTCTAATCCATCAATTGAAGAAGAAGAACCAATTGAAGATGAAGGTGTAGAAACTGAAAATCAACCACCAATTGAACCAGAAATTGAACCAACTGCATCTCTAACTCCGGAAATGAGGATAAGAAAGTAAGTTTTACAAACCCAATCTCCTATTTGTTGTTTTTCATCGATTAAATGACGGTTACAGTGTTGGGTTCGGCTCAAAATTGAGTTGCGTTTTTAGCCGAATTGTTCTTCACAAAAGCTTCCTGTAAGTGTATATGGACAGTTCGGCATGAAATTTCAAGCCGAACCTAGTCACAAATAGAGATGCATAGGGGTTCGGTGTATTCGATAATCATAATATGTGCCGAACCTAGCACATTTACGAGGTTCGGCTATTACGATATTCTCAATATGTGCCGAACCAATAACAATATTTTAACCCAAAAAATAACAAATTGATGTTCGGCTCGTACGATTTTCGAAATATAAGCCGAACCAGTAATTATTTTTTCCCGGGCTATTCAGGATGTTGTTCGGCTTACTATGAAACTTTCGTATAAGCCGAACTAGTGTCTAGCAAAAGGGTTGGAATTGAAAATTATAGGTTCGGCGCATGCAGTAAACAGATTCAGTGAGCCGAACCGTTCATCAATTGGTAGATTAGGCTCATAGATGTGAGCCGAACCTCAACTTGTTTCGCCGAACCATGATCCAAAAAATCATCCAAACAACCTTTATAATTCTGAAAATTATCTTAATCACTAAACAAAATATTAAATCACTAATCAATATTACTAACACTAATACGTAAAGGGCATATTTGTCGTTAAAAATTTTGGGTTAAGGGGTAATCTAATTTTGCTATTTCACAACCTTTTTGTCTTTATGCAGTATGCCTAGTAAGATTTCAGTATGCCCAAAATCAGGGTTCACTTCTAAAGCGACTGCTATAGCAAAAGCTCTATCCTCCCCAATTGAGAAATGTCCAAACGTTTTTGTACCAGGAGAGGCTGAACCTGAGCCAGGCCGAGCCAATGGCTATGATTTTGGCTTCCTCCACATCAAGGTTAGTTATTAATCGAGTAAAGACATTAAATTTCACATTCTCCCACAACTAAGAAAGGACAATTGCGTTCAATAATAAATTTCACAAGCCAAGCTCGAAAACCTCTGTGGTAAGAAGGCAAACAACGACATCCTTACCTGTTTGAGTTGTTGAAGGTGACTCAGCTAATAGGGTGCTAAAATTCGACTTTAAAATGATGGACTGAGAATTCCAATCTGCCTCAAATGACGTATCTTTTTCATTTATTTATTCCATATAAGGTGTATATGACAGGCAATAGATGACGCTGGTCATGATAAGGCAAGTGTTTTCAAGGTCAAGGCATTGGAAGCAGTTGATGTAGCAATTAGTCGACTAGCGAGGCTCCTCTGGCAGGCAGAATCTACTGGAGATTTCCAATACTCTATTTGCATCACTGGTGACCACTCAACTCCTGTCGAATATGGAGATCCAGTTTTGAACCAGTCCCATTCACTATATGCCGATTAAAAGACTATGTAGGTGCAGTGGGAGGGGAGTCTGTTATAACGGGAACTTCCCTTGATCCTTTTCCTCTTCCAAAAGTAGATCCTGCCGCGGACCTGAAAGAGATTGGTTTTGAAGAGGAGAAAAGTGATCTGCATGAAGCTTTCTGCGGTGATTCAGTAAGCAGATTTCATGAGTTAGCAGCAGCTAGGGGCTGCCTTGGACGATTTCCTGGTGGTGAGATGATGGGAATCATAAAGACGTTCTTGCTCACAAAATCTGAAACACTATGAGCTGATCTCTTCTGGGTGGCTAAAATTCTGTTAAGTGAAATAATGATTTTGTCTAACAGTCAGAATGAGAACTGAATGGTGTTTGGAATGAGAAATGGATAATTTCAGAGTTCAATGGTTCAGCAGAGAAATTACACTAGAGTTGAGGAAAGAAGTACAATAACGTGTTAGTAGCTGAACAGAGACCCATCTTCAATGCCTGGAATGGGAACAGGATCCTCCTTTATTTTGTGGCATCAATAGGATGCTAGAGATGCTCAAGTGCAATTTTTATTGTCAACCTATAGAAGTATTATAGATGTATGGTCGTATTCTATTTTGGAGCCAGATATCTCTCTTTTGTGCTAATAAACGGAGGAATATTTCACCAGACGAAATAAACCTTCTAGTGCATGATTTTAATGCAGGAACAAATCAGAAAAAAATAAACTCTAAACCTTTAACTAAATAGGGACCGAGGGAGTATTGTATTTGGCTGCATCATTAGCTCAACCATTGAAATCTCTACTAATGAATTCAGTCTTGAAGTACATAAAATAAATAGATAGACAATCCTCTAATATTGAGTAGTTGAACAAGCTAATCTGGTTAGTTTTATCCTCGCATCACTCCTAGAACAAGCCTTGTTAGTACTATATCCTCTAGCAGTGACCCACTTCACATCTTCAAAGATAGCTTTGCACTCTGCTTCTTCCGAGTTAATGGATAAGCCTGAGACGATTTTACACCCTTTGAAATCGCCTGTAAGATTAGAGAGGACAATACCAACACCAGATTTGTTAGTGTTTAAATCAAAAAATCCATCACATTGCACAATAATGCTCTTCAGGGAGATCTTCATATATTGGCTGAAGTGGAGCATAAGCAACATTAGTGTGCTTGTTACTGCTACATGAAACTAAGCAATCTTTAGTATCATATATCAATCTGGCTGCCAGTCTAGCAGTGCTCAGGTTATTAAGCTGTGTATATTGAAAGATGAGAAAACATCTGTCCCTCCATAAGAACCATGCAGTTGTTAAGAGAGAACAACACAATTCTGGGCGTGAGTTCCATCTCAAATTATACCAAGATGTCACTCGTCCAGCCAAAACACTTTCCGTCTTGTCAAATTTTCAACCAATGATGTTTACAATGTAGTTTTATATATGCAAATCGTACACCATCAATTTAGGCTTGGTACAACCGTACAATTCAAATGAGATGTTTGATAAAAATTGTAAATCATGTTTCCTTCAAGAACAACCCCAAGGCAAAATTATGAAGTGAGGCACAAATCATCATGAGTAAAATTCACTATCACTAGTACATAGATCAGAACCCTCGAAGTTTATAATATTGGGCGGGCAACGGGAAAGTTTGTCTTTATTCCTGGTTCCTCATCTATACCTTCTGCCAGGAATTGTCTTCAGGTTGCCGGCTGGAGTTGTAAAGTTAAGAAATAGGGTGATAAAATTGAGGAGTAATTCTTCTTCAAACAGCATAAGAAGAATAAGTAAAGACACATGCTTAAACAACAACAATTGAGTTATTGAGAATCCGATGATCTTCAAATTGCTTTTGCCCATTTAGGCAGTGACAAAGAAGCCTTCATCCCAAGCCTGGACAGGAACACAGCATATAGAATGTGTAGCAGGAATACAAAGAACACGCAGTTGAGTAAAAGCTGTGTAAGAAAAGAGAAAACAGATTTTAGTGTTTTTCCGAGGAAGTGTCTATTAGAATCAGCAAATGAGAAAGCCAGATACAGATGTGTCGAAGAAATACCACGGTGCCAAATATGGCATATATTGTATACATCGATGGGATTGTATTTACACCTATCACGGTAAGAATGTAAGTGAGAGAAGCGTGAATGTTTATGGTGATCTGCACCCAAGTGTAAGAATTTAGAATTCAAGTAACCACGGCCACACATCAACATATTGAAATCAGAAAGAAGAATTGATTACCAGAGATGGTATGTTTTCTCTTATCAAGAATGAGGATATTAGAACACACCCCATTGCACCCATAGCTCTAACCTGGATTCAAGAAAAAACCATGTCGTCAGAAAAAGACTTGTACAAAATCAAGGGAATATGACTAACGAAATATATCTGAGCAGCTTAGATGGAGCGGGCAAACAATACAAATGTGCATAAAGCAATGGAGAGACCCCAATTAGCCCTCAACCTGTGACAATGAAGGAGAACAATAACCCGATCAGTATTTGAGATGTGTAGTAGAAAAAAGAAAGTATAAAACGATCTCACTTTAAGACACTTCTAGTCATTAAATGTGGGGAAAGTAGCTATGAGTTCGGTCGTACTGGAAAGTCATTCTTTAAAGCAACTAGACCTGGTTATATACAACTCCCGTTGATTCACGCAGCCAAATAGCATGTCCAACAATATCTTACAAACTTGGTCAAAAACTAGGATAAGGGTATAAGTAGATTTAACACTCGGTACCTCCACAAAGAACCCATGGCAAGGCCAACCAATCCATGCATGAGCTGCAATGAGGTAAGATGAAAGAAAGGTAAGACTAAGGAGACACCCATACATAAACTAACAAAACATACCGATAGAAAAGCAATATAAAAGATAAATGATAGAAGTCTTCTTTCTCCATAAAAATGTATGGACTATACTAACTGAGAGTACTTCAAGTTTCAATTACTATGATCCAAATTATGTATCCTGAAAATGTTTCCCTGAGTTCTATAAAAAGATGTTCCACTTGTTCATAATATTCAGTTTGCAAATCGAGTCCCTTCACTCAACTGCTCAAGCCTAAGCAGCAGGAAGAGAGATTGACTCATTCGCAATAACCCAGGTATTAAACAGCCAAAAAAAAAAGAAGCAACAAAGTATGGATTTTGTCGGAAAACACGAAGATGCTCCAAGAATGCTCACCAAATAGGTTAAAGCCTTCACTGGACCTGACAAGGTAAGTAATAGCATGGCAGTTGCCACCTGAAATAAGAATGGAAAATACCAAACATGTCAGACCTCTCAAGCGTGAGTACCGAGTATATATGGTGCAAATATTTTGGCCAATGTTTATCCATCTTCATGCGAACCAACAGATTCAGGTCTTCATACAATTCTTAACTCTAAAATGGGAGTAAGTAAAGCTATGGTGTAAGTACTAACCATAGTTTTTCTACCAGCTGCAAGATCCCACCTTATAGAAGAGATTACTATTGGCAAAGAGAAGAAACAACCAAAATAGTTCTGCACGACATTAAACAATTTCAACTTTTACTTTGTCTCCAATGCCAATTAGAAATATCTAAAATGAGCAGCAGCAAATTGGTAACCAATAACGGGCATCATTTAGTTTCATCAGATATAAAAATCAGCCATTTCTATTACTTAATGTCATCAAAATCATCTTATTACTACAACACAGTACTATAGATTGTGCATTATTATGTACTTACCTCAATTGCAAGAGAATTGCTCAAGAAATACGCTAACCCAGCAACAGCAGCAAACATAGAGGATTCAACAAGTCTCAGAGTTTTTTTATAAACAACTCCATCAATTGCTAAATCATCAAGTTGTCTAGAAACTTCAAAACTATCTAATTCACCATTACCAAACCAAATTGGAGTATCCCGGCTTGATGAAACCTTACTAGGGTTTCTTCTTCTTCTTCTTTCCAATACACAATTAGGTAGTAAATTAATTGAGTAAGAAGATAATGGAGATGAAGTTGTTGATGTGGAGAAGACATTGTTTAGAGGGTGACAAGATTTGGGTATTTTAGATAGATAAAGAGTAGTTGCAGTTGAAAATAAAGTTATCTGGGAATTAGGGAAATACTGAGAGTGAACATTGAGAAAGCTCATATTAACTGAAGAAGAAGAAAAGGAGGAGAAACAACCGAGTAAAGAGTTTCAGATGGTCGCTAATTTAGAGGACGATGAAGAAGTGTCAACGAGCTCTTCGCCCAGGTTTGAAGAAAAACCGCCGTTAGTCCGTGAGGACTAAAGGCGATCCTATGGAAGGAACAAGTCTTTTGATCCCACCGTGGGATGAACAAACAGCAAAAAAAAAATTGGAGGGCCAATCTAACAAATTTGATGGCTTGTACCTCTACGCGTGATAGATATCGAGTCTCTGGAAAGACGCCTCGCGTCCTGAGTTTAGTCGTTGGGAGCCTATGTTCAGCCTGCCGCTCGACCATACCTTTGTCGGTCTACCACTAGATCCAACAGAATTAGATGCGGCAGACCTAAAGCATAGGTTGTCAAATAGAATAAGGGAAAAATATCGTTTGGTCCTATTTTAGGTGGTCCCGTGTCTGTTTAGTCTTTTGGGAAAACGCTTTTACTGTTAGATCCATGATTATTTAGAAATATCAAATGGACAAAAGTACCCTTCCGTGTTAATTTTTACTTATTTTTTTTGTAGCAGTTCATTCTTCAAAATGAACTCCTGTTAGTTTCCACTTATTTTTTCAGAAATCACCTAAAAAAATCAGAGTTCATTCCAGAAATGAACTCCATATAAAAATCACAAAAAAAACAGAGTTCATTCCAGAAATGAACTCCATATAAAAACCTAAAAAAACAGAGTTCATTCCAGAAATGAACTCCATATAAAAACCTAAAAAAACCAGAGTTCATTCCAGAAATGAACTCCATATAAAATCTAAAAAAACAGAGTTCATTTATGGAGTGAACTGCATCGTCATCATCTTCATCATCTTCGTCGTCTTCAACAACAAAACACGAGTTCATCTTCAAAAACAACATCTTCATCACAAATCTTCGTCGTCTTCATCATCTTCATCGTCTGCACCATCTTCAACAACACTAGCAGCAAGAAAAAAAGAAGAAAAACGCACAAATCTTCATCGTTCATCATCATGTTCATCATCTTCATCGTCTCCACCATCTTCAAGAACACTAGCAGCAATAAAAAAAGAAGAAAAACACACAAATCTTCATCGTTCATCATCATGTTCTCCGTCTTCATCGTCTCCATCATATTCAACAACACCGACAACAACAAAAAAGAAGAATAACACACAAATCTTCATCATGTTCATCGTCTGCAAAAAAAAAGAAAAAAAAATGGAAAGGAGAAAACTAGATCTGAAAATAAAGAGGAGAGAGAAAGTAAATCTGAGAATGAGATATTTTCTATTGATTTTTTGTATATATGTGGTCCCAAAAGGATATTCCTGTCACCCCACAATGACAATTACATCATCCATGACATCACCCTAGGACCAAACCATAATTTCTAGGACCAAACTATAATATATTTTCCCAAAAAAGACTAAACAGACACATGACTGAGTCAACTGGACTAGACTCTCTCTAATATATTATTCCTAGGACTATATGGTATTTCCTACATAGAAGTAAAGACAAAAAAAAAAGCTAGTATTGGGGCTTCACTTGGATATTTAGTGACCAAAAATCTGGTTATGAGGTATTTTTGATTTAATAGCAATTTTCCATATTACCCTTCAGTTAAAATTAAAACTTAAAAACAGAAACAAAACCTAATCTCTATTCTTCATTCTTCACATTTCAACTACTCTTCTTCTCCTCTTTCTCTTCATCTTCTGCACCGTAAATCCATTTAACTCATTTCATTGTTTTCGATTAATCGGCGATTCGAAAAACTCAACATCGTCGGATTGAAATCTATATAAAAGATGAGGAAGAAGCAAACTGATTCCAGTGATGGTAATCAACATCTCAATCAACCTCAACTTCATCCTCAACAACCGATTCAATCAACTGAAGAATCAAATTTTCAAAATCCTCAACAACAACCCATGGTATATGTAAGGTAATAATCGAACAAACCCATCTTTGTTTACTCGTTTTTCAGCTTAAAATAGGTTAGATTGCATGAAATCGAAGTAAAATTAGGGTTTCAGTTATGTTTCTGAAACTGTTACGGCTGGATTCGCGAGCCGTAGAATTGAAATAAAGATATTACAGCCAGGTTTGGATTAACCCCAATGGTGGAATTTGATTTGCATGTATTCTTACGGCCAGGTTTGGATTAATTCCAACCGTAGAATTTGATTTGCATGTATTTTTACGGCCAGTTTATTGACTAATTTTTCCAACCGTAGAGAGTTACATCTAGGTTTATCTTATAGGCTAACATAGACGTAATTCTTCCGGTATCTTTTTAGAAAGTTTCATATTTGATTACGTCTAGGTTCGTGAAGTGTTTTTCCCCACCGTAAGCTTCTACGTCTGGGTTCGTGAAGTGTTTTCTTATAGGCTAACCTAGCCGTAAATAATCCTGAAACCTCTAAAAAAATTTCAAACTAATTTTATAAGTTTTATTTCTTGTAAATTGCAGGAATCCTGGTAGAGCAAAGGCTAAAAAGAAGAGAGGAAATGATTTAAAGCCAAAATATACTCCTACACCTCGCCATGAAATTCATTGTGGGGTAGATTATAGAGGTCTCCACAAGGATGCTAAGAGAAGAAGGATATGATTCAAGGAAGTAGCTCAACATGTCCTGAAGCACCCAAAGAGGAAGATAATGTTTTCCAAGATCTAGAAATTGAAGGGGATCAATTTGAACTACCGGTGATATCGTAAGGTACACTTGTGATTAGGGATACACCAAATCAACAACAAGAAGAAGAATTTGTTGTTGAAGGCAAAGGGAAACAAGTTGTTGTTGCTTCACCTGAAGTTATACCTAAACCTCAAGTGAAGGGAAAAAAGCCGAGGAAGAAACCTTCATCTAAAGGCAAGCATATTCCAAGAAAATAATTTGTTTCCAAAGAGAAAAATGGTACACTTTGGGGTGAGGCACCCGATAAATCTGCAGTCTTATTTGGTTATACATATTCATGGGCTGCTAAGGTTTGCGAAAGCAGGGTAATAATCTCAAAATTTCTCTTATTTTGCATGATTTTGTTCAACTTGATGTATTAATTATTTGGTATAATTTAGAAATTTAACAAATTTGTTGTTTATACATTCTTTGTAGGATCATGAAATTGCGGTAAAGAAAATGAAACATCAAAAGGCTGCTCATTGGCCGTTAGGTGAAGAATGTAAAGCGGTTCGTGATCTCGTATTGGATACAGGGTTAGGTAGTGGAATTCTATACCATCGGCATGAGTTTGATTCTATTGTTGCAAGTGCCTTTAGAGCAACCACAGTCATGAGACGGACCAAATACCAAAATCCAGACTAAAAGCCAAAAAAATTTGGTATTCTGGGTGTTCAAGCGCAATGGGGGACGACCAAAATTTGGTGAAGCGTAACTTATACGAACGCTTGGTGCGAGACGGAACTTATACTCACGTTTCTTGACCGAGCGTCTTTATAATATGCGTCTGAACGAAACAGAGGTATTATGTGCGCCTGATTGAGGCGCAGGTATAGTTCACGCCTAACATGGGACGACGATGGAAAGTGCGTCTACTGGGACGGAGATGTTATGTGCGTCTGATACATACGGAGATAGAAAGTGCGTATGACTCGGGCGGACATAGAAGGTGCGTCTGGGTAGCCAAAGAAAAAAATCAAAAATGTCCGTGAGAAGTAAATGATTTGAGCACTGCACATTCGTTTCTTGCTTCCTCCTTAAAGGTGGTAGTTTATGATGTTGATATGGATGGGGGGCGTAAATGCTTAGAGCAACCACAGCCATGGTGAAAGAGGAAGTTAACTGGGTGCATATAATCAACGAAAATTAAAACTGGTATCAGGCGCACACTATTCTTCTGCCCATCTCATACGTAACTTAAAGTTGCGTTTCATCCAGACGCACGTATAATCAACGCCCATCTCATACGTAACTTAAAGTTACGTTTCATCCAGACGCACAATAAAACTACGCCTGATATTGGGCGGATGTATTAGATGCGTTTGAAGGGGCGGAGTTTATACATGCGCCTGACTCATACGGTGTTTATATGCTCGCCTGATTGCATACGGTGATTAAACTTACGCCTGGTTTCATACGCTCCTAATACTTCCGTCCCACTATATCTTCTTTAGTCTGGACAGATGACCACATTTGGTCTCAAACCCTTAATTTTGCGACCAAATTTGGGTTTACTCCTCACCACTGCGGCACTCTCTAGGACCACATTTGGGTTTAGTACCCAAATTTGGTCGTGAATGTGGTTGCTCTTAGAGAGTGATATTGGCTAGAAATCGATACTTTTCATCTCCCATTCGAGGAGATGACAATAACACATGATGATGTGAAGAAAATCTTGGACTTAGACATTGAAGGAAAAGCTATTTCCGAAGGTTTTGACAACAACATGAGTTGGACAGATTTTTATGCCCTTGTCAAAGAAACACTTGGATGGGAGCCAGCTAAGACGGAAAAACAGTTTAAGTGGGCTGGTGGAGATAAACCAAATGAAGCAAGAGAAGGTGCAGCTATACCTGTCAAAAAGATATTGTTGAAGAATCTGAAAGATATGTTTGGAGGAACACTTGATGCTGAAGTAAAACGTAAGGAGGTGATAGATGAAACAAGAGCTCGTCGTACAGCCACCGCGTACCTATTATATTCTCTTGGTACTATATTATTACCTGATAACTCGGGGAATCGAGTAAATGTTCAATATATACAATGGTTAAAAGATCTCCAGGAGACCAAAAAGTATGCTTGGGGAACCACCACCCTCGCTTATTTACTTGATAGTTTTCGAAAAACTTAGAGGGTTGGAGCCACTGAACTTGCTGGGAATGTTGGTCTTTTTCAGGTAATTTATATAGTTTCAATTTTGTTATATATATATATATACATATATATATTTTATTTATATATTTTTTATGTTTATATTTCATAATTTGTTAGGCATAAGTATATGACCACTTTCCGAGCATGAGACCTTCTATATCTCGGGTCAGATGATTAAACCGGTCCTACAGGAAAAAAATTTATATTCACTGGTACCCAAGTAAAGCACAAAGAAGAGAAGATAGCTGCTTTAAGGTTGAAAGTGGATGCTCTCACTGTTGAAGATGTGATATTTGATCCTTACATAGATATAAAGAAAGATAAGTTCGGAGAAGAGATTGATCATCGTGTTTTTTCAAGTTTGGAATCCTACAACGGGCCTTTGTTTCATCCTCTAGGGTACGTAATGGCCAATCGACGTCGAGTTCTCTGCCAATATGGTTATGTGTAAGAAAAAGTCACTCAAGAATCGTTCAAATTGTGTGATGATGCTTCCTCCATAAAAAGTGTTAGTGTCGTGCTCAACTACAGCCCAGTGCCAAGTATTGATGTTTGAAACGGACCGCAATAATGCACAATACCAAATCCATATGAAGGAGCTCATTACTGCTCTAGGCACAAAGGAAGCCGAAGAAGGTTATTTGGAATGGTATTACCATTTTGGTCATCCTCATGTGATCAATAATGATCCTAAAGCGGCGGTATATATCCAAAGGGCTAAAGAAAAAAAGATGCGTGAAGCCGAGAAGAAAAGTGCATTTGATGTGGATTGGAAGGCGCTATATTTCAAGACGGTAAGTAAAGTTGTTATTTTTCATGACGCCATTTTACATTTCTACTAATATGTTTCATGACGCTATATTTGTTTGTACTAATATGTTTCATTTTGATATGTAAAATAGAAAAAAAAAATGCCTTCACTTGTCACAAACATTGACTCTATGCGTCAAGAAAGGTGAGGCCCTCACAAGTGCAGAAGTAAAGGTTTTACAACAACAAATCAGAGACTTGCCTGATCCAAACAAGGATTATGAGAACTTAGAGAGGGGCACGAAGAGGAGTAGAGATGTGGGTACTAGTCAATGTCAGTCGTCTCCTAGTAGTTCTGAATCCAATGAAGACGGTATGCATACTCGTGGTCGTGGTCATGGTGGTCGTGACGGTCCTCGTACTCAAGGTGGTAACAAAAGAGGTCGTGGTCGTACTCGTAATGAGTAGACATTCTGCTTAAACTCTATCTTGTAGAAGACTATTTAGTTTCCTTTGGTTGTTTGTGTTGTAGAAGACCTTTGGTTGTTTAGTTTCCTTTCATTATTTGTGTGGTTTAGGACGAATTATGGTACTTAGCATTAATGCACAAGTTTTATTGCTTGGATTATATTTTCAATTTTTATTAAGAGGCTTATAAGAAAATAAATCAAAACTAGAGAAGAACAACTAAGAAAAAAAATCGAGTTACGGTTGGGTTTTCATGCCCACGAAACAACCGTAACTCAAAAATCTATCATCAACATGGATTACGGTTGGGTTTTGGAATGTTCAAACCTAACCGTAATTTTTCCAGGATACTTTTTTTTTCCATGCCTAATGCATTCATATCATTTGATTTATGTTAGTGAATGGACAAATTTGGCTTAATATTAGGTAGAATGAATGAAGAAGTCTTAAAAATGGGATTTATGTAGCTAATTTTCAAGTGAATCACAAAGTTAGCTAATTTTGAAAATAGAGTCGTTACACATCTTGTTTATATATATAAGTTAAGCATACATGCCCAACCATCTTATTTTTCTTATTTAGACATTACATCTTCAATATCAACCATCTCCACCTAAACTCTTACTCTAATATAGAAAGAAATATACTAGATTATGACTGAACCTGGTTTTACTTTGGATGAAGATTTATGTATTTGCCTCAATTATGTACTATGTTATCCAAAAAGAGGATAAGAATGACGTCAAGGTGGTTTTGTGAGTACAAGTTATTGGAGAACCATTTATGAAAACTTTTGCTCTGAAACCGGTAACCCTTATAACTGTGATGGAATTAAGTTGTATTGTCGGTACGGAAATATAAGGAATCAAGTTAAAGAATTTATGGAATTAGTTCGTATTATTGGTCAAATACGACTTAGAGGTGAAACTAATTATGAAGTTTTAGAGTGTGCTATTCAGGAATGCAGGAGGTGGAAAAGGTCAAATTTTCAATACTCACCTCATTTTAACATCACTCGTAGACCCGATTATTAGTCCTTTTGTAATGAAATTTTTATGTAATGTCATGTGGTTTAATGGGTTGTAATTTCTATGTAATGTCATGTGGTTTAATGTGCTTTTAAGATCAACATTGAGATCACATCTTCAATATATTACGGCTGGGTTCGTATAGGAAAAAACCCAACCGTAACATAGCTTATCCCCAAAATATTGCAAAGTATATAGTTACGGCTAGATTATCTGGCGCACGAACCTAGCCGTAAGTATTCTTGTGTTCCAAAATTTTATCAAGAAAAAAAAAGAAAACCTATTCAACAAAATACTTCACTCATATTCCTAGTAAGTCATTCAAAATACATATAATATTGTCAAATCTAGACAAAATACTTCATTCAAAAATACCAAAATACATATGACCCTATTATCACTTCTAGACAAAATCTTTTTTTACTAGTGAGTCATTTAAAATATTTTCACCACCCTTCACGAATGTTTAGTCATCCTCATCATCACTCATCAATGCAAATACGACATTACTCCTCTACATTTGTAGTGCCTTCCAAAATTCAAAACTTTCCTCGAATCTATTACACCAAGACTTGGTCATTTCGTTACAATCGAATAATGGAGGTAATGGGCATCCTTCACTCATTTAGAGGCCGATTAAATGGTTTTCGTGCATGTAACCCATCACCACTCTTTTTGTTTTATCCAATTCTTCGTCAAATGGTATTCTTGTTGGTGCAAATGTGAAACTCAATGAATTTAAGATATAATAAACAATATAATTGAATGGATTGGCGAGTAGTTGGCCGTTTATTGGCATGGACATCCAATACTCACTTGTCAAACATTTATTGCCGTGTAACCGATTTTTCCATGTGACAAACCTTTCGTTTAACACCGTCTTGGACTCATCCTTTTCAAATCTCATCATTGGTATGTAATAATCTCGGTGCCTACGTAGTTCCAATAAACATTTTTGCCTTACATAGTCAACTTGTTCACAACCCCAATCTTTCGCGTCTTCAAAAGGTCCAAGTTGATCCACGAAGACGTGGTAACCACAATTCCAATCTCCAATTACCTCATCCGTGTCCTTAATATACTCACGAACAAAGTCGGGGAGAAAAATAAGGTAATTTTCATAGATGATATATAAATTCCGGAAATATCGACCCTCCTCATCTCTAGGGGGTGGTTTGTAAGTTGCGTTTGGAATAGGAACCGTCCCGTTCCTTTCACTTGACGGAAATATTCCAACCATCGGACTTTTTCCTATATTTCTTGTTGATTGTTTAACAACGTCTCTACCACCAAGTCTTTTTCTTGTGCTTCCTTAGGAGGGAACTTCACAACCTTTTCCTTTAACTTCCCCATCTTTTGTTTCCATGCTTTGGAACCTTTTCCTTTAACTTCCCCATTTTTCGTTCCGCATTCTTTGGAACCTTTTCTTTTATCTCCCCTGTAACACCTTGTGTTTTTAGCATGGCGCATGCTAAAATATGCGCCATGGTCCGAGATTGAAGCTTCCCTTGCATAGTAATATGCATTTGGCCCGGGACCAATGTTGCATCATCATGATGCATTAGGCCAGTTAGGTAGGTGGCCTTGAGCGTTGCAGCGCAATCATTGTGCACAATCATTGTGCATCAGGACATAGAGGGTTGGCGGAACGAGTAGTGCACAATCATTGTGCATCAGGCCAGAGAGGGCTGGCCAAAGGAGTATTGCGCAATCATTGTGCGCAATCATTTCGATGAATAGTGAAGCAAGCATGTCAATATCCTCCCCTAAGAGCATCCACAGTGGGCGAGTATAACCAAAAAGTTGGGATGAGATCGTAACACAGTGGGACGGAGTAAAGATCAAATCCCAACCAAAGATCAAATTCCAGACCAAATATGGTCGCGACCAAATCCCAAATTCTAATATAGTCGGGCGTAAATTTAAAGTACGCTTGTTGCTGGGCGTAAATTTAAAGTACGCTTGTTAACGGGCGGAGATTTAAATTACGCCCGATGAAATTTTAATTAAAAAAAAAAAAAAGAATGAGGCGGACTTTTAAAGTCCGCCTGATGAAAGTTACAAAGAATGGGGCGGACTTTTAAAGTCCGCCTGATGAAATTTTAATGGGGCGGACTTTTAAAGTCCGCCTGATGAAATTTACAAAAAATGGGGCGGACTTTTAAAGTCCGCCTGATGAAATTTTACAAAAAGAAAATGGGGCGGACTTTTAAAGTCCGCCTGATGAAATTTTAATCATGTACCGTTGCGTCACAACACGGACTAAACCCAAAATTTGGTCTTTTTTTTGATCTTTGATCTTTGGTTTTGATCGCACCACTGCAGTTGCTCTAAACATACTTGTAGAAATTCTATTAAGACATATATAGGGTGGGGTACTTGGTTGAAGGTGCATATGCGGACTATGTACCAAGTAAGCTTCATAGCTTATCCAGAAGAGTATAAATGATGCATAAGGCTCATTTATAGTTGCGTAGCCTTTCCAATGGGGCATGTGATACGAAGGCATCACTATGCCATGTCGTGGACCCGATGATGCATAATCATTGTGCATCTTGATAGAATGGCCTACGGACCAGGGCATTACCATTTTTGCTAGGCTACGGCCTTGCAAACGAGTTGGTTAAGCTTCTGTCCGTTTGAGGATGAAATACGTCTATGCTTGATCCCTTTAGAGTAGGTAAGTGTACGTAGGCAGCCGCAATGAGTTGCAGCATTTCCGGTCCAGCACGTTGTCCCCTCATATCATCTAAGCTCGGTAGCTCGATGCAAGAGATGATTGCGGCCATGCTTGATGAGGCTTAGTTGCATGCCATAAAGTGGATGCTCATACTTCCTATCAAGCTACGTAGAGTTGGTAAACGAGATACAAGGGCTTGGTGCGGCCTATGCCAAAGTCCAAGGCTCACGCCTGGACAAGACCCGGCGGTATGACAGTTGCTCAGCTAGATAGGAAATTCAGAGATGAACTCCCTACGTTGAGGCAGAGCTAGAGATGCATGCAATATGCATCAACCTTGGCCTTATGTCCCTAGACCCTTTTGCGTACAAGGGTAAGTTCGGAACGATGCGGAATCTAAGTTAGTCGCATCATGCTCCACGAGCATGCCTGCAAGGGAAAATGGACGTGCATTTGCCTAGTTTTAAGGCCCGGATCGTCGCTTCATCATGGCGCATCGAGGAAGTTACAGCCTGCGGGGAAATGCGCCAACATCGTAATTTTCTGGTCCGTCACATCCCCCATCTTTTGTTCCGCATTTTTTGGAACCTTTTGAAAATGCAGGGGTCTAGCAATCACACCCTACAATTCGTTTGGCAATCTGAGAGGACTTACTCCAATATACTTTCTTAGAATCAACTAGACATTCAGACTCAATCTAGAGTAAAGTATATCAAAGATTTTAATATCTCTAACTCTTAATTCAATCCGCAATCAGCAAATAGAAATCTGCGAGCCCGATTAAATAAGAGGGGTAACTTGAACGGTACCAAAGACCAATGTTCAAGTGTCAATCAATGTAAATCAACAACCCAAGGTTGGATATTCTAATTGATTGATCTTAACCCACAACCTGTGATATTTCAATTATATAACAAAATATAATGCGGAAAAGAAATAACACAAACACCAAAATTTTGTTAACGAGGAAACCGAAAATGCAGAAAAACCCCGGGACCTAGTCCAGATTGAACACCACACTGTATTAAGCCGCTACAGACACTAGCCTACTACCAATTAACTTCGGACTGGATTGTAGTTGAACCCTAATCAATGTCACACTGATTTAAGGTACAATTGCTCTCCTTAGGTCTCTGATCCCAGCAGGATACTACGCACTTGATTCCCTTAGTTGATCTCACCCACAACCAAGAGTTGCTACGACCTAAAGTCGAAGACTTGATAGACAAATCCATCTCACACAGAAAAATCTATAGGATTGAATAAATCTGTCTCCCACAGAAATACCCAAGAGTTTTTTGTTTCGTCTTTTGATAAATCAAGGTGAACATGAACCAATTGATAACCCGGACTTATATTCCCGAAGAACAACCTAGAATTATCAATCACCTCACAATAATCTTAATCAATTAGCGAAAGAAGATATTGTGGAATCACAAACGATGAGACAAAGTGTTTGTGATTACTTTTCTATCTTGCCTATCGGACATATAAAATCTCGAGCCAATTATTTCAATTGTACTCAATACGATAGAAACAACAAGATCAAATCATGCAACTACAAAGATAATAGTTGGATCTGGCTTCACAATCCCAATGAAGTCTTCAAGTCATTAGCCTACAGGGTCTCGATAAGAAACCTAAGGTTAAGGGAGAATTTAATCTAGTTATGTAACTAGTAACACACAGAGGTGTGGGGATTAGTTTCCCAGTTGCTAGAATTCTCCTTTATATAGTTTTCAAATCAGGGTTTGCAATCCAAGTTACCTTGGTAACAAATCATTCAATATTCAACGTTAGATGAAAAACCTAATTCAACCAAGCTAATATATTTCAACTGTTAGATCGAACTTATCTTGTTACACACAAATGAAATGTACCCTTAGGTTTATGTAACCGTACCTAAACGTGTACATCATGTTGTTTCACAAATAGTTAACCAAGGTTAGCCATACGATTACTCTCATATCAACCTTATGCATCTCAACCATAACTAGTTCAAATAACTCAAATGAAACTAGTTAAAGAGTTGTTCAATTGCTATAGAAAACACAATTGAAACCAAATCAGTTTGGTTCACTTGAATCAATCATGAACATTATATCCACGGTTTGGAAAGATTGCATTCCTTATGATTTAAATGTTTAAGTCCATGAACTGACCGATTTGACAAAGTAACCAGCTTAAGTATGCGTATGCGTATGGGTATGTGTACTTAAGCAACCAGATTTGAGTTTGTTTAGTTTCCCAACTCAACAGAAATTTTCGGTTCGAAAACTTCCGCCAGTATGCGTATGGGTACGCATACTTAAGGTGACTAGTTAAGAGTTTGTCAAAACCAAACTCAGCAGAAATTTTCTGTTCGAAAACTTCCGCCAGTATGCGTACGGGTACACATACTTAACCTGTCTCCTTCACCAATTTCGTATACACACATATGCATACACTTGGCTCCCGGTTTATGGATTTATACACTAATGTGCGAATATACTATATATGCTTATATCCAAACATGGTTACATTCTCAACTCTTTATTTCAATCATTGAAACATTCTTCTATAATGACAATAGCCGTTTTCTTACACTATTAGCATCAATGCAATTTTCAAGATATTGAAATAATCATTATCGAAACATTCCAAACCTACATCGAATGATTGTATCACACAAACCATGTAAGATGTTACTCGGCAATTTTCTCATGATATAAGATGAACTTAGTCGAAGAGAAAGCTTACTAACATATATTTCGAGAAATATATAAGTGAGATATACTCAGCTCGAAATCTCAAATGTGTATAGAGAAAACTATATCTTAACACGACTTATGTCTCAATATAGGAGATGGTAGAAATAGACTTTCCAAGTGATGGATGAGTTCAAGTCTCCACATACCTTTTGTCGAAGAAGTTCCACAAGCTTCCCTTAGTAGTTCTTCGTCTTTAAATGATGAACTCTATGAAATCTTAGCTCAAATACACTATCTATGTCCTAGTCCGAGACATCTATAGATAGGCTAGAAATCAAGACTTATAGTTTTGATCACTAACATTGACAAACATGCTTGAGATAGCAACGCATGCGAGTTCGACCGAGAAGTGCTCTAACACCTTTTTATTTAACAACTTCGGTTTTTGCTAGTTGTTTGGAACGAAAGGCCGGACCTTTTCCTTTAAAATCAACTTTGATTGTTAAAATTTCTTGAGAGGGAGGCTCAAGATCTTTTTCTTGTACATTTCGATGACTTGGTTCTCCTTTTTCTTGTACATTTCGATGTCTTGGTTCTAATTTTTCCATTTGACCTCTTCTTCATTTGTTTCTACCTTGAACATCCTCCTCCATCTCATCCTACGCTTCATAGGATTTTTGCAACAACTTAAAACCCGAAGGATCTTTGTTTTTTATTATTATTATTCCAATAATTCCCTTGTCGTTTTCCTTACTACACTCCTCTTTTGTTTCGTAGAAGGCCTCCCCTTTCTCTTCCTCTTAGGTGGTTCCTTCATATCATTCCTAGTTTGTGGGTATACGAAGTTACTCAAGTTACTCAACCATATTTACCTTTGCCCCCGTGTTGATGTATCATATTTCGCGACTAGCGCTTTTCCGATGTCGGTATCGACACATGTTCCTCCAAAATCTTGATAAACTATTGTTTCATGGAATGATAATTATTGCTAAAAGGGATCAACATCTTGTATCGGAATAACTTTGTCATCGTAATTGGCTATGACATGCCGACATGGGAGGCCCAAACTTGTCATGTTAGGACAAACACACTCTCTTCCGTCAAAGTTACCCAACTCAAAGTGTTTCACTTCTTTCATGATCAAATCAATTGCACGATGCGACACTTTATGAGTAATTCCATGAAGCCAAGGGTTGTGTTTCCATTTAATGTGTTTACTAGATCGATTTTTTTCAAAATGCTCCTTAACTCTATCGAGAACACAGAGAAAATAGGTGTGCATGGCTTGGAATACCGAAACAAATCCACCATCACCACTATGAAGCTTATTCTTCAACCGGTTGTGAGGCGATTCCACCGTACTTGTATCTTGGTTACCGAAATGTCTATATTGGTTCGTGAATGCGGCTACGAACTTCTGTTTGTACGGATCCAACCAATTGTCCACCAAGTATTTCACCATAATTGGATAACATCTCAAAGTAGCCAATAACATACGAGATCGTTCTTCATAATCTTCCATGGTGAGAGAATATTCCATGGCTTCCCAATCCTCATGGAAACTAGCCCATCTTAGTTCCACCAACTCGTCATCCTTCTTAAATTTCTCTTTGGATTCCTTTTGTTGATAAACCGGTAGTTTCTTTATTCTCTCCATTTGAATTTTCTTTATTGGACGAATGATGGTGTTACATTTAGTTTCAATGTTATTCCATAGGTGGAACGCGCAAATAAGGTGATCAGCATCCGGGAAAACGCTCGCTATTGCATTCAACAATGCTTGTTCCTTATCGGTGACAATCACCATTGGAGTATATCCCTCCACGTAGAATAACTTCACTTGTTTTAGTGCCCACATATAACTCTCTTCAAGCTCATTTTCCAAGAAGCAAAACGCGACACTATGCAGAGAGTTGGTGGAAGTTTGTCCAACAATATTCAACACCGGCATCTCATACTTGTTGGTCTTGTACGTGCAATCGATTAAAAGTACTTGATTGGAGCACCGCGCCAGCTTTATAAACTCGGGATGAGCCAATTTGAGATTCTTTATTTGTTTATCCTTATCTTCATCATGGAAAACCGAGTAATTATACTTCTTTCCCAAATGCCTTAATTGTTGCATTTGATTTCTATTTTCCCATCGCTGATTTTTCAATTTTGTTTTGGCGTTGTAGATGGTTGGAAAAGTAGAAACATTCAATGGGTTTAGGCTCTTTATATGACCAAGTATATCAATGGGTTGCATACGGTTTTCGGTCATGGAACTTACAATTAGTTTTTCTTCATCATTAAGTCGCGCCGCATAAGGATGGGATAGCAAAGTATTCGATATTAGGTGGTTATGACGACCGCATACAACTTACTTTTCTTGTTATATTTAAATTGAAGCTTGAATGGGCATTTAGTCTTCTCAGTGAAAGTAGTATTCTTCCTCTTCGTCTTTGCTTTATATTCGCTACCCTTTTTCAAATGACTTTTACTTTATCCACTGCACTCGCAAACCATTTGAAAGTGAAAAAGCGGGGGTACAAAAACCACACCCAATATTTCGCTTAGCAATATGCATGGACAAACTCCAATATACTTTCTAGAGAATCAACTAGACAGTCAGACTCAATCTTGATAAAAAGTATATCAAAGAGTTAATATCTCAATCTGTCGATTTGATCTATACTCAAGCAAATATAAATCTGAGAGTCTTTATCAAATACTAGAAAGATAACTTGAACGGTACCAAAGGCCAATGTTCAAGTATCAATAAATTTTAATCAACAACCAAAGGTCGGATTTCCAATTGATTGATTCTAACGCACAACCTGTGATATTTCAATTATAAAGATAATCAATATAATGCGGAAATAGAAATAGCACAGACACCAGAATATTTTTAACGAGGAAACCGCAAACGAAGAAAACCCCCGGGACCTAGTCCAGATTGAACACACACTGTATTAAGTCGCTACAGACACTAGCCTACTACAAACTAACTTCGGTCTGGACTGTAGTTGAACACCAACCAATCTCACACTGATCCAAGGTACAATTATGCTCCTATATCTCTGATCCCAGCTGGATGCTACGCACTTGATTCCCTTAGCTGATCTCACCTACAACTAAGAGTTGCTACGACCCAAAGTCGAAGACTTTAATAAACAAATCTGTATCACATAGAAAAGTCTACAATGATAGATAAATCCGTCTCCCACATATATACCTATGAGTTTTGTTCCCTCTTTTGATAAATCAAGGTGAACATGAACCAATTGATAACCCGAACTTATATTCCCGAAGAACATCCTAGTATTATCAATCACCTCACAATAATCTTAATCGACACGGTGAAAGAAGATATTGTGGAATCACAAACGATGAGACAAAGATGTTTGTGACTACTTTTATATCTTTCCTATCGGAGATATCAATCTCAAGCCAATCCTTATGATTGTACTCGTACGATTGAATATGCAAGATCAGATCACACAACTACGAGAAAGTAGTATCGGTCTGGCTTCACAATCCCAATGAAGTCTTTAAGTCGTTAACCTGGTTTAGAAGAAGAAACCAAAGGTTAAATGAGAATCGACTCTAGCTTACACAACTAGTATCACACGTAAGGTGTGGGGATTAGGTTTCCCAGTTGCTAGAGTTCTCCCTTATATAGTCTTTCAAATCAGGGTTTGCAATCAATGTTAGCTTAGTAACAAAGTATTCAATATTTACCATTAAATGAAAACCTGGTTAGATTCAAGCTAATATCTTTCAACCGTTAGATCGAAAACTTGGCTTGTTACACACAAATGAAATGCACGTTTCTAGGTTTGTGTAACCGTACCCAAACATGTACATTTGTTGGTTCAACAATAGTTAACCAAATAGTTATCCATATGATCACTTTCATATCAACCATATTATTCTTCACCATAACTAGTTCAAGTGACTCAAATGAACTAGTTAGAGAGTTGTTCAATTGCAAGGAAATCTTATGTAACTACACAAGACACAATCGAAGCAAAAACGATTTGATTCACTCGAATCTGTTCATGAACTTATAGCCACGGTTTGCCATTAGCATTCCTTAGTTTATATAAACATGAGTTCACAAACAATCGTCTTTAGATATAACCTAACTCAAGTTCGCGAACTGGGTTCGCGGACTTAAGTTCCCGGAAAGAGTTCTCAAACTCCAGCAGATATTCTCGGGTCGAGATCTTCCGCCAGTTCGCGGACTTAGTTTACGGCTCTTGTTCCGATTCTCTTGATCAACAAAGTTCGCAAACTTCGGTTCAAGGAATAAGGACTTATACATATATGTGTTTCCACAACAATGCTTATATCCATCATTGGTTATATAATCTAAACTCTCATTTCAATCATTGAAACATTCTTAGAGGACGTTATATAGTTGTTATCCACAAACCATTTTTCGTCAAAGCAATTTTCAAAAGTGATTGAAACATAACATTACTTTCGTCACTATGTAAAGATGAACTTGGCCAAAGCGAAAGCTTACCAACACATACTTCGAGAAAAAGATAGGCGAGTTAAAATCGGCTCGAAATAACAAATGTGTATAATCAAAGTCTATACAGCAAAACGACTTTTTTCTGAAGATAGGAGATTGAGTAGATAGACTTTTGAGTTATAGATAAGTTCAAGTCTCCACATACCTTTTTGTCGACGAAGTTCCACCAGTTCCTTGAGTAGTTCTTCGTCTTTTATGATGATCCGCCATGGAGTTCTTGAGCTCAACTACACTTTCTATCCTAGTCCGAGACTTTAGCTATAGTATACTAGAAATCAAGAATTATAGTTTTGATCATTAACATTGACAAACATGCTTGAGATAGCAACGCATGCGAGTTCGACCGAGCAATGCTTTAACAATCTCCCCCTTTGTCAATTTTAGTGACAAAACTATCAATACATATGGAATACAAAAAAGATAAAGAAACTTATGTAGATCCTATTCCACATGTCTAATCTTCAGCATTACTCGAAATCTTCGTCACTTCCAAGTACTCCAATGATCCCAAAGGTTGTAAGTTCAGCATCATCGTTGTTGAAAATATGTAGCTATAACAATGAGAAAACATAATTCTCGATCATTGTTATACAGTATCATTACACAACTCAAAGTTCAATTGTATCATAACTTTGACAACAATACTATGGTGATATGTATCACTCCCCCTTAGTCAATACTCCATCTCACATGGAAACTACTCCCCCTTACATAATGATCCGAAAACCATATGTATTTGTAATGTGAACTACATATTAATTCTCCCCCTTTTTGTCAATAAAATTGGCAAAGGTACAAGAACGGGATCCTAGGGAAATTTCCAAAAGAGATATTTCATGACCATAAGAAAGCATATATCATCTTGTTTAGATGCAATCATAAAGCCTAAGCTAAATGCATTCATCGAGGAGTTCAAAGATACAAGATAACCCCTATAATATTCCACAGCCACACTCCCCACAAAAATTTAGCAATTAAGCACAAGTTCAATTAAGAACTCCCCCCCCATAAAATGTCATTCCCGAAAGAACAACAAGAGCGACCTTACTTTTGAAAGAAAATAAGGATTTCTTTTGACACAACACACAAAGAATTCTGACAGAAAAATCAATCCTACGGAAACAAATACAGAATTGAAGTAAACACTTACTGGATTTTCAAACTCAATTGCCCAAAAGATTTAGATAAGCACAGGGGAAAGAGTCATAGAAACAATTAATGAACCAAAACAACACCAAGAGACTGCCGTAAGTGTTGAAACCTAGCAGTATCTAATGGTTTGGTAAGAATATCAGCCAATTATTGTTCGGAAGGCACAAATTCCATACTTATGATACCATTTTCATAGAGATATCGAATAAAAGGTACCTTATATCAATGTGCTTAGTTCTTGAGTGCTCAACGGGATTCTCAGTGATTCCAATCGCACTAGAGTTATCACAAAATATCTTCATTATTCTAGTATCAATTCCATAATCAGCTAGCATTTGTTTCATCCATAGAAGTTGAGTGCAACATGAACCAACAATAATATATTCTGCTTCACATGTAGACAGGGATTTTAAATTCTGCTTCTTGCTATGCCAAGCCACAGGATTCAGTCCTACATAATAGAAACCCCTGATGTACTTTTTCTGTCTTCTACACATCCTGCCCAATCAGCATCTGAATAAGCGGAAAGGTCAGTGTTAGTATCAAGAGTGTAAGATAGACCATACCCGACAGTGTGATTGACATACCGTATGATCCTTTTTGCAGCTGCAAGATTAGATTCCTTTGGATTAGCCTGAAATCTAGCACAACAACCAACACTAAACGAAATATCAGGTCTAGTGGTTGCAAGATATAAAAGGCTACCAATAATAGATCGATACAATTTTTGATCCACTTTAACTCCTTTCGCATCTCTATGCAGTTTACCAGTAGTGGGAATAGGTGTCAGTTTTGGAGTTAACTTATCCAGACCGAATCTTGACACAAGATCCCTTGCATACTTTTCCTGGATAAGTAAATTCCATCCTTATGTTGTTGAATTTGTAATCCTAAGAAGAATTTTAATTCACCAACATTTCTCTTTTCAAATTCTCTAGCAAGAGAGACTTGGAAGTCCTTTGCAAATTTCTCAAAAGTTGAACCGTAGATGATATCATCAACATAGAGTTGAGCAATAACAACATCTTTCCCACTCCATTTGGTAAACAAAGTTTTAACAGCTCCGCCTCTTGAAAAACCTTTTATAATAAGAGAAGTTGTAAGTTTTTCAAACCAGGTTCTAGGTGCTTGTTTTAACCCATATAATGCCTTTTTGAGTTTAAGAACATGATCTGGGAAATCACGGTTTTCAAACCCCTTAGGTTGACGACATAGAATTCCCCCTTTAATATCTCGTTTAGGAATGCGGATTTTATATCCATTTGGAAAAATTTAACCTTAAGAAAACAAGCATGAGCTAATAAAAGTCGAATGGACTCAAGGCGTGTTACAAGAGCAAAGGTTTCGTCAAAGTCAATATCTTCAATCTGTGAATATCCTTGAGCGACAAGTCCGGCTTTATTTCTGAGAATTGTGCCAAATTCATCATACTTATTCTTGAATATCCATTTGGTACCAACAATATTGATATTGGACGGACAAGGTACAAGTTCCCATATGTCTTGTCTTTGAAATTGATTTAACTCTTCATGCATTGTATTCACCCAAAAGGGATCGCTCAGAGCTTCATCAATATTTCTTGGTTCTACCTGTGAAAGATAACAACCAAAATTACAAATATTTTTAAGTTCTCCTCTTGTCTTAGATGTAGAATCTCTTCCTCCAATAATACTGTTGGGATCATGATTCCTTTGAACCCAGAGGTGTCGTGGAGGGACACGTTCTTGTTCGTCAGGAGTAGCCTGATCAATGCTCTTATCCTCGTCACTAGAAATATCAGGGTCAGTGATAGTTGGAATAACTTCAACTGAATCTGGGATTTCTTTGACTTTCTCAATTGTCTCGGTTGGAGGCTGTTTATGGGTGAAAACTATTTCTGATGGTTTTGGTAAATTTGGGTGTGTGTGGATGAGAAACGAATCTAAACCCTAAACAAATGCACTGCACGGGAGTGCTTTTGATTCGAGAGATCAATCTATACAATTCTGGCCTAAACCAATAAATGGTTGTTCCAGACTTGCTTCGGTCACAAAGTGAAGGATATGGGGTTGATCTTAGGGAGGGAAGCGAAGAAGGTGTTGATATTGTGAAGGTGTTGGTTGTCTATGACTTGTATCATAATGTTAAACTGGCTTGCACAATGTAAGCTATCAGTTCTGGGTGTTTTCTGTATACTGTGACAACAATTGGTTTCTCTGTGTTGTGTTAAAATAGGTTGAAGAACCTATTTATACAAGTCATTTGAGCGCAACCCTCATCTCGTAGGAAGTGGAGGAAGTTGAGTGATGGAGTAGTGGGGTCGTGTAGGTGATTGTAACACGATCACGCCTTTACCCACTTCCCTCATAATCGTTAACCGTCCATGCCTCCTGACACGTTCTCGTAATGGGCGTGTTGCATGCCGCACGCTGTAAACCGCCAGACCAATACCCCAGTAAGTATCCGCCAGTTTGTGACATGTTTGATGTCTCGAATGAGTGGGTCGAGTCGTGGGACCCACCGCAAGAAATAGCATACGGTGCTATCAGGTTAAATAACTAAGTTATTTATGGAATTGATATTCATGAAATATCGTGTATGCTCAATGCATGTCATGCATCGCTTTTAAGCAAGCATATCAAAACAATCGATATGTATGAAGCATCGTTGTTTTAAAGCTTGATTGAACAAGTCGCGGATTAAGCGTCTTAAAATGACAGCACGTCCAACCATCTTCGAGTGATCGTTTGGAAGCCGCATGGGCGGGCCACCATCTGGTCGATCACTCCCCGTGGCAGAGTGGCGGACGCTAATCATTGAGACGCTTCATTGATCGCCTAACTTTTAATCCAAGCCGTCCGACCAAGCTGGAAAAGTTGGACGGACGAGATGATTTACGACAGATATTTGTTGTCGTTGATGGATTTTAGGGTTTTTTAGAGGTCCGCAACATCCCCTCTTTGGCTTGATCGGATCCAAGCATGGGCACTAATTTTGGAGGGACCGACCAGGCATGCGTAGAGACGGCCCGCCGGCGTGCATGTCTGCAACTCTCGGTCCCACAAAGATTCGATCTAGGCCACTCAATTTGACCGGCAAATATGAGTGGTCGTGATCGATTTGCGAAATAAATACATTGCTGCAAAGGTTTTAAAAGCCGTGTGGCATGCCACCTTTGGGCGTGCGTTTCGAGGCGTCGGGCCCTAGTCTGCATAGGCCGGTCGATCACACGCAAATATGGGCCCACGGTGATTACGTTGACATCCTTGGGACCTCTTGATTCTATATCTACACCCTCCGTTTAGGCTGGCGAAGATGGATGGTCATGATCGAACTATGACAGATGTGCATTGCCGCAAACCCTAATTAGGGTTTTGAATCAGTCACGCACACGTGACTTTGGCCAAGCGGTTTGGCACACCGTGATCCTCCTTTGGAGAGATCGATCACGTGGGGCCCATGTTGGGCTAACGGTGAACGCATGTGCACCTTCCTGATGGTCCTAAATGCGATCTAAGCCATCCAAATAGGCTGGCTAAGTTAGATGGTTGTGATCGATTTAAGACACTAGTGGAATTCTGAGACCCTTAGAAGCATCACGCCTGTCATGGTTTGAGAAATCGTTTCATTTCTCCATGGCCTCGCCGTGAGAAAATCGATCGGGTGAAGGAGAAGTGGGCCCGCCAACGTGTGCGTTAGCGTTTCCCTGATCATTCATGGGATGATCTAATCCGTACAACTAAGCTGGCGAAGTTGGACGGTTACGATGGCTTTAAGACTTCCCTGAACAGTCTTGCTCGTTCGAGCCTCTTCCAAAACAGAGCGTCCACTCTACTTTGAGTTGGCGTTTGACGGCGCTGGGGAGTATGGTGTGGTGTTCGACCGGCTAGGGCATAAGTGGGCCCGCCGGTGGTCATCACAACAGTTGCCTATTTTTGCTAGGGTTTGGCTAGGCTTGTTAAATTGCGCGTCCAACTTGCGTGGACGCGATCGTTTCTGAGAATGATATGGACAGTCCAGATTTCCCTTAAGGAAATTAAGTATGCTCGATCGGGCTAACCAAAGCGCGTCGATGCGAGATTCTCTTTAGAGTGTGATGTAGCATGTATGGGTATTTCGTGCACATCTCAATATTGGCACTTTGGGAGATTCATGCTACTCTGTTGAGAGTGAACACTCAGTCGTCATGTCATGTCAATAATGTGAGTTCGGTTGAGAACAATACATAAAATACTAGGAAAATCATGCATTAATTAATAATGCTAATAAAATTCACAGAATATTTGGGACTGCTGTTGCACGCACCCTTCTGGGTGAATTTCATGTATATATTGAATTGCTTCAAATAAATAAAGAAGAGGTTTTCTGCACTCATCGCTTATCAAACGGCTTTACCCTTTGCAGGATGTCAGCGCATTAAATTTGGTTTTACAATTTTAGCCCTGAACTAGAATCCACCATCAACATTAAGTCCCCTGCCTAGCACGCAATGGTTGCACTATTGTGGGGTAGGCATTAGATGGTGACAAATAAAGATAAAACTTATGAGACAAAGTTAGATGTTACCAGGAGAGATGGGTCATCCTGTCCTTGGAGCATGTCACGTTCAAGAGGCGTCCAGGTGAGCGTTCCCCTAGCATGATGTTGGTTGATTCTCAAACTATTCATGACGATGTCGTAATCCTCGACTTTGATGAGGACGAGCCCTATCATGAGTATGATAGACGCATTTATGTGTCTAATATGTCTCAATTGTATGTATTGTTAGTGCTCGATTTTGTATTTATTTTGTTATTTTATGTCTTTGTAGGTATTGATAGAGAAATAAGCTCTTGCAGCAAAAATTGGCTCGAAAAGTGGTGTTTTACACCCCAGGATAAAGTACTAAAGGCACCCCAGTAATGCACCGGAAGCACCCCAAAAATGTGCCGGAGAAACCCCAGAAAATTACTATTTTTACGCCCAAAAATTACTATTTGCACCCCATAAGGCAAGTGCTAAAGGGAAACCCGTACAAGATTAGGGGGAGGACATCTTCTTCACAAATTCAAAACCAATTTTGGCGGGAAAAAACATTTCAGTTCACTGGAAGAATTTCGATCGAATGTTTGGAGGAGTTTTTGTGTGATTCGATCGCTGAAACTTCATGGGTAGTTGTGATATGTCCTAACAGAGCTAGTATGGGTGTTTGTTTTGATCAAATTTGGCTGGATAACTTGGTTTAATCCAAACAGGGAGTTGGAGGAAAAGCATGAGCTTGCACGAGTTGTGAGGAATTTAAACGTGTACTGCACGTGTTTGGAAGAGTTGATCGATATTCTGGAGCGTGAAGAAGGTATAGAAGGAAAGAAATACAGCTGCAGACGCGTTTTGGAAACAATATATTTTCGAGAATAAAAGAAATAATGGGATTAAATAAAGAGATTTTGGGAGATTCAATGTCGCAATGATGTATAAATAGGTTCCTAGGATCACATAGAAGGGGAGAGGAGAGTTTGGGGTCGATAGGAGATCTCAGGAAGCGTGAATCAAGAGTTTTCAGAACTTTGTTGCTGCTGCTCGTGAAGAACAGGGAAACAACGACGGTTTCTTCATCCGTCGTAACGGTTCTTCAAATGCTTATCACAGTTTCTTCAACTGGTTTGCAACATTTATCTTCATTGTAACAGTTTCTCCATCCTCTTCTGCAACATTTATCTTCATATTTGTAACGGTTATCTTCATCATAACAGTTGAGAGTTGAAACAGTCGGTCTGCAACGCGCATGTGCTGTTGCAGATTTCCTGTTTCACTATTTTCTCTTCTTGTAAACACTTTTTGAGCCATGAATACATATTTTGAGTGTGTTTCCAACATGATGAGCTAAACACAATCTTCCGGGGCGATGGAGGAAGCCATTCTTCCAAAACTTATGTGGTAAAATTTATTTGAATTTATTTATGCAATTCTTTTATGATTATTTGCACCGAATGAAAATTGAGTAATGATTTTTATTAATTAGTTGTGTTTTCTCTTGATGAAGTATGCTTACTTTAGGGATTTTGAAACTTCATTCTTGCGATTAACAATTGATGTTTTGAAAATCTAATTTAGGCAATGATTAGAATCATAATTTCTGTTGATTGGAGTTATATTTTCTAGAATTGCATGATAAAAATTAACATTAAATTACATGAATTTTGGTGAATGGTGAAATCTTGAACGCCGGTCTCTCTAATATAATCAGTTTTAATTTGCTTTATTTTCTTTAGTTTTAAAATTTAAATCTAAAAGCACAACCTTCACAAGTCTTGAACGAACTCTATTATTTATTACTACAACAACTTTGAAAATACATCATCACTTTGGCGCCGCCGACGCGGACTTGTCTTTAGGCTAGAGTTTTTAGATTTTTTTTTTAGGTTTTTATTTTTATTTGTTCTTCTTTACGTTTTTGGGTTTTTGTCTTTTTCTTTCAGATTTTGGAATTTAGAACGAAAGAAAATTTTGTCAAAGCTTTTGGTGAATACTTAAAGACTGGAGTAAAAGGCAAAGCGAAAGGAGAAGATTTTTTTTTTTTTTATAAAAAAAGAGAGAAAAAAAAAGACATTTTTATTTTTGTAGATTTTTTAGACTTTCTTTTTCTTTTGCACTTTATATTTTTGGACTTTTGGACTTTAAATTTTGGGACATTATTTTTTAAACCCTGCGGAAGGGTGGTTTATATATAAATTGTTTGCAGAGAATGAAGGTGATGACGATATCACCTCGGCCCCTCGGGTTCGTACATGACATAGGAGTCGTGGCCCGAGTCGACTACAAAGGTTTATCCCCCGTCTGGTACGGGAGGTAAGTTTGTCGAAACACTCGCGAATCCCCTTTCAGCAAGTTACTGTCTTCCTTCGTATGCATATATGTTGAGGACTTGAAAACGACTACTTTAATTTCCTAGTAAAGGGCAAGGACTTGCCATACAAGATAAGGGTTCGGATTTCATCACCGTTCTCTTCTTGCCCGCCTTAGGAAAACGACACCAAACGCGAACCTAAGTCTAAAATTTTGACTAGAACGAGACTGATAGGGTAACGAGCTTAACAGGAAAGTCATTCGAAAAATATTGGTTACTCATTTAAGCATACTTCGAAGTTCTTGACGGTTTCTGTAAGTTGAATGCGTGACTGCGCCACCTTGTAATACCGGTGAGGCCTTGGGTATCAAAGCTCCACCGAGCTTACCTCGCCTCTATTCAACTTACTTTGACTCGGATTGATTCCAGAGGGGTTTGCTTAAATTGTAACGAATTCCTGTTCGAAGGATTAAAAGCTGGTCTAGAAACAATCTAAGTGGAGCCATCATGTTTTTTGTTTGCTAGAAATCAGTAGGTTTGCTGTGGTGGAGTCATCCTTGTTTGTGTTTGCATAGAACATCCCTTCCGTTTTAGGACTTTTCTTTTTGATTTTGTTTTTCTAGTATATGCCCGAAGTTTTTAAACAGGCTTGGAAAAGAAACACTCTAGGTCGTTTGATTAGTGACAAACCTAGTAGTTCTTCTTGTGAAGGCGGGGAGCTCGAAGACTCTTTTTTTGAGAGCCCTTTTTTGGAAACTTCAGTTTTGAGAATCTGTCTCTTCGTGAGGAAAGTACCCCTAGTACTCCTAGTCCTTTGGTAGTGCCAGAAATGGCAACTTTGAAAGCTTTGCTAAACCCAACTAGGACCTCTCGTCCGTCTTGTATCAAGTTAGCTGAAACCGAGGCAAATTATGAACTAAAACCTGGGACTTTACAGATGCTCCCAATGGTCTTAGGGAAGGAGAATGAGAACCCCTATTTTTCATGTTAGGGAATTTGAGGAAGTTTGTAGTACTCTGAAAATTAAAAACCTAAGTGATGATGCGTTGAAACTTAGGTTATTCCCCTTTTCCTTAAAAGATAAAGCCAAATCTTGGCTGTATCGTTTGGACTCTGAGTCAATTGAAACCTATGACCAACTTACTTCTACATTTATACATAAGTTTTTCCCAAAGCATAAAACATCGTCTATTAGGACACAAATATGTACTTTTGCCCAACAAGAGGGAGAATCTTTATATAGGTACTTAGAAAGGTTCAATGACTTGATATCTCAATGTCCTCATCATGGTTTGGAGAAGGTTAGGTTAGTTGAGATCCTCTACGAGGGTTTAAATTATTCAACAACAACCATGGTTGAGTCCTTATGCACAAGTGGGTTTGAGAATAAAACTGTTGATGAAGCGATGACATTTTTGAATGAAATCGCCAATAAGACCCAACAATAGGAAAATAGTAGGGAACCCCAGAAAAAAATTCTTCTAAGTAGAGGAAATGTTAATAGGGTAGAAGGATCTCATGAGTCAGATGCCAAAATAGCAGCTATAGCCAAAAGGTTAGAAGCCTTAGAATTAGGTCATTCTAGTGGTAGTAGTGGAAGAAATGAGCCTTTTTGGGAAGGCCATGCTGTTGAAGAGCAAGCCAATGCTCTTTATAACAACACTAGGTTTGATAACCGACAGAAGTTTGACCCATATTCAGAAACCTATAACCCTGGCTGGAGAAACCATCCAAACCTTTCTTGGTCCAAGGGCCAGAATCAAGGTCAGTCTAGTAATGCTCAGGTTCCCCCAGGTTTTGGCTATACTAAGAATCCTTCAGCTCCGGCACAGTTTCAGAACCCTTCGGATAAGAAGATTATGAGTTTAGAAGAGTCTCTTGCTTTGTTAACTCGTAACACTGTGCAGTTTCAGCAATCTGTTGCTCAAGGTTTAGAAGAAAAAAAGAGAATAGGTCAGGCTAACTCTCAGGCTATTTCCGAGTTGAAAACCCAGGTTAGTCAGATAAATGAGTCTTTAAGAGAAAGAGGTAAGTTTCCTAGTCAGACTCAACCCAACCCTAGAGGAATTAATGAAATAGGTGAAAGACCATCTGATCATGTGAATGCTATTAAAACCCTTAGGAGTGGTAGAGTGATAGACAACAAGGTTTCCATGCCTGATAGTGAACATGTTGTAGTTCACCCTTCTGAACCAGAAACTGAGGAGACTGATAGAGTCTCTAAAGAGACCAATGAGGGTCATATTGAGCCCGGCTTTGTCCCTAGAGCCCCATTCCCACAGCTGCTAGTTCCAACTAAGAGGGAGTCCAATTTTAATGATATATTGGAGGTTTTTAAGCAGGTAACTATCAACCTTCCACTACTAGATGCAATTAAGCAGATTCCCTCTTATGCCAAGTTTCTCAAGGATATGTGTACGCGAAAGCGAAAGCTTAATGTCCAGAAGAAAGCCTTTCTAGCTAGTCGTGAGTTCTATTATTCAGAATACCACTACTCCTAAGTATAAAGACCCAGGGTCCCCTACCATTTCTTGCACAATAGGTAAATACCGTGTTGAGAAAGCGTTGCTTGACTTAGGAGCTAGTGTGAACTTACTACCATATCATGTGTACCTTAAGCTAGGACTTGGTGAGATGAAACCTACCCAGATGACACTTCAGTTAGCTGATAGGTCCGTTAAAATTCCTCGTGGTGTGATCGAGGATGTTCTCATAGAGGTTGACAAGTTTATTTATCCAGTGGATTTTGTTATCCTAGATACCCAACCTGTCCCTGACCCAGAGAACCAGATACCGGTAATTTTAGGTCGCCCGTTTTTAGCTACATCCAATGCGATCATTAACTGTCGAAATGGTATTATGAAATTGTTTTGGTAATATGACTATTGAGCTGAACATTTTTAATATTAGTAAGCTACCCTCTGAACTAGATGACTCGAACATAGAAGAGGTGAACATGATAGGAACATTAGTCGAGGAGTCATTACCAAACACTTTGTTAGAAGATCCATTAGAGAAATGCCTAGCTCACTTTGGGATTGATTTTGATGATGATAATGTGATTAATGAGGTGAATGCTTTGTTAGATTCAACCCCTTTGTTAGATACTAGTAATGGATGGAAACCTAAAGTCGAACCACTACCAGTTTCTAAGTCTACCCTAGTTCCTTCGTTAGAAGAGCCTCCTAAGTTGGACCTAAAACCATTGCCAGATTCCCTGAAATATAGGTTTTAGGCCCGTCTGAGACTTTACCTGTGATTATTTCTTCCGTCTTGGATAGTGACCAGGAAAGTAGGCTAGTAACCGTCCTTCAAAACAACAAGGAAGCTTTAGGGTGGACCATAGCTGACATTAAGGGTATAAGTCCCACTGTTTGTATGCATCAGATCTATTTAGAGAGTGATACCAAACCTTCTAGGGAGATGCAACGTCGACTAAACCCTAATATGAAAGAGGTAGTTCGAAACGAGGTCCTTAAGTTGTTAGATGCAGGCATTATCTACCCCATTTCAGACAGTAAGTGGGTCAGCCCCGTTCAGGTTGTTCCCAAGAAATCCGGTATTACTGTAGTCCAGAATGATAACAATGAGTTAATCCCGACCCGAGTGACCACGGGTTGGCGTGTTTGTATTGACTATAGGAAATTGAACAAGGTCACTAGGAAGGACCACTTTCCCCTTCCCTTCATCGACCAGATGCTAGAGAGATTAGCTGGACATAGTCACTACTGCTTTTTAGATGGCTACTCTGGATATAATCAGATCGTTATTGCCCCAGAAGACCAGGAAAAAACCACTTTTACCTGTCCCTTTGGTACCTTTGCGTATAGACGCATGCCTTTCGGGCTTTGTAATGCCCCTGCGACTTTTCAGCGTTGCATGATGAGCATATTTTCTGACATGGTAGAACGGTTCTTAGAGGTCTTTATGGATGATTTTTCAGTGTTTGGTTCGTCTTTCGATGAGTGCTTGCATCATTTGTCACTAGTGTTGACTAGGTGTAAGGAAAAGAATTTAGTGCTTAATTGGGAGAAATGTCACTTCATGGTTCGTTCAGGAATTGTTTTAGGGCATATCGTATCTTCTAAGGGTATAGAGGTAGATAAAGCCAAAGTTGACCTTATTAAGACTTTACAGGTCCCAAAAACCGTAAGAGATATTAGGTCATTCTTAGGGCATGCAGGTTTTTATCGTCGATTCATTAAGGATTTTAGCTAATTTCTAGACCTCTTTGCAATTTGCTTGCAAAAGATGTTAAGTTTGTCTTTGATGATGCTTGTTTAGAGGCTTTTGAGAAGCTTAAGAATTTACTCACTACCGCCCCCATAGTCCAGGCACCCAACTGGAACCTACCCTTTGAGATCATGTGTGATGCTTCAGATTATGCTATTGGTGTTGTGCTAGGTCAGCGAGAAAACAAATTACTTCATGTGATTTACTATGCTAGCAAAACTCTGAATGATGCCCAGTTGAACTATACCACTACGAGAAGGAACTGTTAGCCATTGTGTTTGCCTTAGACAAGTTTAGACCCTATCTCTTAGGTTCTAAGATCATCATATATACTGATCATGCTGCTTTGAAATATCTTTTGTCTAAGAAGGATACAAAACCTAGATTGATTAGGTGGATCCTTTTGTTGCAAGAGTTTTCTCCAGACATTAGAGACAAAAAGGGTGCCGAAAATGTTGTAGCAGACCACTTGTCTAGGCTAGTTGTTAGTTCCCCTGATGATTCCCTTCCTATAAGGGATAGCTTTCCTGATGAACAATTGTTCTTTGTTACCCAATTACCTTGGTATGCGAATATAGTGAACTATCTTGTTACTGGTCGAATGCCCCAACATTGGGGTAAACAAGACGTTCTAGGTTTTTAGCTGAGGTTAAGCACTTCTTCTGGGATGATCCTTATTTGTTTAAGTATTGTCCAGACCAGATTATTAGGAGATGTATACCTGAGAGTGACCAGTCCAGTATTATTTCCTTTTGTCATGATCATGCTTGTGGGGGTCACTTTAGTGCTAGGAAAACTGCTGCTAAGATATTGCAGTGTGGATTCTATTGGCCTTCGTTGTTTAAAGACTCCCACAGTTACTGTGTGACTTGTGAACGTTGCCAGAAATTAGGAACCATTTCCCGTAGGAACATGATGCCCTTGAACCCTATTTTAGTTGTGGAGGTCTTTGATGTGTGGGGTATTGACTTTATGGGTCCGTTTCCTAATTCTTTTGGTAACTTATACATCCTTGTCGCTGTAGACTATGTCTCTAAGTGGATTGAGGCTGCGTGTAAAACCAATGACCATAGGGTTGTGATTGAGTTCTTGAAAAATAATATACTTACACGTTTTGGTACACCGCGAGCTATAATTAGTGATGGAGGGTCGCACTTTTGTAATGGACCTTTTAGGCTTTTGATGAAGAAATATGGTATTACACATAAGGTAGCTACCCCGTATCATCCACAGACTAGTGGTCAGGTAGAAGTTTCCAATAGGGAGATAAAACGTATATTAGAGAAAACAGTTAATCCTAATCGGAAAGACTGGTCGTCTAGGCTTACTGATGCCTTATGGGCTTACCGAACTGCGTTTAAGACCCCCATTGGAATGTCACCTTATCGACTTGTGTATGGAAGGCATGTCACTTACCTGTTGAGTTAGAACATAGAGCTTATTGGGCTGTTAAGCAGCTAAATTTTTCACTTGACAAGGCAGGAGCCCATAGGAAACTCCAGCTCAATGAGTTGGAAGAGATTCGTAGAGATGCATACGATAGTGCTAAGGAGTATAAGAACAAAATGAAACTTGTGCATGATAGAAATATCTTAAGTCATTTTCTCCAGGTCAAAAAGTTCTTCTGTATGATACCCGCTTGCATCTTTTCCCTGGGAAGTTACGTTCTCGGTGGACGGGTCCTTTTATTGTTCGCACTGTCTTTCCTCATGGAGCTGTTGAGATCGAGACACCGGATGGTAGTAGTTCTTCAAAGGTTAACGGTCAGAGATTGAAACCCTTTTTAGAGCCCTTTCCTACAGATGATATTGAGGAGGTCCCTCTGGAGGACCCTGTTTACCCTTGATTGACCATCGAGGCGATTGTATGTTGTTGTATATTAGTTTTTGATTTCTCTCTTCACCCAGGTACTATCTTTCCGACTTCTCTCTTTACTAATTCCTCATGTTACTTTACTGTTTGGTATTGCTCTTTCATTAGAAACATTGAGGACAATGTTAGATTTAAGTTTGGGGGTAGGGAAGAAACTTTTTGTTAGCTTTTATTTGCAATAAATAAACTCCAGAGCCTAGAAATTTATGCCTATTAAGGATGGCACTAACCAATCTAAGTGGATGGAAGCATTTTGGTTATAGGAGTTGAGGAACCAATCTGACTAGATGGCAACATCTAAAGAGTCTATTCATAAAAGCACAGAGCTCAGGTGTTAGAAATAACATGATAGTTTCACCATATCTCGTTGAGTCCTTTTCACTTCTGTTTTTATTTTTTTTTTTTTAAACTATGTTTCTCTAAGTGATTAGGTGGGGCTCACGATTCAAGTTGTTACCAATGCTAGGGTGAATTAGAGTGATTGAGATACAAAAAAAAAAGAGAAGAAGAAAAAGAGACCAGGCCATTAGACCAACTGAAATAAATTCAATAAAGTCGACCACTTGAACCCTTGTATATGCCAGTTGTATTGACCTAGAGTTAGGATTATCGACCACTGGTACCCTTGTATATGCCAGTGTGCTGATATTAGTCAGACCGGTATCTCAGTCCATTAGGATAGGTTCATTTTGGCGGAGGCCTTCAGACAGATATGAGAAACACCGTTCACCTAGTAAACATCAAAACCATCTATGTTTTTCTATATCCATCTTCTTGATCTATCCATGTGATTAGTTTTGACTCCGGATATTGATGTCCATAGTGCGACTATCTGAGTAGAGCTCTGTCACTTCATATGAATTTTAGTATGCTTGAGTGCAAACTCGTGTACAACAATTGGAATTTCGCATCAAGGTACTTCCTCCTGTAGTCAATAAGTATGCCAACCAAGGAGATTCTTTAGTGCCTTCCAAGGTTCTGCGTAGATAGCTAGGGTCTAGAGTAAAGGTTTTGTGGGTACACCTCTGGTAAACCCTCCGGAGACAACACTCCGCCGCTAGGTCCACCTAGCGGTTTAACGGCTTGTTGCACGTGCTAAGTGTAGTCATTTTTATTTTGTAGTTTTGATTTGCTCGAGGACTAGCAAATAATAAGTTTGGGGGTGTTGATAGACGCATTTATATGCCTAATATGTCTCAATTGTATGTATTGTTAGTGCTCGATTTTGTATTTATTTTGTTATTTTATGTCTTTGTAGGTATTTATAGAGAAATAAGCTCTTGCAGCAAAAATTGGCTCGAAAAGTGGTGTTTTACACCCCAGGATAAAGTACTAAAGGCACCCCAGAAATGCACCGGAAGCACCCCAAAAATGTGCCGGAGAAACCCCAGAAAAATTACTATTTACGCCCAAAAATTACTATTTGCACCCCATAAGGCAAGTGCTTAAGGGAAACCCGTACAGGATTAGGGGGAGGACATCTTCTTCTCAAATTCAAAACCAATTTTGGCGGGAAAACATTTCACTTCACTGGAAGAATTTCGATCGAATGTTTGGAGGAGTTTTTGTGTGATTCGATCGCTGAAACTTCATGGGTAGTTGTGATATGTCCTAACAGAGCTAGTATGGGTGTTTATTTCGATCAAATTTGGCTGGATAACTTGGTTTAATCCAAACAGGGAGTTTGAGGAAAAACATGAGCTTGCACGAGTTGTGAGGAATTTAAACGTGTACTGCACGTGTTTGGAAGAGTTGATAGATATTCTGGAGCGTGAAGAAGGTATAGAAGGAAAGAAATACAGCTGCAGACGCGTAGGAAAACGATTTTTGGAAACAATATATTTTCGAGAATAAAAGAAATAATGGGATTAAATAAAGAGATTTTGGGAGATTCAATGTCGCAATGATGTATAAATAGGTTCCTAGGATCACATAGAAGGGGAGGGGAGAGTTTGGGGTCGAGAGGAGAGCTCAGGAAGCGTGAATCAAGAGTTTTCAGAACTCTGTTGCTGCTGCTCGTGAAGAACAGGGAAACAACGACGGTTTCTTCATCCGTCGTAACGGTTTCTTCAAATGCTTGTCACAGTTTCTTCAACTGGTTTGCAACATTTATCTTCATTGTAACAGTTTCTTCATCCTCTTCTGCAACATTTATCTTCATATTTGTAACGGTTATCTTCATCATAACAGTTGAGAGTTGAAACAGTCGGTCTGCAACGCGCATGTGCTGTTGCAGATTTCCTTTTTAACTATTTTCTCTTCTTGTAAACACTTTTTGAGCCATGAATACATATTTTGAGTGTGTTTCCAACATGATGAACTAAACGAAATCTTCCGGGGAGATGGAGGAAGCCATTCTTCCAAAAGTTATGTGGTAAAATTTATTTGAATTTATCTATGCAATTCTTTTATGATTATTTGCACCAAATGAAAATTGAATAATGATTTTTATTAATTAGTTGTGTTTTCTCTTGATGAAGTATGCTTAGTTTAGGTCTTTTGATACTTTATTCTTGCGATTAACAATTGATGTTTTGAAAATCTAATTTAGGCAATGATTAAAATCACAATTTCTTTTGATTGGAGTTATATTGTCTTGCATGATAAAAATTAACATTAAATTACATGAATTTTGGTGAATGGTGAAATCCTAAACCCCGGTCTCTCTAATATAATCAGTTTTAATTTTCTTAATTTTCTTTAGTTTTAAAATTTAAATCTAAAAGCACAACCTTCACAAGTCTTGAACGAACTCTATTATTTATTACTACAACAACTTTGAAATTACATCATCACTTTGGCGCCGCCGACGCGGACTTGTCTTTAGGCTAGAGTTTTTAGATTTTTATTTTTTAGGTTTTTATTTTTATTTTTTCTTCTTTACGTTTTTGGGTTTTTGTCTTTTTCTTTCCGATTTTGGAATTTGGAGCGAAAGAAAATTTTGCCAAAACTTTTGGTGAATACTTAAAGACTGGAGTAAAAGGCAAAGCGAAAGGAGCGAAAGAAGCAGATTTTTTTTTATATAAAAAAAGAGAGAAAAAAAAAGAGAGACATTTTTATTTTTAGATTTTTTGAAGCATCTTCTGGAGCGAACGTCGAGGCGGCTCCTGGAGAGAGCGTTGAAGCAGCTTCTGCAGCGAACGTCGAGGCGGCTCCCGGAGAGAGCGTTGAAGCAGCTTCTGAAGAGAACGTCGAAGCGGGTCCCGGAGAGAGCGTTGAAGCAGCTTCCTCTGGAGAGCGTTGAAGTGTTGAAGCGACTTCTTCTGGAGAGAGAGTTGAAACGCCTTCTTCTGGAGAGAGCGCTGAAATGCTTTCTTCTGGAGAGAGCGTTGAAACACCTTCTTCTGGAGAGAGAGCTCTTGAGCGTTGAAACGCCTTCCTCTAGAGAGCGTTGAAGCGTCTTCTTCAGGAGAGAGCGTTGAAGCAGCTTCTGTTGGAGAGAGCGTTGAAGCGGCTTCTTCTGGATAGAGTGTTGAAGCGGATTCTTCTTCAGTTTGATTTCCCCTTGCGAATTACATGCTTCTTGATTGACCATCTATATTGTGTTGAAGAAGTTCTTGACTGACGGCGAAGGAATCTCATGCTGAGCCTCAGTCCCCAAGCGTGATTTATATGGTTCTATCTTGTATGGTCGGTGGGTTTACCATAAAGATATCCCCATCTCGCCTCCGTGACTCTATTACTTCTCCATGGGAAAATAAAATATGCAGAAGTTCGGATTACCTCTGTCTGTAGAAGTTGTTGCTATGGTGAAGCTCGGGCTGGTATCAACAAAAGAGCAACAACGGATCTTGGCAGCGGATGTGATCAGAAAAGTCTTGCAGGGAGAGGCGTGATAGCTACAGGACGAAGTTTCCAGTCTTCGTATAGTGGTAGAGCTCATCTCATTATTATAGGGAGAAGATAATGATGGAGCCGATAGCTTCCTTGATGTTGCCTCATGGAACGAAAAAGAGAGAGACAGTCCCCTGCCCATGAACATCCACTGAGCCTTCGATTTGATAGATGGTGTCACGCTGGGTTCATGAGGTCTTCTTTACATCTGCGTTGCATTTCATAGACATCCAGGAATATCGCTGGTCTTTGACAATACGTCTGCTCTCTTGAGTATATCCTCGTCTTTGGACATCTTGGAATCCTGATGATAACGTTCTTGCATCTTTCTTAATTCAGCATCTTTGAGATGGGCAGTGCTAATTAGTCCCTAGTCACATTACTTTTCCATTATCATCTTTGGATCGTATCTCTGAGGAGTAGGGAAGTTCCTTCACGCGAATGACTTAAATAATAGGCTCTGCAAATATGATGAAGCTCTTTTCATGGAGAATCTGTATGTACCTCTTAAGTCCCAGGTGCAATCTCCTTTGGTAACGCAACTACTTCTTCTACGGGGGACGAAATTCTGAAAGCGTTTCTCATGATGTTGCGGACATCGCTATCTTCTTGAGGCTGCTCCCTTGAGTTGTCGGCTCCAGTAGATTTGAAGATGTCCCGGGCTTGCTCTACATAATAGGCGAACCCTTTATGATGATTTGGAGATGACAATATTCGTTGAATCTTCCGAAACGCTTCCTTGCCCATGAAGCTTTGGAGTTCCTTCACAGTTCGCGGAGGCGGCATTGTGAGAATAGCTTGGGTCTTGGATGGGTCCACTTTGATTCCCTCAGCAGTCACCTGGAATCCAAGAAATTTGCCTGAAGAAACGCCGGAAATGCATTTCAAAGGATTCATCTTCAACTTGTATTCAAGGCACTCGAACACTTGTCGTAAGACACCTGTGTGGGCCTCCCGAGATTTTGATTTGACTACTATATCATCTACATAGTCTTCAACTTGCTTATGCATCATGTCGTGGAAGATTGCCGTCATAGCGCGTTGATACGTTGCACCGGCATTCTTTAAACTAAATGGCATTGCAGTATAATAAAAATTTCCTAGAGGAGTTCGAAAAGCTGTCTTACTCGCGTCATGCTCATACATCCTTATCTGATTGTAGCCGATATATCCATCCATGAAGGAGAATACGCCGTGTCCGCTGGTGGCATCCACTAACATGTCGATGTTAGGTAGAGGAAAATCATCTTTGGGGAAGCATCTGTTCAAGTCTCTGAAATCCACGCAACACCTGATCTGTCCATTTTTCTTTTTTACCGGAACCACATTAGCCAACCAGGTTGGATGATGAATGGGTTTGTTGAAGCCAGCAGCTAGCAACTTCTGAATATCAGTCTTGATTTGCTCTTCTACCTCGTGTCTGAACTGCCTCGGAGACTGTTTAACCGGCTTGGATCCAGGTATGACATGTAGATGATGGGTGACCAATTTTTCATCTAAACCGGGAATTTCTTCATACGTCCAAGCGAATATGTCCTGGTACTCTTTGAGAATTTCCACGAGCTTCGTGCGTTCATCCGTACACAAGGTTGAGCTGGTGGAGATAGGCCTAGGAGATTCCTCATTTCCGATGTTAACGATTTCGAGCTCATCAGTATTGGAGTTGGTGCCATCTTGCAGCTGTCGTGGAGCATATAACACTTCTTCTTGTGGCTCGTTGTTGTTGTAGCATTCCGTTGGGAGGAGAGACTGGGTAACAGTCTCCCCTGCTAATTTCTAACAGCGGCGTCGGTACACGGTTTTCCCTTTCTGGTCACGTATTTCCACAAAAGTTCGTTCCCTCTTAGTGTGAGCTTGGGTCGCGGCTTCACATGATGAAGAAGAATTGGGACGCCTTGTCAGCAAAGATGCATCATGGGGCTTAGCCTTCAATGATGCAAGTCGGTCCTCCTCCTGGATTGACGCCCACGTGGGAAGTGGGATGCAATGAACTTTGTATGATTCTTCGCTCAGAGCTTCTCTTGGTTCAAACAATTCCACTCCACATATTGGTGCGTAAGGAGACAATGATGCAGGAATACGAACGACTTCTTTATTCAGCATAGTCTTCAGGCATTGGTGATACGTCGAGGGGACGATCCTATTGTCATGAAGCCATGGTCTCCCCAATATCATATGGTAGTCCGACTCCTTTTCTATGACTTTGAATTTCACCTTTCATTGGGAGAGCCCTACAAATAAATTCAGATTGACATACCCGTACATGTTGGTTTGGTTTCCTTCAAAGTCTGTCATCGTGGTAGGCTGTCGCACGATCTTGCTTGGGCGAACCTTGGCCGTCCTGAGTGTCTTGAGAGTAATCACATTTGAATACGCTCCCATGTTGATGAGGTTCCTCTTGAACTCTGAATCCTTGATGCATGCAGTAGCGTGTAGGGCCCAAGTGTGACCTTCTTCCGCCATCATGTCTTCTTCTGTAAATGTAACATTATTCACAGACATCTTTGGTGTTTTTGGGTCCTCTGGACGCAAAGGAGTTAAATGCACGTCCAGGGCTATCTGGTTGATTGCAGCAAACGTCTCCGCCCGCTGATTCTTCGAGAGGTGTAAAAGTTCGCATAAACTTTCCACTAGAGAAGCCGCTTCCTGATCCACCGGCCTCTGGTTCATAGTGAAACTATTTACTTGAGGAGGATCGTTGCGAGGATCAGTCCCCAGTGTAGAAATATCCGTGACAGGAGAACCGTTCATATCTGATGTCATCTTGATGAGGAGATCGAGTATGCCGTTTATTGTTTCTTTGATCAGGTCCATGTTCTTCGTGTGCATCTCCTGCACCCGTGCTAACTCGATCATTATTGGGATTCTTCCGGTTACACCATCGGATATACCGTTGGGAAGAGGGGTATCTTCATTGGAGGAACTTCGACCGGGATTTGAAATTGGTGAGGGAGTCCTAAGACCAACTATTTTGAAATCAGCCAAATGGGATTGGGTATTGCAGAAATTGACTTCACAACCGATAGATTAATCTCCCACTGTGGTCGCCAATTGTTTATGGGTGATAACTGTTTCTGCTTGTTTTGGTAAATTTTGGTGTGTGTGGATGAGAAACGAATCTAAACCCTAAACAAATGCACTGCACGGGAGTGCTTTTGATTGGAGAGATCAATCTATAAAATTCTGGCCTAAACCAAGAAATGGCCTTTCCAGACTTGCTTCGGTCACAAAGTGAAGGAAATGGGGTTGATCTTAGGGAGGGAAGCGAAGAAGGTGTTGAGATTGTGAAGGTGTTGGCTGTTTATAACTTGTATCAGAATGTTGAACTGGCTTGCATAATGTAAGTTATCAGTTCTGGGTGTTTTCTGGATACTGTGACAACACTTGGTTTCTCTGTGTTGTGTTAAAATAGGTTGAAGAACCTATTTATACAAGTCATTTGAGCGCAACCCTCATCTCTTAGGAAGTGGAGGAAGTTGAGTGATGGAGTAGTGGGGTCGTGTAGGTGATTGTCACACGATCACGTCTTTACCCACTTCCCTCATCATCATTAACCTTCCATGCCTCCTGACACGTTCTTGTAATGGGCGCGTTGCACGTCGCACGCTGTAAACCGCCAGACCAATTCCCCAGTAAGTATCCCCCAGTTTGTGACATGTTTGATATCTCGAATGAGTGGGTCGAGTCGTGGGACCCGCCGCAAGAAATAACATACGGTGCTATCAGGTTAAATAACTAAGTTATTTATGAAATTGATATTCATGAAATATCGTGTATGCTCGATGCATGTAATGCATCGCTTTTAAGCAAGAATCTCAAAACAATTGATATGTATGAAGCATCGTTGTTTTAAAGCTTGATTTAACAAGTCGCGGATTAAGCGTCTTAAAATGACAGCACATCCAACCATCTTCGAGTGATCGTTTGGAGGCCGCATGGGCGGGCCACCATCTGGTCGATCACTCCCTGTGGCAGAGTGGTGGACGGTAATCATTGAGACGCTTCATTGATCGCCTAACTTTTAATCCAAGCCGTCCGACCAAGCTGGAAAAGTTGGACGGACGAGAATGATATGGACAATCCAGATTTCCCTTAAGGAAATTAAGTATGCTCGATCGGGATAACCAAAGAGCGTCGATGCGACATTCTCTTTAGAGAGTGATGTAGCTTGTATGGGTATTTCGTGCACATATGAATATTGGAACTTTGGGAGATTCATGCTACTCTGTTAAGAGTGAACACTCAGTCGTCATGTCATGTCAATAATGAGAGTTCGGCTGAGAACAACACAGAAAATACTAGGAAAATCATGCATTAATTAATAATGCTAATAAAATTCACAGAATATTTGGGATTGTTGTTGCACGCACCATTCTGGGTGAATTTCATGTATATATTTAATTGCTTCAAATAAATAAAGCGGAGAGGTTTTATGCACTCATCACTTATCAAACGGCTTTACCTTTTGCAGGATGTCAGCGCATTATCAAACGGCTTTACCCTTTGCAGGATGTCAGCGCATTAAATTTGGTTTTACAATTTTAGACCTGAACTAGAATCCACCATTAAATTTGGTTTTACAATCTTTTAGAATGTATCACTTACTTTCGAACACTCTGAGATAGTGCAAGTTGGGTTTTCTTCCGTACCACAACTCATAAGGAGTGTTTAGGGTTTTAGACCGTAAGTAAACACGGTTGATCAAATAGCATCCTGTAAAAACAGCTTCTCCCCAAAACCTTAATGGTAGGTTTTTGTTATGGAGCATTACCCTGGCCATTTCCTGAATGTTCCTATTTTTCCTTTCTGCAACTCCATTAGGTTGAGGAGTAATGGGTGGTGAGTATTGTTGAATAATCCCCAGTTCATCACAAAATTCAAACACCTTAGTGTCCTTGAATTCAGTTCCATGGTCGCTTCTAATTTTCTTTAGTTTGCGACCTTGTTCGTTCTGGATTCTTTTAACAATAATCTTAAATTCATCAAGGGTTTCATTCTTATGAGACAGAAATGCAACCCAAGTGAATCTGGTGTAATCATCTACCATAACTAAAGCATACTTCTTACCAGCAACCGTGGGTTGTTGAATTGGTCCGAACAGATCCATATGAATTAAATCAAGTGGAGCTTTAGTGAGAATATCTCGTGATGATTTATGGTGAACTTTCGTTTGTTTACCTTTTTTACAGGCACCACATACACCTTCAATCTTCGTATTGATTTTGGAAACGCCTCTAACAAGTTCTTTGTTAATGGTCTTAGTTAGAAGACGATAATTGATGTGACCAAAACGCTAATGCCAAAGATGTGTAGATTCCACCTTAGTCAAATTCCAACAGTTGCTGAACTGAGTATCGAGAAGATAACAATTGTTTTAACCACGAGTTCCTTAAAAAAATTACTTTCCCAGTTTTGTCTACAATGTCACATCCATTTGCATTGAAGACAACTCGATGGCCTTTGTCACGAGTTTGACTAATAGAAAGAAGATTTGCAGTCATACCTTTTACGTAAACTACATCATGGATTTCAGATACGCCGGGTAGTTTGATCGTCCCGTTCTTTCTTATGTAGCAACAAATCCCATCTCCAAATGTTACTGGTCCACCTTCATAGTCTTCAGAAGAAACAAACCATGTGAGATCACATGTCATATGTCTGCTACATCCACTGTCAAGAAACCATTGAAAGGGTGATGTTGATTTCAAACCAAAAGCTCCATTACTATCAGTACTTTTCTGTTTAGGATTTCCTGATAGTTTTGTATGTCTTTTTAGAGAAGCAATAAGTTGTTTAGTTTTCTTATGAAGATTACTTGCAACTTTCAGACTCTTTTGAAAAGACATATAAACATGTTGAAGGTGATTGGAGGAATCAAAAAAAAAAACATGGGCCAACACCTTTAAGCTTTTCTGAGCAGTTCTGAGTCATATCAGTTTCCCAACATCTGATCGATGTTTATTATCTGACTTACGACTGTTCTTCGGAGAGGAACGACTGGAGTTACTCAGATTCATCAAAGGATTTTTAAAAGATTTCAAATCCTTAAGTATTGCAATTTTTGTAAAAAGATCATAATTGATCCGGATTTGTTTATCTTTTTTTGGAGAATAACCAGTTTATGATAACTTCTTCTACGATGGGTTTTTAAACCTGGTGAAGCATTACTTGATACTTTATCGTCCGTAGAGTCAGATCGCTACAAACATAGACTTGTAAGGTATTAAACGTGTTTGCCTGCTTTGATACCAATTGAAAAAGCGGGGGTACAACAACCACACCCAATATTTCTCTTAGCAATCTGTATGGACAAACTCCAATATACTTTATAGAGAATCAACTAGACAATCAGACTCAATCTAGATAAAAAGTATATCAAAGAGTTAATATCTCAATCTCTTGATTTGATCTATAATCAAGCAAATAGAAATCTACGAGCATTTATCAAATACTAGAGAGATAACTTGAACGGTACCAAAGACCAATGTTCAAGTATCAATCAATTTCAATCAACAACCAAAGGTCGGATTTCCAATTGATTGATTCTAACGCACAACCTATGGTATTTCAATTATAAATAAACAATATAATGCGGAAATAGAAATAGCACAGACACCGGAATTTTGTTAACAAGGAAACCGCAAATGCAGAAAAACCCCGGGACCTAGTCCGGATTGAACACATACTTATTAAGCCGCTACAGACACTAGCCTACTACAAACTAACTTCGGTCTGGACTGTAGTTGAACCTCAACCAATCTCACACTGATCAAAGGTACAGTTATGCTCCTATGTCTCTGATCCCAGCAGGATGCTATGCACTTGATTCCCTTAGCTGATCTCACCCAACACTAAGAGTTGCTACGACCCAAAGTCGAAGACTTTAATAAACAAATCTGTATCACACAGAAAAGTCTACAATGATAGATAAATCCGTCTCCCACAGATATACATATGAGTTTCGTTCCGTCTTTTGATAAATCAAGGTGAACAGGAACCAATTGATAACCAAGACTTATATTCCCGAAGAACAACCTAGTATTATCAATCACCACACAATAATTTTAATCGAAGCGGCGAAAGAAGATATTTTGGAATCACAAACGATGATACAAAGATGTTTCGACTACTTTTATATCTTTCCTATCGGAGATATCAATCTCAAGCCAATCCTTAATATTGTACTCGTACGATAGAATATGCAAGATCAGATCACACAACTACGAGAAAGTAGTATCGGTCTGGCTTCACAATCCCAATGAAGTCTTTAAGTCGTTAACCTGGTTTAGAAGAAGAAACCAAAGGTTAAAGGATCATCGACTATATCTTACACAACTAGTATCACACGTAAGGTGTGGGGATTAGGTTTCCCAGTTGCTAGAGTTCTCCCTTATATAGTCTTTCAAATCAGGGTTTACAATCAATGTTAGCTTAATAACAAAGCATTCAATATTCACCGTTAGATGAAAACCTGATTAGACTCAAGTTAATATCTTTCAACTGTTAGATCGAAAACTTAGCTTGTTACACACAAATGAAATGCACGTTTCTAGGTTTGTGTAACCGTACCCAAACATATACATTTATTGGTTCAACAATAGTTAACCAAATGGTTAGCCATATGAGCACTTTCATATCAACCATATTCTTCTTCACCATAACTAGTTCAAGTGACTCAAATTAACTAGTTAGAGAGTTGTTCAATTGCAAGGAAATATTATGTAACTACACAAGACACAATCGAAGCAAAAACGATTTGATTCACTCGAATCGGTTCATGAACTTTATAGCCACGATTTGAAATTAGCATTCCTTAGTTTATATAAACATGAGTTCACAAAAAATCGTATTTAGATATAACCTAACTCAAGTTCGCGGACTGGGTTCGCGGACTTAAGTTCCCGGAAGGAGTTCTCAAACTCCAGTAGATTTTCTCGGGTCGAGAACTTCCGCCAGTTCGTGGACTGGGTTCACGACTGAGTTCGCGGACTTAGTTCACGGCTCTTGTTCCGGTTCTCTTGATCAACAAAGTTCGCAAACTTCGTTTCAAGGAATAAGGACTTATACATATATGTGTTTCCACAACAATGCTTATATCCATCATTGGTTATATAATCTAAACTCTCATTTCAATCATTGAAACATTCTTAGAGGACGTTATGTAGTTGTTATTCACAAACCATTTTTCGTCAAAGCAATTTTCAAAAGTGATTGAAACATAACATGACTTTCGTCACTAGGTAAAGATGAACTTGGCCAAAGCGAAAGCTTACCAACACATATTTCGAGAAAAATATAGGCGAGTTAAACTCGACACGAAATAGCAAATGTGTATAATCAAAGTCTATACAGCAAAACGACTTTTGTCTTAAGATAGGAGATAGAGTAGATAGACTTTCGAGTGATGGATAAGTTCAAGTCTCCACATACCTTTTTGTCGATGAAGCTCCACCAGTTCCTTGTGTAGTTTTTCGTCTTGTATGATGATCCGCCATGGAGTTCTTGAGCTCAACTACACTTTCTATCCTAGTCCGATACTTTAGCTATAGTAGACTAGAATTCAATACTTATAGTTTTGATCACTAACATTGACAAACATGCTTGAGATAGCAACGCATGCGAGTTTGACCGAGCAATGCTCTAACAGAAAGTGGTGGTCATTTTTTGATCCATTACAAACTATAACACACATAATTAACTTGCCACATTCTCTAGCCCATTCCTTTGCCTCATCTTTCGTTTTCCATGTCTACATGGTCCAAAAACTCAAAGTTAGTCAAAAAAATATAGTGATATGGTCCAAATGAATGAACAACATATCTTTCCATTGGTTTAAAAAAAGAAAAAAACACCTACCAAGTCATCCAAATATTGATGACTTGAGAAGGCATTGGGTTAGGTGGAAGCACGATCTATCAACCAAAATGTCACAACATTAGTCCAAAAGAAGAAGGAAAACTACACTTACGGCTGGGTTCTAAGAGCCACGGACCCAACCGTAATTTCTGAATTTCCAATCGTAGGAACAAAATCTAAATCACAGGAATATTTATGGTTGGTAAAAAAAGATTATAACCTAGCCATAAAGGAAGTTACGGTTTGGAATTTTATAAAACCTCAGCGTAAAAAGTGCAATAAATGTCCATGCACATAATGGGTTACGGTTGGGTTACTAGTGTCATTTTCCCAACCGTAATACCTCTTTTTTCCTATTGAAAACCAGTTACGGTTTGGAGTTCATCCAAACCTAACCGTAAATAGGGCTTACGGTTAGAAACGAAGCTCAAACCTAACCGTAATATTCTATGTAAGTCGAAAAATATGATTTTTTTTTTACGTACTTTAGCTAATTTTGTGCGAAATTGAATTCATGGGAGATAGTTTAGAGGCATACCTGTTAATTTTCAACCATTGGTTCTTCATTTTGTCGATTTATTTCTTCAATTGGTTGAGATTCATCATCACTTTGTGTTAAACCCTCTCTACCATCTAACAAATCATCCATCTCTTAGTCTCCAACATGAGGTATGTAAAACTTATTTTCTCTATCATACAAAGATTCACCCACCTCGAATTGGTAACTTGTTTCATTCATTTTGATTGAGTGAATCAAAATTTAGGTTTTGAAAGAAATCTCCAAAAAATTTCTTTTTTTCTTCTCTCTAGTTTTTCTTCCCATAAACTTTGTCCCATAATTCACCAAGTATATAACAAAATTCATTAATTTAGTTATTATCTAATCAAATTAAATTAAAATTAACTAAATAAGGGTTGTTTAGTCATTACAAAATTATTTGAGATGAGGGGTTTTTGATATTGCTTATGGGTGATCCGTTTTTGTCCTATTAGGTGACTCCCCTCTATTGGAATGTGACGCCCCAATAATAGCTTTCATATAGTGAAAACTGAGAGTCCAATGTCGGGAGCTAAGAAGAACCTTGATGTTGTAAGCTGAGTGAAGATCTAGAAAGTGAGATAGTTATGACGAAGAGTTGTCCCAGATCCGAACAAGTGCAAGGCGGGAAAATTATTTGGGTCCAGCCGTCACGAGCTTATTAAGATGAAAGTCATTTACATGTAATTCTCATGTTCATACAATGTAATAACCAGAAAGACTGATTATGTAATTAAGAACATTTCATTAATAAAAATCAGACTTCAAACGTTTATATTTCCTCCCTGATTCTCTCCTAACTGACTATTTCACAAACCGACTTAAAAGATAATAAGAAACCCTAATTCTACATCACCAGAAATCCGACCAGAGATTGTAGTATTAACCAAGATCGTATTCCCAAAATAAGGACTATGATCATCAAATTGTTAAGGTATGCTTCTCGGTAGAGTTGACGCATCTGAACCAATGTCGACTAGGTTTTCAAAACTTCATGGTTTTAATCATAAAAATAGATCACATATCTAATTCTTATGCATGATTTAGTTCAATCATATGAATCACTTGCATAAAAAAGAATGATATGCATATATCTCGATGATCTGAGTGTTTATTTGAGCATGATCTGATGATTTAAAACAAGATCGAATTTTAAAACAACGATTTCAGAAAAATTATCCTAAAAATGTATTCGTCATGATCAGATCTAAAGATCGATGTTAATTTTCTTGACTAAAACGAAAATTTCAATTCTAGATATAAATTTTTTCCTAATTGTTTTTTCATGAATGAAATCTTGATAAACATATTATTCTCTTTATAATAATAATAGATATGTACTTGGTAAGGTGTATTATTTATTTTGATCATAGAATCTTGCTAAGGTGTATTATTGATTTTTGGCATGAGTATCTATTTAGATTTCTGCACAAGTTTATCCTTAATATGATGATAATGTTTAGATCTAAATTTCTGGTTACAAATCACATGTTTAAGGCTATATATGATGCGAAATTGAAATCTTGTTCGGTTTTCACTTTGATTAGATGTTTTTATGAATAAAAACTATACGAAATGCATGATTAATATAGTTAGCATAAAATGCTAGATTCGTTTAGATATCGAGATTATAATCTGATACTAAGATCCTGTTGATGGTGGATTTTCGAACAAAGGCTAAAATCGCGAAATCATGATCTTGCATATTTCTGACACGGCTTCAGACACGTATGTGAAACTCATATTTTAGGATCTGTGAGAGATCATTTCATAATCTCTGACTAAGTGTACACCCTCTCAGAGCATGCATGATATGTGATCCTTAAAGCCTCTCAACTGAGCTTTCAACACTTCGCATACTTCATAAATACTTCTGTATAGCAATCGATGATGATTGGACGGCTCCTAGACATATTGCATGCTAGTAACGAGATAAAATATATTATTTTCTAGAAATTCAATTGATGAATGTTGCGTTAGAATTAATCTATGAATGGCTCTATACTAGCATGCAATATGACTTGGAGCATTTGTTCGAGAATCGAGGTATGAGATGGTGGAGACATCATACTCGTTCTGAATATTAATTATGTACAGTCATGGAACATTGAGACATCCTGAAGATGTTAACGCTCTCCGTTTCATGGCTTATTCTTAACTGAATTCCATGGACTAGTAATAGATTTTCACTTTTCGAGCATTCAAGCCAGCACCGAGTAAGCCCCGAGAAAACGATGTGAATGTACTTAACACTAATGCAAGAACGAGTACCCAAATATGCATAAGTGAGCACCCAAACACATAAACGAGCATTCAAAAATATGGACGAACGAGGAAACCTATGCAAAATTGGAAAGGAAAATGATAATAAAAAATAAAAGAGAGGCACGCACAGGACCAGGCCCACCGGCCGGCTGGTCATGCCGTCGTGGCCAGTCTTGCGCCTTCCTTTTATTTTTTATCTTATTTTTATTATTTTCCTCATCCCATGGAAACTCCCTTGTCTGAGCAAACTTCCTTGTTTGAGCAAAACTTCTAGTTTCTCCATATTTCCTCACACGATAAAAAAATATATACTATAAGGGACAATGGTGTTTTTCCATATGGACGTTATCTACATTTGGAACACATAAAGAACAGTCAAGATTTATGTTTTTCAATATACATTTTTAGCATATAAAGAAGGGTTGAGATTGAGACACTGATTTAAGATTTTCAATCTACATTTCCAAGGGTCCAGATCGAGCTACATATTTCAATCTCCACTTCACCCTCCCAGTGTCATTTATTTGAAGTTATTCTTCACATTCAATGTGAAACCGTTTCTTTTATTGTAAATTAAACTCCCTCTTAATTCATGCTTCACAAAAAAATTGATTATTTTCTTTCATCTTTTTCATTTTTTTTTCTTCTTCATCGTTTTTTTTTCATCAAAAAATAAATAAATCAAAAGATCTTCTTATTACCATAATATTTCAATTTCTCCATGTGTAAAATATTTCTACGAAAGAAGATATCTTTATCATCCACTGGATATTGAAAAGACGGTTTGTTATTATATTTGTTCTCTTATAGTTTGTATTGTTTTTATAGTATCAATTTTCATCTAAATTTCTTTTCATCCAATTGGTGTTTTTAAATCTGGGTTATTGAGAAATGTTTCAGATTTTTTATTTTTATTTTGTGGTTTTATGGTTAATTTGTGTAAAGATTAGATTAACGCTCATTAGATTCATCAAATGGTTTTAAAGCGCAGTAGCTGCAGCGTTTTCGACTTAATGTTTGTATTTCTCTCTGCTCTCTGTATTAGAATTTCATTTTCAAATTTGTATGGTGAATATTTTTATTTTCCCTCAATTAATTTTATTTTAGAATATTAAGTTTTGTTTGGATTTGATTTTGTGCATCCCACTTCCTCTTAACAAGAATTATAAACGTTGATTATTTTTCAAGTTCTATATTTTATTGTTAATCCTGTAAATTTACTTTTTGGTATGATTTCCAAGTCTCACTTGAATTATTAATACGTGAGCACTACCGGTTGAATTAGCTTTTAGTTCATCGTACTTCTTTTTTTGTTTATAGCAATCTTGCCGGTTTTATCTAACCCAAAATTTTTCACTTTTTGTAGACTTCGAATATGGTCAAATGGAAGTTGACTACGAACCAAATACCGATAAATAGACATTTTTTGTATCCAACTGCACAAATCATTTTAAGGTATTATATTATAATGTGAATAATTATAGAGGCGATCCAACTGGTAGATTAGGTTCTTTGATTTTCTTATTTTGATTTAACAAAAATGACGTTTCAAAAATTTATAAATTAGTCTTACTTTTTTGTCCTTCGTTTACTTTGGCACTCTTGGATTTACAATCTTTGGTCCATTTTTGTTGTATTGGTAAGTTGGAGTCTTTTGGCTGTTTTTCTTTTGTTGTATTTGTTGTTCTGGTGGGTATGTGATGATTTTAGTCCTTTTTTTACCTGAGTTAGATCTGTTAGCAGTCTAATTAATTTCTGAATTTTAGGTTAGTTTATAAAATATTTTAAAATATTGCCTTTGCATTTTGCTCTATTATCATTCCAATTTTTCAAATTTGCAGGTTCATCGAAACTTTTTCGGAGATGAAATACCACCTAAAGCAAAGGAGAAGGGACACAGGTTGGTTTTCTCTGTCGAGGTAAATACCAATATTTGATTATATACATTGAGGTTTGATAAAAATCTTTTCATTACGTATTAATTCCGGATGAATTTAGCACAATTAGAGTCCATTGTAGCAATGTTCACGAAGTATAATATAGGATATCGTTATTATTAACATGTTATTCAGGGGGTTTGCGCAAGGTCAGATTCGTTTGCCAGATATATATAAGGTCGGGTGAAAGATTTATTATTAATATAGGATATCGTTATTATTAACATGTTATTTAGGGGGTTTGCGCAAGGTCAGATTCGTTTGCCAGATATATATATATAAGGTCAGGTGAAAGGTTTATTCGCGTTTCTGTACTGTTGGCCTCACTACAAGCTACTTTTGGACCCTTAATACCAATATTTGAGCTCGGATGAAGTATAAAAGTTCAGTATTTTTTTCCAGGGACATACTATATGTTCAGTTCGTACAATTCTCAATAAGTTTTAAACTCAGTTTTGTATAACACCACAGAGGTTGGAGAAAATGTAAATTATCAATTATGTGAATGCTTTGACAGAAGGTCTACAGATGTTGACAGGAACAAGGAGGTTGTAGAATTGTAAGTTTTCTCATATCATTTGTCTCTTTTAACTCTTTATGCATGTACTTTGAAATAAGATATTTTGTTATTAGAGATCTAACACCCAACACATTCGTTCTTGCAACAGTCTCTATATTTCAATTTTGACAGGATAACTGAAAGTCAGAGTTTGTGTTATTAGTATGTTACCTGATAATTATACCGATATCAGTCTATGAAATCTGTTTGTTGGGAATTCGCTGAACAAGGAAAATCTAGAAAATATTTTATGAAAAATATGTTGGTAGTGTCCAATAACAACATAAAATATGAATTGCGATTGTGGTGCCGAACGTCGGTTGGTTCAATAAAAATTCAATTTTGTTAGGGAATAAAATCAGTAATCAGTTGCTTGATGATTTATGTTCACGGTAAAATGATGGATGAAAAAAAAATAGACGGTGGCATGTGTCGTGTTAATTAATGAGACTATAACTAAATCTTACATCTCTTTCCAATATCGTACTTAGTTCCCTACCTTTTTTTTATTCTGAAGTTCCTATGATTCAATCGGGATAAGATCATGTTGAGTTAGTGTGTCACTTTCTTATAGATTAGTCATTTGAAATCAATTATGTAGAGTAATTTATTTTGATATTGTAACAAATTAGAAAGCCTGTACGATAGTCATGAAGAATTTCCTTAGGCACAATCTTTCCTTATAAAAGTTAATTTGTAACACTATTTCATAACGAATATGGATATGCAATTGGAGAAAGTTTGGAACACCAACAACACTACCATCTTATATTAAAAATTACTTTCTCTTGCATTTGGTCGTTGCAGCAGTCTCACATCAAGCTACTCTTTTAAATAAGCTATTAAATTCATGTCTTTTTAATATAATGTGGAACTGATATTTTTCTCAATTTATACAGGTGAACTATTGGAACTCGTGCTTTTGCAAATAATTTTTTCCGTTTGATCGTTGGCATGTTGATCTCGATGAAAGATTTTCCTAACAACAATCCACTTATACAGATATCGGCAATCATTCTAGGTATGGAATGAGTTATCTTAAATAGTTGATTAGACATAGGTTAAATTTGGCCTCATGTAGTCATCAAGCATTAATGTTCCTTTCAAGATTATGTACAAAATGGTGTGTGTACATGTATTCTCTTTGATTTCTGAAGTAAGTTGGATGTTAATCCTATATTTTTGTATGCATAGGAAAAATTGAAAAAGCGTGTATGGAACCCCGACATGTTGGATTTTGGAAACATGAACACCAGCATATGCATCACCTCTTATATTCTTTTTCTCTGTGTATACAATTTTAGAACTTTTGTTCCAAAGTTTCAAAGAACTTTGTAACGGTATTGGAATAGTATGGGGTAGTAGTCATGTAAAAATTGTTGTCGTTAAATTTTAATGTTTCCATATTTTACAAATATTTACGTAAAATTCCACAATTCCACCATTTATTAGAGCTTTACATATTTTTGGTTAATTATTAGTTTAAAAATATGCATTGAAAACAAATTTAATTAAGTATGCTTCATCTTGGAAAAAATGACAAAATGTAATAACACTGGAGTTAGATTTAACAGGACATATGTCGAAATACGATAAGAAACAATCGTTCGGCAACACCGAGAACAAATTCAATCCCGTGCCGTCACGGCACGGGTCATATCCTAGTAATAATATAAAATAGGAAAGAGCACGGTACCGGGAGGCCATGCCTTGGCCATAGCCTGTCCCGCACCTCTCTAATTCCTTATTTTATTATTATTATTCCTTCTCTCATCTCTTGAAACTCCCCCGTTTGAGCAAAAAACCTAATTTTTCATATTTCTCCAATATTGCTCAAACTTCAAAAAGGCAAAAAGCCAAATGGTCACACGACCGTTGTTGTAGTTTTGAAAGTGGAAGTAAAATTTCGTTGCTCGGACTTGTAAAGATTTAAAAATACAAATATATACAAAAAATATTGACAAATTGGTAGAGAGGTAATGGGACTAATGATTCGGCCAATCTTCATAACATAGGGTTCAATGATTTATTCTCAACAATAATCGCTCAAAACATATATGGACTCTTATTTTGCCAAAGTAGATTCTCAAAACATTGGTTGTAAGTGTTAAGCATGAAATATCAAATCACCTAAGCTAAGCATGACCCATCTAATCAAATAACACCCAATTTAATCAAATCATATTTCAATTAATTTTTAATGCAAAAGTCTTAAAAAAGAATTAATAAAATTACCCATGTATGAAGCTCGACCTCCTCCGTCGTCCCAGTGTTGGGGTTTAACTCATCATAGTAAAAATGCTCTCAAAATAATTATTTATTGCTCAAAAAGTGGTTTACAAATGATGAAAAGGTGTAAAACAATTGAACAGAAAAATCGCAATAGAAATAACTGTTGCAAAGGCGCTGTTCAGCTGTTACAAAAAGAACGATAAATGATAACTGCTGTTGTACGACGAACTACGACCCGCGGACGTGCGTCTTAGACACTGTTGAAGAACGACGGTCTTTGGCTGTCTGTTCTTCGTGTTCTTCATCTTTATCAATGGCAGCAGCAGCAGCAGAGAGAAATCATGGTTCTCGATTCTGCAGCGTTCCTTCTCTCCTCCCAACTCTCGACAACCTTCTATGCTAACCCAAGAGTTATATTTATACACCTTTGGACCAATAATAACTTCTCATTAATCCAAAAAATCTTCCCATTACTCGGCAGTGAATGAAAATATTCCCAAGAAATTTTCTTTCCATGCACGCGTCTGCTGGCTTGTTTTAACCTCTCCAAATCTTCATAGGATGTATTCAAATCAAACAGGATAACTTCTTACCCATTTGGTCACGTAACTTCCATATAAACAAGAAAATGCCGAGAATAACTCAACTTCCCTGTTTTCGCATCCCATGATTATCCAACCCAACTAACTCGATTTGAACACCCATACCAGCTCTGTATAGGCCCTAGGAACAAACCCAATCAATTTGGGTCGTTGAGTCTCCTTTAATCCCGTCCAAACTGCCAACCCTAAATCTGCCAGTTGATAACATTTTTTTCCGCCAATTTTGGTTTTTGAATTTAGGAAGAAGATGTCCCCCACCCTAACCAGAACTGGGGTGCGAATAGCAACTGCCTTGGGGTGACCTGGGGGTGCCCCTTAGTAATTAGGTTACCCCTTATCCAAAAGCGAGAGTCCGAATAACACTTGTCCCCCGGGTGACAAAATCAACTTTTCGAGCCGAATTTTCCAAAAATATTTATTTCCAAAAAATACCTACAAATACATAAAATAACAAAATTAGTACAAAATCGAGTGCCAACAATAAATAGTATTGAGATCAAATTAGACACAAAAATGTGTCTATCAAATACCCCCAAACTTATTATTTGCTAGTCCTCGAGCAAAATTATTCTTCAAAAGTGACCGAGTTAATCTCGGGTGGGTTTATCAGAGGTGTAACCACAAAAACCAATACTCCAGACCCTAGATATCTACGAAAAATCTTGGAAAGCACTAAAGAACCTCCTTGGTTGGCATACTTATTAATTACAGGAGGAAGTACCCTGACGCGAGATTCCAATTGTTGTATACGAGTTTGCACTCAAGCATACTAAAACTCATATAAGTGACAGAGCTCTACTAAGATAGTTTCACGATGGACATCATACTCGGAGTCAGACTAATCACATGAAAAGATTAAGAAGATGGAAAAAGAAAAATGTAGATGGTTGAAAAGTGAACGGTGTTTCCCATATCTGTCTGAAGGCCTCTGCCAAGATGAACCTAACCTAAATGACTGAGATACGGTCTGACTAATATTAACACAATGGCATATACAAGGGAACAAGTGGTCAATAACTTAAATCTAGATCAACAAACTGGCAAATATAAGGGAACCAGCAGTTGACTACACATAACAATAACCATTTTTTTTTTAACTTAACGACATGAATAGATCTTTTTGATCCAAGCACATGCTTCTTGTCAGCAGATTACACGATAGTTCCCACGGGTCCTGCATTCCACGCTTGCTTAGGCGACGGAAACAGGGAGAACACACGCATATTGCTATCCTAGTGTTAATACTTATTCCGATTGGTCTAACTGGTCCGGTCTTTTTTTTTTTTTTTTTTTGAAAAGGTAACTCAGTCACTCTATTTCACCCTAGCAAAGGTAACAACTTGAATCGTGTGCCCCACCAAATCACTTGAAATAAAAGAAAACTAAAAATAGAAAGTGAAAAGGACTCGACGAGATATGGCGAAACTATCATGTTATTTCTAACACCTGAGCTATGTGCTTTTATGAATAGACTCTATAGATGTTTCCATCTAGTCAGATTGGTTCCTCAGCTCCTAAAACAAAAATGTTTCCATCCACTTAGATTGGTTAGTGTTATCCTTAATAGGCGTAAATTTCTAGGCTCTGGAGTTTATTTATTGCAACTTAAAACTAACAAAAAGTTTCTTCCCCACCCCCAAACTTAAATCTAACATTGTCCTCAATGTTCTAAAGATAAAATTAAAAGCATGAACAAGGAGAAACTGTTACCACTTGAAGAAAAAGAGTTAAGGAAAGATATTACCATGTTGCATGAGATTGGGTTACCTCCCAAGAAGTGTTAAGTTTAAAGTCTTCAGCCAGACTTAGAAAAGGATTGGTCAACTCGAACCATAAAGTAACAGTCGAAATAACTGTGGGTCTTCAAAACCAAAAAGAGCTGACCATAGGAAACTGCAGTGAACCAAGAAAATGGACAAGAAAAGCATTCCCTTACCTAGTTTCCTGAAAACTATCGCTAATTGCGGTTCAGGTTCAGGTTCTATGAAAGGGTCTAAATAGAATATTTTCATTGGCTGCGTTTCTTTATAGGTTGGATCCAAATTATTAGGTCCTAGAGTCTGGAAAAAATCAAATAAGAACTTAGAATCACAAAATAATAATAACCTAAATAACTGAGGATCCTCTAAGTCAATCAGGTTTGACTTACATAATTGACCACAGTGAAAGTAGTGGTCATTCTTAAGCAAATGTGTCGATTCTAATTTCCTAAGGCATTTAGGTCTAGTCTCACAACTTAATATTCGACACATTTGGAATATAAACGTTCCCACAGTTGGAAGAAAACTATTTGGTGGGAAAACAAAGTCAATCTGGGGATCATAGCCTGGGCAAACCACATCAACCAGAGGATGGGTTTCTAACGACTGAACTCCTTCATGGACATCATTAGGCTCGGGAAAACGAGTATGAAGGTAATCTTGTAAAATGGTCGAGGCACAGATATCAAGTCCTAAGTGTAGGGACTTTCTGAGAGTTAAAGGTAAGGCACTAGGGAAGTGATAATCACCCCCAAACTTAGAGTTTTCAGTGTCTCTAGATAGACCTCTAATTATTTCTTGAATTTCCGTATCTTCAGAGTCCTTAAAATATTCAAGAGATTCTTCTAAGTTATTATCAGGTAGTGCATCTTTACTCATCTCTACGGGTATATGTTCTTCTTCCAAGACTATTGTTTCTAAGTCGCTAGACTCTAAAACAGTATTTTCGAAATGAACCCGTTCCTCTAAACCACTATCGGCTCCGTAATCAAAAGGAAAAACTACATCGTCTAAAACGGTGGTATCCCTAATCAAATCCTCATCCTTTTGAATAGGTGAATAATCATAAAAATTATTTGGATTTGAACTATAAATAATATAATCATTATAAAGCTCAATTGGATTAATAGATTCCTGATCACTATGCCTACATATTTCAGATTCTTCATTACTAGTATCCTCATCATCATAATAGTACAAAGATGATTGAACCTTATCTAAATAAGTAGTGTCTTTTATTCTAACCTCGTCCTCTAGATTGGGAAAATATTCACTATTGATATCAAGGGTAGAATTGGAAACACTATTTTGGAAATTTAGGTTATTTCTAGCAGCATTAGCTAACTGTTCATTTTCTGCCTCTAAACGTGCTTGAATTTCACTGAGCATAACACTTATACGTTCACAAGTCTCATTGAATATCTTAGACCGTTGTGTACTCTCTTCTCTTGAACTAACTGCACGTTCATACTCCCTTCGAATTTGTTGGTAGGTTTCTTCTAGAGATTGAACAGGTTTAGAAATGTCATAATCAGGACTAGTTTTTAAGTAATTTTCCAAAAACGCATGACTAGTACTATAATATTCCTGATTTTCTTGCTCGTAAGACCAATTCGTGTGTGGATAGTAATTGGGCTCACTATGATATGAATCATAACCTTGAAAAGGTTGGCGTTCCCAACTACTATTCCCACCATGGTCATAAAACTGATGATGTCCATATTCATATTCAGGTCGATACTCATTGTATTGGCTTCTATCATACCAGTTCGACATTCTTAATTGCAAGGGAATTCTACACAACCTCAAACAAGGCCGACTCGACTCCACCAAAACAAACCTAAAGATTTCTAGCAAACAAAAAGCATGATGGCTCCACTTAGATTGTTTCTAGACCAGCTTCTATCTTTCGAAAGGGAATTCGTTCCAATTTGAGCAAACCCCTCTGGAATCAATCTGAGTCAAAGTAAGTTGAATTGAGGCGAGGGAAGCTCAGTGGAGCTTTGATACCCAAGGCCTCACCGCTATCACAAGGCGGCGCAGTCACGTATTAAACTCACAGAAACCATCATGAACTTTGAAGTGTGCTTAAAGAGCAACCAATATTTTTCGAACGAGTTTCCTATTAAGCTCGTTACCCTATCGGTCTCGTTCTATTCCAAATTTTAAAGCTTGGGTTCGCGTTAGGTTTCGTTTTCCTAAGGAGGGAAAGAAAGGAGCGGTGATGAAATCCGAACCCTTATCTTGTTTAGGCCAGGCCTTGCCTTTTACTAGGAAAATAAAGACAGTCCGGTTCGTCCTCAAACAATTATCACCTTAAGGCATACAGTAACCCGCTTGCAGGAGATTCGCGGGTGTTTCGATTGGACTTACCTCCCGTACCAGACGGGCAATGAACCGTTGTCGTCGACTCGAGCCACGACTCTTATGCCGTGTGCGAACCCGAGGGGCCGAGACGATATAGTAATCGTCGTCCTTCCCTGCACACAGTTTATATAATAATTTTTTTTTAATAATAATACCCTTCCGTAGGGTTTAAAAAAACAAAGTCCAATTGTTTAAAGTCCAAAGTCCAAAATAAAAAATTACAGTTTTCCTCACACACTCTAAAAAAAAATACAAATTAAAAATTAAATCCTAAAATTGTCCTTTTTTTCTTCTCTTTTCGCTTTTCGCTTTAAGATTTTTCCTCTCCAAGTCCTTAGTTTTCACTTTGAACCTGCAAAATAAAGACAAAAAGAAACGTAAAAAGGAACAAACAATTCTAAAAAAAAATAATAAACATAAAAAAAAAAATCAATCTATATACAAGTCCGCGTCGGCGGCGCAATTTTGTTGTAGTTTTGAAAGTGGAAGTAAAAGTTCGTTGCTCGGACTTGTAAAGATTTAAAAATACAAATATATACAAAAATATTGACAAATTGGTAGAGAGGTAATGGGACTAATGATTCGGCCAATCTTCATAACATAGGGTTCAATAATTTATTCTCAACAATAATCGCTCAAAACATATATGGACTCTTATTTTGCCAAAGTAGATTCTCAAAACATTGGTTGTAAGTGTTAAGCATGGAACATCAAATCACCTAAGCTAAGCATGACCCATCTAATCAAATAACACCCAATTTAATCAAATCATATTTCAATTAACTTTTAATGCAAAAGTCTTAAAAAAGAATTAATAAAATTACCCATGTATGAAGCTCGACCTCCTCTGTCGTGCCAGTGTTGGGGTTTAATTCATCATAGTAAAAATGCTCTCAAAATAATTATTTATTGCTCAAAAAGTGGTTTACAAATGATGAAAAGGTGTAAAACAATTGAACAGAAAAATCGCAACAGAAATAACTGTTGCAAAGGAGATGTTCAGCTGTTACAAGAAGAACGATAAATGATAACTGTTGTTGTACGACGAACTACGACCCGCGGACGTGCGTCTTAGACACTGTTGAAGAACGAAGGTCTTTGGCTGTCTGTTCTTCGTGTTCTTCATCTTCATCAATGGCAGCAGCAGCAGCAGAGAGAAATCATGGTTCTCGATTCTGCAGCGTTCCTTCTCTCCTCCCAACTCTCGACAACCTTCTATGCTAACCCAAGAGTTATATTTATACACCTTTGGACCAAGAATAACTTCTCATTAATCCAAAAAATCTTCCCATTACTTGGCAGTGAATGAAAATATTCCCAAGAAATTTTCTTTCCATGCACGCGTCTGCTGGCTTGTTTTAACCTCTCCAAATCTTCATAGGATGTATTCAAATCAAACAGGATAACTTCTTACCCATTTGGTCACGTAACTTCCATATAACAAGAAAATGCCGAGAATAACTCAACTTCCCTGTTTTCGCATCCCAAGATTATCCAACCCAACTAACTCGATTTGAACACCCATACCAGCTCTGTATAGGCCCTAGGAACAAACCCAATCAATTTGGGTCGTTGAGTCTCCTTTAATCCCGTCCAAACTGCCAACCCTAAATCTGCCAGTTGATAACATTTTTTTTCCGCCAATTTTGGTTTTTGAATTTAGGAAGAAGATGTCCCCCCCCCCTAACCAGAAATGGGGTGCGAATAGCAGCTGCCTTGGGGTGACCTGGGGGTGCCCATTAGTAATTAGGTTACCCCTTATCCAAAAGCGAGAGTCCGAATAACACTTGTCCTCCGGGTGACAAAATCAACTTTTCGAGCCGAATTTTCCAAAAATATTTATTTCCAAAAAATACCTACAAATACATAAAATAACAAAATTAGTACAAAATCGAGTGCCAACAATATATAGTATTGAGATCAAATTAGACACAAAAATGTGTCTATCCGTCTGGGTTTCTCAGGACAAATATTGAAATATCATTATTTTAATATTCTCAAAATATTGGTTGCACGAGCAAAGTGCTACTTGCTCATTCAAGCAAAATCGAGAATTTCAATCAAGATCAAACTCTTCTGAAAATCCAAAATATTGCTCGAACGCAAACCAAAAAATACCAAAATTCTCAAAATTGATCCACAAGCAACACAGTGACACGGTCATGCCACCTTGGTCATCCAGGGTCGCCCCTTTGGCTTGCAAAAGCCGGTCCCACACATGTTGAAGTTTTTGACTTAATTAACCTTTTATAATTCATATTTGGTTCAAATTTTTTCCAAACAACTTGGACTATGATCAATCGACCATCAGTTGGTCCCATGACCACCAACTAATAATTTGGGATGGTTTTATACCCCTTGATCGGTCCTCCTCTTTCCCTAATTTAGTTTTATTACATAATGCTCAGACGATTACTATTCTCATAATGATTAAATTACCAACATTTAATTATCTTTCACCAACTTGTATACAAATGACTTTGGTGCATGCTCATTCGAGCACTCGGGCGCTACATGGTCCGCTCATCATCCCATGTAGCAGGTCCCTCTCTCACTCATTGGTTGAATTCCAAATCAACAATCAATCAAAAAAAAAGGGTTTCAGTCCAAATGCTCCGCAGATCATTATTGTGAAGAGGTTCAAACACCAATAATTTTTATGTTGATCCAACAATCAACAATTATACAATATTCAGTCCAGCTACCAATATTTCTAATTAATAATTCATTAATTAAGCAATATTTGCTCAAACGAGCAATATTTGTTTAAATTAGCGATATTTGCTTTACTCATCTAACAACACTAACTTGCTTAAGTTGGAAAAATACACAGGGTCAAAACTCACTTCTAGCAATATTGATTTAACTATAAATATTTAATTGCTCGACCAAATAATATTATTCATGTTGATTCAACTATCACCATTCGAGAATTCCTAATATTCCATTGGTTCATCAACCAATATTTGGTTTGTCAATCGACCATTACAATCTCTCTCTGTCATTTGAAAATTCATGACACATATGAATTCTCAACAACATTTTCTATCAACAAGTCCATGATCGAGAAATCTCACTGGACGCTCATCGGTTCAAGTTATCAAAATATCATTATTACCTCAACTAGTAAAATGACGTATCACAATCCATCAAGACTCAACGTCTGTGCATTATTCCGCCTCAACTGGTAAAATGATATATCACAATTCATCAAGACTCAACGTCTTTCCTTTATTCTGTCTCAGCATACACCTTATAATCAATCCATGAGTCTCAGAGCATACCACATTCGTTCATTATGATCGACTCATCAAGGCTAAGACTCATCGTCTAGTCAAGTCAACAACTGACTTATTAAATACACGTCTTCCTTGCAGACTCTACGTTTATGAGATATCAATCATGTCACATGGAGGGACATTCACTAGGGTTTTGGTCTGGTGGCCTACAGCACGTGTGTACACCCATGATGAGAAGTGTGAGTAAGTCGTGGAAGCAGTTGAGGGAGTTAGAAAAGTAATGTATGGAAAATCAACCAAGTCTCTGCATGACGTGGAACTGGTTTAACCACGATTTCCCACTCTTTCACTCCAGCAAGTGTCATACTTACTGGGATCAATGTGTTTATTATTCTTACAATATAAATAAGTTTCTGAATCCATGATTGAAAAAACAAGGAATCATCGTCTAACCAAGAATTCTCATCTGAACAAGAACTCTCAACAGAGCAGAATTCAATCAACCAATCAGAACTTACTCGAACTCAACATTTCACTTGCAAAAATATCCAAAGACATATACAATATGCGATCATCATTGATATCACACATTTCTCAGCTTCCCTCATACATGTAAACTCTCATCCCTCTTTGTGACCTAATTGACTCTGGAACGACCATTGCCTTGGTTTAGGCCGGAGTCCTACAGATTGATCTCTTGAACTCAAAGCACTCCCATGGTGTTCATCTGTTTGAAAAAAGGTTTAAGAAATTTGCTTGTTCGAGGAGTCTCCGCTCATACGCTCGAGTTTCCATTTCCTAAAAAAACTAGCGAATCGTTTTCACCCACCAACAGATTGACGACCACAGTGGGAGATTAATCTCTCGGTTGCAATCCCAATTCATCAAAATGGTTGATCTTAGGTGTTCAGTTACAAATCCTAACCCAAACGGTGCTAGCGCTAGTAACAATGGTGGTATTCCAGTCTGTACTCCCATTTCCAACAACAGTGCTACTGATACTACTCCTCCTCAAACCAATATCGGAAACAACCCCCTCTTTGGCTGTCTCCTGAAGAAATCAGAGAAAATCCACCTACTATAGACGATCTCATGAACGTTCAAGAAGTTCTCACCAAGAATCAGACAGATATGGCTGCGACACAAAAAGAGTTATGCACTTATCTTAAGACTCTCACGGACAATTTGTTGCCTGAACAAGCTCAACACCAAAGTCAGGCGGAAAAAGGAAAAGCTAGGTAAAGTATCCTAGGCCACTGATCCTGAAATCTCCCTAATCCATATTCTGGAAGATAATGAAGTTTGCGATGTAGACAATCCATCATCGAAAGAGCCATCAAGTTTCATCACTCATGAAGATTTGGATCTCCTCTTGGAGAATCGTGGGAAAGATAGAACATCCTCTGTCCATTGCCACCAACTTCCATACCCTGCTACTAAACAGAGAATTTCTCTTCCATAAGGTTATACTTCTCTAACGTGCACATTCTATGATGGAACGGGAAATGCTCGAGAACATGTCTCTCGGTTCCTGAAGTCAATGGGAGATCATGAGCACAATCATGTTGTCCGCATGAAGGAATTCTCAAAATATTTGACGGGCAGAGCGTATCGCCAGTTGGGATAAATGATTAATGGTTTCTACCAGAACAAGTTACTCTCTCTGATCTGGGAAGGATGTTTCAGAACAATAATAAGCATCCGAACGACTATGTGAAAATATTCAGAGTCCAAGCTTTGGATTTCCATGATCCAAATATCACTGAACAACAACTTGTAGACTTATGCATTAAGGAATGATTCCGGTCTACATATATTTACTGTAAAATCTTCGATTCCAGACTTTCTCGGAGCTTCATGAAGCAGCCAAACGGTCAGCAACTACTGCCCCAACCTTACTATAAAGGCAAAAGCTACAAAAGTCGAGGGACCGCGGGAAACTCGGGGCAGCACCAGGCACCTAATCAATAAGAAATGCAACCTTCAACCTTCCACAAATCTTGTTGATGAAGGGAGAAAGAGGAAAGCTGAGACATAATAACATAAGAACGCTTCTCTAACATCCCAGGCTCGTGCAAAAGCATTAAAAAAAGATAACCAAACTCGAAATACACAAGCACCGAATCAACATCTGCAAAACGACCAGGCGGACCCAGACTTTCCTTTTTCCCATCGAAGAGGTGATCGGATTAATAGAAATCTGGATCCAAGATGGTGCAATCAAATTTCCTTATATCGAGGAAAAACCAATTGTGGAGGAAATGGAGAATCCTCGGTACTGCCGTTTTCATAGGTTTGTTTGTCATCCAACAAGCGATTGCAAAGTTCTGAAGCGCATCTTCAAGGAAAAGGTCAATTCAGGAGAACTGGGGAATGAAGGAGTGCACGGGAATCCTCTCCCAATCATGACCTTCACTCTCTCTGAACAACCTGTAAAAGAAGAAGTTCAATCCCTGGTCGAGCATATATGTGAATTGCTTTATCTATCAAAGGTTCAAATGAAATATATGTTCACGTATTTGAATCACATAGTGTCTGGGAAGCGCCCGTCCATTCCAGAAACGCTCCCACAACCTCCAGTCACGGACAAAGAGATGTACGAATGGGGATTTCCTAGCACAGTCAATATCAAGGTAAATGAATTCAAGAGAGCACTATTTTATGTTGGCACTGCTGTTAATATTATTCCTTTGAAGACCCTCAGAGCTGCAGGCATCACTCGACAAGAAGAAACTCATGCTCTTACCTCAATCAGGATCATAAAGGAATATCCAGATATGCGTACGGTTACATCATTCTTAAAATGAAAGTTGGATCGACCTGGACAGAAACCAAGTTTCACATTATCAGGGAAGATCCAGGATATGCCATGATTCTCGGACGGATATGGATCCATGCTGAGAAGATGACTACTGATGAAACGTCTTCGGTTGCACATTTCTCCGATATGGAAAGTTTTAATTCAGAAGATATGATAGACAATCCATCGTCAAGGCACTTGGAAGAATTCATAACTCTGAAGGGGTTTAAACAAGAACCTGGAGAAGATGCATTGGCGTTCGTCAAAAGATTCTGCACTCATGCAAGTCTTATTCCACCCATATTTGTATCATCTATTCTTCCACATGCTCTATTAGCATAGGGACTTAATTCTGCTAGTGAATATGATGTTTCAAAGCACTATAAATGGGTGGTTTCGCCACAAAAATAATTTACCAAGTGGTTGAATATGGAACCTCTCTGAATCCAACATCTCACTAAAACATTCATTGTTGAAATGATGTTTAAGCACAAGCAGTGTCGTGAGTATTCTCCTTTGCATGAATGTCCATATGTGCCACAAAATCGGAAGGCTTCGATGTCCTCAAAAGAATGGAATCCCACCGTGAGAGGAATGCCGAACCAGCAGAAGATATTCAGGGCAAGAACAATCAAGCCTAACAAATTTTATAAAGGAGATTTGGTTCTCAAAGCAACTAAACACAATCTTCATTATGCAAAGAGTTCCAATTGGGAAGGGCCTTTTATGATTATAAGGTCTGTTGTTTTTGGATACTACAAGTTAGCTGACATGGATGGTAAGACAAGTGTGCCAGTGATACAAGAAAATTGGCTCAAATCATTTGAAGCCTGAGACATTCAGCGTTTGAGGTGTTAGGCGTTCGAGGCATGAACGCCAAAGCATCTAATATTTGGATTCATGATTTTTCTTTAACATGTATTTTCAATTCCTCCAAAACGTATGCAATACTTGCATTATGCATTTGAATTCAGCAATTAATCGAAGTTCACTATACTAAAAAATATCTCTATCAAATCCAAAAGAAAATCCTCAATAATCCACTCATCTAAAATCAATCAAAAAAATTGAAACCAAATAAAACCTCACATCTTTTATAAGTTCAAAGTTCAAGAGATCATGAAAGAGAAACTAAAGGAAACCGGCAAAGTAATATTTCTACTCCCATGCAACCTTCAAGTCTTGCAAAGCTTCTTTCTCCAAATCCAAATCCTCGATCAATCTAGCAATCTTGGCTTATTTCTCTGTCACAGCATCACTGGGAAAAGTATATTCTTATTATGTGCGTCCTTGATGGTATTAATTCTCTGACGAAACCATTTCACATTAAAGCCAAGTCTCTCAGAATTGTCCAAGTTGTACTCCCAATCAGTGAGTACATCTTTGGTAACATTTCTTTTGGCCATGGTTCGGATATCATCTATGGCACGCAAGATAGTTTCTACTTGCATCATTAAGAAGTAAACACGTTCGGTATCTTTGTTAAGACGATATGACCATAGATTTCCCATATCTTCTGATACATACTAGAATATCCGGTAGGAACGCTAAATCCGCCAACTAGTTCATGGTACGGGAGTGGATCACTGAATGGAGGATCAAAATCAATCCATGTATTAGTGTATTTGTGCACAACCATGCGAGTCTCAATCATTGGATCAGCTTCTTCCATCTCTGGAACCACGTCAACTTAAGTTTCGATCACTTCAACGGCTTCCGTAGCTATCTTCTCATGACCCTGAAGTAAAGAGATGGTTGTGTCACCATTTTGGTTCACAATATTGCTTGTGTCATTATTATTATCTCTGGTATCCTCAACTCCTTTGTCTTGCACCTGATATGACAATTATATGAGTTAGAGTGCTTCAAGTGTGGAATTCAAATGACAACCACAAAGTTCATGTTAGCGCACTGCTCAGCCAAACTCGCATGCGTTGCTATCTCAAGAATGTTTGTAAATGTTAGTGATCAAAACTATAAATCTTGATTTCTAGTCAATTATAGCTAAGTCTCGGACTAGGATAGTAAGTGTAGTTGAGCTCAAGGACTTCATGGCGATTCATCATACAAGTGGAGAACTACTCAAGGAACCGGCGGAACTTCTCGACAAAAAGGTATGTGAAGACTTGAACTTATCTGTCACTCAAAAGTCTATCTATTTTATCTCCTACTTCATGAGACAAAAGTCGTATTATATATATATACATAGATTATACAAATTTGGTATTTCGAGCCGAGTATACCTCGTATATCTATATCTCAAAATATGTGTTGATAAGGGTTTCGCTTCGATCATGTTTTTCCTTACCTAGTGACGCAAGTCATGTATGTTTCGATCATCTTGAAAATTTCTTTGACGAGAAATAGTGTAACAATTATATAACATCCTCTAAGAATGTTTCAGTGATTGGAATGAGAGTTTAGATTACATAACCATAGTGGACATAAGTATGTTGTGGAAACATATATGTGCATAAGTCCCATGCTGGAAATCGGCTAGTAGCCAAGTCCGCGAACTCAGTCCGCGAACTGCCGAAATTCTCAAACCCGAGAATTTCTGCTGAATTATCAAACTATGTTTCGCGACCATAGTCCTCGAACCCAGTCCGCGAACCAGCGAAGCTCTCGAACCCGAGAATTTCTGCTGGAGTGTGAAAACTCTTTCCAGTACTTCAAGTCCGCGAACCTAGTCTGCGAACTTGTATAGGTTATATATTTAAAGATGATTTCTGAACTTAACTCATAAAGACTAAGGAATGCTTTTGAAAACCATGGATATAAAGTCCATGAACCGATTCAGTGAATCGAATCATCTTTGCTTCAATTGTTTCTTGTGTAGTACATGAGATTTCTTTGCAATTGAACAACTCTCTAACTAGTTCATGTGAGTTATTTGAACTAGTTATGGTGAAGAAGAAAGTGGTTGGTATGAAATGCTCAAATGGCTAACCTTTTGGTTGAATATTATTGAACCAACAATGCACACGTTTGGGTACGGTTAACAAACCTAGAAGCGTGCAGTTCATTTGTGTATGACAAGCTAAGATTTCGATCTAACGATTAAGATATATTAGCTTGAATGTAAATCAGGTTTTCATCTAACGGTGGATAGCGTTTTCTTTGTGAGCAAGGCGAAACCCTGATTTGAAAGACTATATAAGGGGACATCTAGCAACTCGACAAACTAATCCCCACACGTCTGTGTGATACTAGTTTGTAAGCTAGAGTCGATTCTCCTTTAACCTTTGGTTTCTTCTTCTAAAACCAGGTTAACGACTTAAAGACTTTATTGGGATTGTGAAGCCAGACCGATAATACTTTTATCGTAGTTGTGTGATCTGATCTTGCATCTTCTATCGTACGAGTACAATCATATTGATTGGCTTGAGATCGTGAGAGTTCTCCGATAGGAAAGATATAAAAGTAATCACAAACATCTTCGTCTCATTGTTTGTGATTCCACGACGTCTTGTTTCGCTACCATATGATTAAGATTTTTCTGAGGTGATTTATTAATCTAGGATGTTCTTCAGGAATGTAAGACCGGATTATCAATTGGTTTCTGTTCACCTTGATTATATATCAAAAGACGAAACAAAAACTTTAGGGTTTTTCTGTGGGAGACAGATTTATCCTTTGATAGACTTTTCTGTGGGAGACAGATTTGTTTATTGTTAAAGCCTGCGATTTTGGGTCGTAGAAACTCTTAGTTGTGGATGAGATCAGCTAAGGGAATCAAGTGCGTAGTATCCTTCTGGGATCAGGGGAGTAGGGGTGCAACTGTACCTTGGATCAGTAGGAGACTGATTGGTGTTCAACTACAGTCCAGTCCGAAGTTAGATTGGAGTAGGCTAGTGTCTGTAGCGGCTTAATACAGTGTTTATTCAATCTGGACTAGGTCCCGAGGTTTTTTTGCATTTGCGGTTTCCTCGTTAACAAAACTTCTGGTGTCTGTGCTATTTCTTTTCCGCATTATATTTGTTATATAATAGAAATAATACAGGTTGTGCGTTAGATCAATCAATTGGATAGTCCGACCTAACGGTTGTTGATTGATATCGATTGATCCTTGGATATTGGTCTTTGGTACCATCCAAGTATATCTCTCTTTAATCGAGACTCGTCGTTTGCTTGAGTAAGATTAAATCGAGAGATTGCGATATAAACTCTTTGATATATCTTTTTATTGATTGAGTCTGATTGTCTAGTTGATTCTCATAAAAAGTATATTGGAGTTTGTCCATACATATTGTTAAGCAAAATATTGGGTGGTGTTGTTAGACCCCCGCTTTTTCAATTGTATCAGAGCGGGAAAACACTATAAACCTAATAAGTTTGTGTTTGTTCGTTCCTTAAAAATTGTCCTATGGGAAATTTCTCTGGAAAACTTGCTCTTGGCATCTGTAACGCACGCCAGAAATTCTTAAAGATTGTTGAAAGATTATTATGGATAAAATCTCTGGGTTCTCATGATAATCTTACTTCATCTAAAAGGGGAGATTTAGATGTTAAGAATCAAACATAAGGAAAAAGTAAGAAGAAGGAAAGATTGAGAAAACTCTCAATGCGCTCAAGGATATGGAACCTCACTAGATTAACTCTTGATCTCTTTGAGGAATACTATCGTAATGGATCAATTGATAAGGATCTCTTCCATGCATTCAAAGCGTTTTTAAATTCTTAGAAAAAGTTAAATCTGTTAAGTCTAAGAATCATTCCGAAGAGGAATCTGTTTGTGTTAAATCTTTCAATATTGTGCAGCCCAGATATCGGAGGTATCCTTCTTCTATCCAGAACAAACGAAGGACAGAAAGCTTTAACTTCCCTGATTATCATCAGTACTTTGATTATACTACAGGGACTGTTCACACATATCAACCAGAAATATCGCATGAGAATTCCTCTGCGCATTATACCTCTTGGTAACAAGATTGACATTTCCCCATTTGTATATATATCTTGGAATGGGGCAAGAAATGGTTTGAGTTGTGTATAGTTTTGTTATTCATTGTTTGAATATCAATTTAGCTTTCTATTGCATCCGTTGTCAGTCTCTTGTTTGTTTTCGCGGAATGCATAAACCTTTGATGTGCTAATGGCTAAGAAAATCCCATCTTTTTTGGTCGTCTTCTTTAATAGTCCGCGTACGTGAACCTAGGGTTTGTGTATTTCCTCCATTAGAGCCTCTTGGAGAAATTGAAAGAAAGGGTGTTCAAATCTCACTCCAAGTAAGTAAAATCCTCTTGCTCCTTTCAATTTCTTAGATCTATGATGAATTATAAGGGCTCAAAAAGGAGTTCTAAAAACTCAAAATCCTCTAGCTTGAATCCTCCTTGTGACCAAAACTCTCTTAGAATTAGGTTTTTGGATGATTCTTGTGCTAGAATGTTTGATAAGATTGCTTCAAAAGGTTTTATCCAGAAAAGAGGTTGCATTTCTCTAGTGGGCATGAAGAAGATTTGATATGATTTACAAATTCAAGCTTGGAAATATCTTTGATGGTCTTGGTCAAGGATTTGATTCTCTCACAAGGATTTTCTATGCGAATATTCATGATGTTGATTACAACAAGATGGAATTCAAATCCATGATTGGTAGAGAAAGGTTTATTGTTGATAGGGAGTTAATTTCAAGGATTACCAAAATTCTGTTGGGAAACGTACTGCTCCCTAGACCATGTGATGAACGTCCATCTTGTGATGATATCTCGGTTGGGCTTTGTGGCAAGAAAGTCGTTTGGAGTCAAGGAAAGTTCCCTACTAATGATCTTAGTATTGCTTGATGGCTTTTGGAAAGCTTGGTATTGCCAATCTTTGTCCCTCCACAATTGAAAATTCTTGATGGAGTCATGAGTTTGCAGAATTGGTCTATTTCCTTGAAACGGGTATTCCTAGTCTCGATATTTGTGGTTTTATTATCTCTCAAATGATCTCGATGTCTTCACCCGTAAAGACGTTGGGATATCCATGCTTGATCAGTCAAATTTTCCATGATCGTGGGTTTGATTCAATTGGAAACTCTCTTGGGGTTCCCAAACCAGTTCGTCCGTGTACCTTCAGGCGCATAAGGGAAAATACCTGCAAGCGTCAAAGAATCGCTTCTCTTGATATCAGTGACCCTACCACCGTGAGCCTTATTCAAAAAATTCATATAGGCATGTGTAAGGTTGATTTAAGAGTTAAATGTGTTCAAGAAAAATTGTCCTTGGTTGCAGCGAAGTTTCCCGAGCTCAAGGAAGATTTGAACGCAATTCAAGCATCTTAGAGTATCTCTGATGAGGAAGAAGATGAGTAATTCGTGTTCTTTTTTTTGCCTAGTATGTCTTCTTTTCGGCTTAGTTGGAAGAATAACTAGTGCTTTGAATAGCGATGATTGTGACTACACATAGCTATTATTTTTCATCTTCTTGTATTTTTTTTGTAGGTTTATTGGGTTTAAATTCTAAAAATATTTGGAGGATGATGGTTTGTAATATTTAATCTTATGGTTTGTTATATTGCAATGTTTATGGGATTTGTGGGTTTACGTCCGTGAACTTTGTTGTCCCATATTTTGTCAAAAGTAAAATCGTTCATGATCGGTATTCATATATTGGTTTAAGAATGAATAGAATTTTGACAAACACAAAAGCTAAGCCTATGTTGTCAATTCTTTGATGGAAGATAGGTTAAAATCTTTTGTGAGCAAGGATAAAGTCTATTATTGTTATGCAAATAATGATTGAAAATAGAATAGATCCTTGTGTATTCCACATTATTGATCTTCATTGATTCATATCTTATGAAATAATGTGAAGCTCCGTAATATGTCTTTTGTTGAGCACGATACGACTAAGTTGATTATTTTTGATTAATTTGGTTGGTTGTTCCATAAGGTGTGTTATGTTGAGCATTTGTGAACTAAATTAATCATCTTGTTTGGTTATTTAGTTATTTGCTCTGTAAGTTCTCTTATATTGAGCAAAACAAATGACAATTAAATTGATTACTTTCGTGATTAATTTGGTTGTTTGTATTCCAATTAGAGTAATTATGGGTTCTATTGTAATTAGTCTAGTTGAGTATTCATATATTCCATAAGATTTTTCTTGTGTCGAGTATATGAACGGCTATCCCAATCATTTTCCAATGTTTTGGAAGTCATATGTTCCGTAAGTTTACTTATGTTGAGCATAAACAATTAAGTTGATCACCTTGTGTGTTTAATTTGATTGCGTATTCCGATTAAATTAATCATGGGTTTCCTTGTGATTAATTTGATTGAGTTTTTGGATATTGAAAATTACTTATCATGGTTTTTGGTGTCCAATAGAAAAATCCTTCTTTTCTCTCGAAATTAAGGTCGCTCTTGTTGTTCCCTTGGGAATGACATCAAATGGGGGAGAGTTCTTTTGAACTTGTGCTTAATGGTCATATCTTGAGGGGTGTGCGGCTGTGGAATTTTAGAGGGGTTATCTTGTATCTTTAAACTCGTTGATGAATGCTATTAGCTTCAGCTATATGATTGCATCTAAATTATATGATGTGCGTCTTTTCTTTTAGTCATGAAATGTCTCTTGTGGAAATTTCATTAGGATCCCGTTCTTGTACCTTTGCCAATTTTATTGACAAAAAGAGGGAGAATTAATATGTAGTTCACACTACAAATACATATGATTTTCGGATCATTGTGTAAGGGGGAGTGGTTTCCATGATCGAGATGGAGTATTGACTAAAGGGGAGTGATACATATCACCATAGTATTACTGTTGAAGTTGTGATATAATTGGACTTTGACACTGTGTAGTAATACTATGACACTGTATAACAATGATCGAGAATCTCGAGTTTTCTCATTGTTATAGCTACGGATCTTCAACAACGGTGATGCTAAACTTACAACCTTTGGGATCATTGGAGTACTTGGAAGGACGAAGATTTCAAGGAATGTTGAAGATTAGACTTATGGAATAGGAGCTACTAAAGTTTCATTATCTTTTTTTTATTCCATATGTATTGATAGTTTTGTCACTAAAATTGACAAAGGGGGAGATTGTTAGAGCACTGCTCGGTCAAACTCGCATGCGTTGCTATCTCAAGCATGTTTGTCAATGTTAGTGATCAAAACTATAAGTCTTGATTTCTAGTCTACTATAGCTAAGTCTCGGACTAGGATAGTAAGTGTAGTTGAGTTCAAGGACTTCATGGCGATTCATCATACAAGTAGAATAACTACTCCAGGAACCGGTGGAACTTCTCGACAAAAAGGTATGTGAAGACTTGAACTTATCTGTCACTCAAAAGTCTATCTATTTTATCTCCTACTTCTTGAGACAAAAGTCGTATGCTATATATATAGACTTAGATTATACACACTTGGTATTTCGAGCCGAGTATACCTCGTCTATCTATATCTCGAAATATGTGTTGGTAAGCGTTTCGCTTCGATCATGTTTTTCTTTACCTAGTGACGCAAGTCATGTATGTTTCGATCATCTTGAAATGCTTTGACGAGAAATAGTGTAACAACTATATAACGTCCTTTAAGAATATTTTAATGATTGGAATGAGAGTTTAGATTACATAACCATAGTGGACATAAGTATGTTGTGGAAACACATATGTGCATAAGTCCCATGCTGGAAATCAGCTAGTAGCCAAGTCCGCGAACTCAGTCCGCGAACTGCCGAAGTTCTCAAACCCGAGAATTTCTGCTGAATTATCAAACTATGTTGCGCGAGCATAGTCCTCGAACCCAGTCCGCGATCCAGCGAAGCTCTCGAACCCGAGAATTTCTGCTGGAGTGTGAAAACTCTTTCCAGTACTTCAAGTCCGCGAACCTAGTCTGCGAACTTGTATAGGTTATATATCTAAAGATGATTTCTGAACTTAACTCATAAAGACTAAGGAATGCTTTTGCAAACCGTGGCTATAAAGTTCATGAACCGATTCAGTGAATCGAATTATCTTTGCTTCAATTGTGTCTTGTGTAGTACATGAGATTTCTTGCAATTGAACAACTCTCTAACTAGTTCATGTGAGTTATTTGAACTAGTTATGGTGAAGAAGAAAGTGGTTGGTATGAAATGCTCAAATGGCTAACCTTATGGTTGACTATTATTGAACCAACAACGCACACGTTTGGGCACAGTTAACAAACCTAGAAGCGTGCAGTTCATTTGTGTATGACAAGTTAAGATTTCGATCTAACGGTTGAGATATATTATCTTGAATCTAAATCAGGTTTTCATCTAACGGTGGATAGCGTTTGCTTTGTGATCAAGGCGAAACCCTGATTTGAAACACTATATAAGGGGACATCTAGCAACTCTACAAAATAAACCCCACACGTCCGTGTGATACTAGTTTGTAAGCTAGATTCGATTCTCCTTTAACCTTTGGTTTTCTTCTTCTAAAACCAGGTTAATGACTTAAATACTTCATTGGGATTGTGAAGCCAGACCGATAATACTTTTATCGTAGTTGTGTGATCTGATCTTGCATCTTCTATCGTACGAGTATAATCATATTGATTGGCTTGAGATCGTGAGATTTCTCCGATAGGAAAGATATAAAAGTAATCACAAACATCTTCGTCTCATTGTTTTTGATTCCACGACATCTTGTTTCGCTACCATACGATTAAGATTTTTGTGAGGTGATTTATTAATCTAGGATGTTCTTCGGGAATATAAGACCGGATTATCAATTGGTTTCTGTTCACCTTGATTATATATCAAAAGACGAAACAAAAACTTTAGGGTTTTCCTGTGGGAGACAGATTTATCCTTTGATAGACTTTTATGTGGGAGACAGATTTGTTTATTGTTAAAGCCTGCGATTTTGGGTCGTAGCAACTCTTAGTTGTGGATGAGATCAGCTAAGTGATTCAAGTGCGTAGTATCCTGCTGGGATCAGAGGAGTAGGGGTGCAACTGTACCTTGGATCAGTGGGAGACTGATTGGTGTTCAACTACAGTCCAGTCCGAAGTTAGATTGGAGTAGGCTAGTGTCTGTAGCGGCTTAATACAGTGTTTATTCAATCTGGACTAGGTCCCGAGGTTTTTTTGCATTTGCGGTTTCCTCGTTAACAAAACTTCTGGTGTCTGTGCTATTTCTTTTCCGCATTATATTTGTTATATAATAGAAATAATACAGGTTGTGCGTTAGATCAATCAATTGGATAGTCCGACCTAACGGTTGTTGATTGATATTGATTGATCCTTGGATATTGGTCTTTGGTACCATCCAAGTCTATCTCTCTTTAATCGAAACTCGCAGTTTGCTTGAGTAAGATTAAATCGAGTGATTGAGATATAAACTTTTTGATATATCTTTTTATTGATTGAGTCAGACTGTCTAGTTGATTCTCATAAAAAGTATATTGGAGTTTGTCCATACAGATTGCTAAATGAAATATTGGATGGTGTTGTTAGACCCCCATTTTTCAGTTCATAATATAAGTGAATTAACATCATCAAATCTCTTCATTGTACATCCAAAACATAACCAAATAGTGAAAATTCGCAAAAAGACGTTTTACAACAAGCTCGTCTGAAGTGATTTTATATAGCCCTGTATAAAGCAACGATCTGGGAATAATTGGTAAGAAATATAAGTTTTAAAAACATGTCATTCTATTAGTATGGATGTCCTATACAACATATCCAAAATTCATATTAATTGGATAAATGAGCAAAAAAATATTGAACTACATGACACCTGAAAATTTTCTGAAGACTTCCTGGAAGTTTAATGTTTCATTGATTTTGACCCTTAAAAGTGCTCAAAACCCAAAAATATTCCTTAGTAAAGCTAGAAAATTTCCTGGGCATAAGAAAACTGGAGTAGATCGCAAAAAGCTGATGTCAAACGAAGATTCTACAGCATTTCTGTTAGAAGACTGAATTCTGGATTTTCTTGTAACGTATTTCGGCAAAAACTTTTCGTTCATTCACATAGATTCTCATTCATTCATTCATTAAAAAATCAGTAACTTTATACTTATCTGAAAAAAAATACAAGATGGGCACTTACCTGAGTGGTCTTTAAACCGTTCGAGGGATCAATATTGTTGATGTTACCATTAGGAGCATTATTACCTTCATTCGGCTCCGAGTCTTGAGAATCCTATTTCTCACTATCTTCAGAAGATGGATGGGCATCATTAGTATCTTGTTTATCCATGAGAATATCCTTATGCATACATGGTAGGTTCGGAAACCTACAATAAAATACTGCAAGTGCACAGTTGTCTAACTAGTAGAACAATGGCAAGTACAGGTCGTTCCCACAGGGAGTGTGAAACACTCTACCAACTAATACCAAGAATAACTAATTAACAAGATGATGTTTTAAAGAGTTTTCAGAAATTCGGAACAAAATGAAATAATAGCAAGTCTAACAATGAATAAAATGGAAATGGGTTGTTAGGATTTTCGGTTTCCACCAATTAATTATGCAAGCTCTACTAATCGTTAAAAATATATTTCATGCTTTTTCAAATACTGTTTCTCCGCTGTAATTATCTTCGCTTCATGGGTAGTGATTCTAAAGCATTATTTATCAATCCTAAAGCATATCACGTCAAGGGATTTAACCAAAGTACGAAATATCAATTGAAAAGCATAAATAATCAACAAAATCACATAAAAAATTAGATACCAAGCTCTTGTGAAGATAAATTACTAGTTATTTAATTCATTATTAAGCATATAAATGTAGAGTTTTCATAATAAAATTGGGTTCTACCTAAACCCTAACATGGAATTAGCTAGGCATGGCTTTCTTAAAAACCATAAACAAATATGAATATAAAATCCTAGATAATAAAAATGGAGAAAATAATCCTCAAACCCTAATCTCCTCTGCGGCTCTCTTCAACTGCCTGTAGCCGCGCCTCCTCCTGTCCGTTTTCCTTCTTCTGTTTACGGCCTCTTCTCGGCTCTGCGGCCGGTCGTCCCTCCTCCTCTTATGTTCTTCTCTGTAGAATTATATACTCCGAAAGAAACCCCCTAATCGGACCGAGAAAGTCATCTGCTAAAGGCCCATTCAATCACTGCCTGACTCACAAGTTGAGACCCATTAACACTTCTAATATCTGTCCGTCTAGCCACCGGGAGCAACTATCACAATCGAATGCACGGAACCCATCTCCCATTCAGCTTTACAAATCAACAGCCAATCACTTTCATAGCACCAACATCATACACTTTTGTTTGCTGTCGTCCTTCTGTCCCAAATCGGCAGACAACCACCACTTCAATCTCGTGAGAACATCCATACTCCAATGGCAGTAGCAGTAACTCGTCTTCCCTGTACATAACACTCGAGCCAGCACCAACATATTTAGCAAATTGTTTTCAGCCAATTCATTCTCAGTCTAGCTGAGCATCACTGCATCAATCACACACATTAATTTAGTAAAACAACAGCAGCACTCTATCTCCTCTGTCACCTCCATACAGCCTCTTTGTGTGTTCGACAATCACCGCCTGAAGTTGTTGCCACCACCAAGAACCATTGATCCTCTAACACAACTTCATAATCAACTCAAGAGATTATTCTTCTTGTATGTTTCCACGAATCCATTACTCCCAAACACAGATCCATCACACAAAATCCATCTCTTTGTAGTGTGCGATTAATTCCGTCTTCAAGTACTGATGTTGAAATACGCCAGGTGTTGGTATGGAGTAGAGAAAACTCTATTTTTTGAACTTCAAATGTTAAGAAGAAAATGCTCACATATTCCACCAGCCCATGTGTCACTTAAATGGTTTAGAGAGTATCATCCCTTAGGTGCACAATATGCACTAAATGTGCTGGACAAGAATAGTTAACCTTGGTAGCCAATAATAATTAAGCTCTCCCCAGAAGGTTCCGTCAGTGATGGTTGTCGCAAACTCCATTTAGTGGATCAGGCCATGTCCAAGTTTAAACCTTTTAGCTCACGACACCATTTCGATTCCCTTATGTTGTCATGGTAACTAGACTGGTTGTTGATATATGGAAATACCAGGCCAACCTCTTTTGATCATTATGATTGCTGATACATGGAGATACCAGGCCAACCTGGTTGCTGATACATGGAGATACCAGGCCAACCCCATTTCATCATTGTGGTTGCTGATACATGGAGATATCAGGCCAACCCGACTGCTGATACATGGAAATACCAGGCCAGCATAATAAGTGCTGCTGATATATAGAAATACCAGGCCAACATAATAAGTGCTGCTGATATATAGAAATACCAGGCCAGCATAATAAGTGCTGCTGATATATAGAAATATCAGGCCAGCATATTTGATCATTGTGGTTGCTGATATATGGAAGTACCAGGCCAACCACATTTTGTCATTTTCGTCACAAACACCATTAAGTCTCACATTTTGCTGTTTATTCGCTGGATGATCGAATTCACTTGTACTTTCTACAAAAGCACTAAAATAGTATTGTTAGCCAAAATATCGGGTCCTAACTAATATAAATATGGGTATAAAATGTAGCATTTACATGCTTATCAACACCCCCACACTTATATTTTGCTAGTCCTCGAGCAAAACAAAGAATTGACCCGCTCAACAGCTGGTCATAAATTTTTTTGTTGTATAATATCAAAATTCCTAACGAAAATGCCACTTACACCCCCACACTTATATTTTGCTAGTCCTCGAGCAAAACAAAGAATTGACCCGCTCAACAGCTGGTCATAAATTTTTTTGTTGTATAATATCAAAATTCCTAACGAAAATGCCACTCCCCCACACTTAAACATTACATTGTCCTCAATGTAATTGAGTCATCCAACGTAGAAATTAAGATGGGAGATTTTTTAAAAAATAAAAAAAATAAAAGATAGAGTAAAGGTAGCAAATCTGATGGGTTGACTCCCATGAAGCTAAATGTATTTGTTTCCGTATTTTCCAGTTGCACGTTCTCAAACAAGGTGAGTTTGGTACCCCAAAGTACGCTGCAAATCATATACATAGAGTCTGAAAAGTTGGGGATCAACCCAACTAATCCGGTCAGTTGAAAATATGAACCTGCAGTAAGAATGATCAAAACCCAGAGAGCAAAAACTGAATTCAATCTTATTCAAAATATAATTCGAACCTTCCCAACCAAATGTGATAATGTGAAATATATCAGATTGAATAGTTGTTGTACTCCCTAAATATGGCTCTAAGTCCGAGGAAATAACTTCCCCGGCTAATATTGGTTCAAATTCACCGGTATCAGTATGTTTAACAATCACATAAGCTTTTAGAAAATCATTAATTGGATCCGAGGAACAAGGGCTCAACGGAACAATATTATCATGACTAATTGTCCCATTATCATCTACGACGGTTTCATTAGTAAAGGTCAATGTCGGAGCTTTCTCGACTAAAGGAACTAGTCGAGACTCAGTAAGAACTAGAGGTTCTACTTTGGGCTTCCATTTATTAGTGTCTAGCAGTGGTGTGGAGTCTAACAAAGCATTGACTTCACAAATAACACTATCATCATCAAAATCATACCCGAAATGAGCTAAGCAAACCTCTAATGGGTCTTCCAAGTCGCTCTTGCAAAATCTTTGTGAGTGCATACTTTCTTTTCGCCTATAGCACTTCAGACTAAGGTACCTGGAAAATATTCAAACAAACTGCATAAACAGAACTAAAAGAAATCTAAAAGAAAAAGAAGAAAAAATTATATACAAAAACAGAAATAAAAATAAGCTATATACAAAAATTGATATCAATCAGAGTGTATTATGCAACCACTCCCCGGCAGCGGCGCCAAAAACTTGGTAGGTTCGGAAACCTACAATAAAATACTGCAAGTGCACAGTTGTCTAACTAGTATAACAATGGCAAGTACAGGTCGTTCCTACAGGGAGTGTGAAACACTCTACCAACTAATACCAAGAATAACTAATTAACAAGATGATGTTTTAAAGAGTTTTCAGAAATTCGGAACAAAATGAAATAATAGCAAGTCTAACAATGAATAAAATGGAAATGGGTTGTTAGGATTTTCGGTTTCCACCAATTAATTATGCAAGCTCTACTAATCGTTAAAAATATATTTCATGCTTTTTCAAATACTGTTTCTCCGCTGTAATTATCTTCGCTTCATGGGTAGTGATTCTAAAGCATTATTTATCAATCCTAAAGCATATCACGTCAAGGGATTTAACCAAAGTACGAAATATCAATTGAAAAGCATAAATAATCAACAAAATCACATAAAAAATTAGATACCAAGCTCTTGTGAAGATAAATTACTAGTTATTTAATTCATTATTAAGCATATAAATGTAGAGTTTTCATAATAAAATTGGGTTCTACCTAAACCCTAACATGGAATTAGCTAGGCATGGATTTCTTAAAAACCATAAACAAATATGAATATAAAATCCTAGATAATAAAAATGGAGAAAATAATCCTCAAACCCTAATCTCCTCTGCGGCTCTCTTCAACTGCCTGTAGCCGCGCCTCCTCCTGTCCGTTTTCCTTCTTCTGTTTACGGCCTCTTCTCGGCTCTGCGGCCGGTCGTCCCTCCTCCTCTTATGTTCTTCTCTGTAGAATTATATACTCCGAAAGAAACCCCCTAATCGGACCGAGAAAGTCATCTGCTAAAGGCCCATTCAATCACTGCCTGACTCACAAGTTGAGACCCATTAACACTTCTAATATCTGTCCGTCTAGCCACCGGGAGCAACTATCACAATCGACTGCACGGAACCCATCTCCCATTCAGCTTTACAAATCAACATCCAATCACTTTCATAGCACCAACATCATACACTTTTGTTTGCTGTCGTCCTTCTGTCCCAAATCGGCAGACAACCACCACTTCAATCTCGTGAGAACATCCATACTCCAATGGCAGTAGCAGTAACTCGTCTTCCCTGTACATAACACTCGAGCCAGCACCAACATATTTAGCAAATTGTTTTCAGCCAATTCATTCTCAGTCTAGCTGAGCATCACTGCATCAATCACACACATTAATTTAGTAAAACAACAGCAGCACTCTATCTCCTCTGTCACCTCCATACAGCCTCTTTGTGTGTTCGACAATCACCGCCTGAAGTTGTTGCCACCACCAAGAACCATTGATCCTCTAACACAACTTCATAATCAACTCAAGAGATTATTCTTCTTGTATGTTTCCACGAATCCATTACTCCCAAACACAGATCCATCACACAAAATCCATCTCTTTGTAGTGTGCGATTAATTCCGTCTTCAAGTACTGATGTTGAAATACGCCAGGTGTTGGTATGGAGTAGAGAAAACTCTATTTTTTGAACTTCAAATGTTAAGAAGAAAATGCTCACATATTCCACCAGCCCATGTGTCACTTAAATGGTTTAGAGAGTATCATCCCTTAGGTGCACAATATGCACTAAATGTGCTGGACAAGAATAGTTAACCTTGGTAGCCAATAATAATTAAGCTCTCCCCAGAAGGTTCCGTCAGTGATGGTTGTCGCAAACTCCATTTAGTGGATCAGGCCATGTCCAAGTTTAAACCTTTTAGCTCACGACACCATTTCGATTCCCTTATGTTGTCATGGTAACTAGACTGGTTGTTGATATATGGAAATACCAGGCCAACCTCTTTTGATCATTATGATTGCTGATACATGGAGATACCATGCCAACCCGGTTGCTGATACATGGAGATACCAGGCCAACCCCATTTCATCATTGTGGTTGCTGATACATGGAGATATCAGGCCAACCCGACTGCTGATACATGGAAATACCAGGCCAGCATAATAAGTGCTGCTGATATATAGAAATACCAGGCCAACATAATAAGTGCTGCTGATATATAGAAATACCAGGCCAGCATAATAAGTGCTGCTGATATATAGAAATACCAGTCCAGCATATTTGATCATTGTGGTTGCTGATATATGGAAGTACCAGGCCAACCACATTTTGTCATTTTCGTCACAAACACCATTAAGTCTCACATTTTGCTGTTTATTCGCTGGATGATCGAATTCACTTGTACTTTCTACAAAAGCACTAAAATAGTATTGTTAGCCAAAATATCGGGTCCTAACTAATATAAATATGGGTATAAAATGTAACATTTACATGCTTATCAATACATCAACAACAATCATTATTATTTCATCCAAGAAGTATCATAATTAGTTGTGCAGAGAAGTACTTACATCGATTTATTCTTCATCAACGACACTGGATTCGTGAATTGCTTGCCCAACAGGATCGAGTCGGAGACCGTGAATACTTGATGGAGCAAAACTATAAAACAAGTAATAAACATTTGTTTTGTGATCCTAATTATACAGACAAGAAAAGGTCATGGTGGAAGGAGCATTAACAACTCACCAAAGAGACGGCTGGAGACTTTACAGTATTTGGTAACATCCTATAAGCCTTTCTTATAGATTCACCACCTGGGGACTTAATTCAATCTCCATAAAGTCTGCATCGATTTGAGCCCTCACTACACACCCATCCTACAACAAAAAATAATGGAATGATTAAGAAGCAATTGTTATACTTCTACAAAAACGACAAGAGAAATACTTTCTTGTGAACACCAAGGGAATATTTTCAGTTTATCATTAGGGATTGGCTTCAATCTCGGATGAGCAGAACTCATTTCAGTGGTAGTAGGTTCTTGCGCTGGAGATTGAACAACCATTACAAAATTATGGAAACGCTCGAGTTGCCTATTTCAGAAATCTACATAACCTGGAGTTGCGTATGTGACTCAGTTAGAACAAGGAAACAAATATTCGCGTCGATTCACATGTGTGCAATTAAACAAGCTCCAATTTGCTCAAACGATGGTTTATTCATTCGGAATACACTGGTCAAGACCCATCTGTCGCGCCACTCTGCCAATATTGTATTCTTCCACAAGAAAGTTTCCTCCCATTATGGATACTAAATGGCCAGGACTACAACTCAGCATAAAAGATCTTTCATCGTCACTGAGGTTTGTACTAGATTTCGAGGTGATATTTTCTCCAGCATTAAAAGTGATCAACTGAGAAACAAGAGGAGGAATGAATACCCATGGACGAAAATTGAATCCAGTCTCGTTGTCTAAAAAATCAACGAGGCACACCTTGGATCGAGGTTGTTTTGTAGACCAACGCATGATTCTGGCATTCGGTCATTGCAAGACACTACGAGGGATGGGTGCATAATTCTTGAAACTCTCCCACAATAATGCTCGGAGAAACATTGAATTAACATAAAATTCAATTTTCATAAAGCCGTTAGAAACGCTGGAGTTTATAACTAAGGACTCTAAGTTAGAGAAAAATGAGCCCAAGAACAGACTTCCAACAGGAATCCTCTCTCCTTTAGCCATCTTAATAGCAAAAGGAATCACAAATGGTTTCAAAAAATGTCCACTGGTTTTTAAGCACATCCCTGGACAATCACAAAGATAAGAAAGCAGCAATGGTTAATGTACGGTCAGCAGGCCTATCATGAACTTTATCTCTTGGCCATGAATACCTCAACTTTTGGGCATAACAACATTTGTCGGAGGATTTATTAAAGTCATGCATTTTCGGATGTCAGAGTTTCGGACATGACAATTTATTTTGCTGATAACTCTACAGGAAGATTACCCGTAACAGGGACATGCAGCAAGACTGCTATGTCCTCCAAAGTGATGATGAATTCTCCGTATCTGCATACAAAGGTGTGTGTAGGAATACACTAGAGAGCGAGAAAGGTTATTATACCTCGTACGTCATGATAAACAAACAGGTTTCCAGTTACTCGAATGACTTCTGTTACTTGTGCACGATCCAACATAGCTCGAACGTCATCATGACCTAGCATATGTCTCACCCATCAAGAAAATTCTGCTAAAGGTTTTAGGGAAAGCTTCAATTCTATAAGTGAAGCAGAATAGTGTTCACCTTGCAGACACAATCGAATTATCACTTAAGGAGACACCAACTTTCTCTGAGTAATTTCTCCGGGAATCACAAGAAGGCGAAATGCAGAACCCGGGAGACGTTTTTCGGGTCTGTACTGAATTACGAAGAAGTCATCATCCGTTTTTGGAGCGTTCTTAATTGCAGATACTTGTTTTTCTTATCCATCAATAGAAGTGTCATCATAGTTGGAATCAGACATCCCCGCAAAGTAGTTGTGACATCCATACAACACTTTTGCTTCAATATACCATTCATACAAGATGCTAATCTCAACAAACCAATGAATCACGCAATAATGGAATAATAATAAGGATGTGCGCATCAGCGTCTACAAAAATGGTAACAATCCAACTTTACATGTTTACAATTTCACTAACAATAGTGATTATAACGCAAATGCTTCAAGAACTTGCTCATTCCTTCAAACCTGCAAAGATGAGCAAAAAATTCATATTCAAAAATCAAAACTTGATTTTCCAAAACCGTGAACAACTCACGTAAATTTTACTGTGTGAGCATCCACTAATTTGTCAGAATTGAACAGATATCTATTTCAAAATTGTGAAATCTCACATGAAGATATTATTTCATCGCAAATAATTGTCTATTTTCAACGATTGAATAAAACATGAGCAAGTCACATAAATTATTTAAAAAAAAACGCGAGCAAACTCACGTAAATAAAAAAAAACATAAAAAAAATATTCACCGTGAGTAAGTCACGTAAAAACCAAATTTTGGGCCTGAATAATTCATGTAAATAAATTATTATTTTCTCGGACGAGCAGCCTATGAAACGAGAGTCTATTCTATTTTTGTGAAAGTCTACATACTATAAATAAAATTTTGTTTTCCTGAAAGCTCATAGACAAAAATTTCTTCACTACAATTAGACTATGTCTATTCAAAAAATGTATCTTTTTTCTTCTTTTTTTTTGATCGGTAAAGAATTGGTTCTGGAGAGTTTCGAACTCAAGTCACTGGTATCATCACCCAGTAACTTTACCATTGTACTGCAATGACACCGTCTATCTCTCTCTTATATTAGGGATTATTGTTCGTTTCTTAAATTAACGGACGGACGTACGTTCATTTCCTAAAGCAAACTTTTGTAAAACTCACACATGCATATACGGAAAAAAAAATTATAAAACAAATCATGAACGAACTTTAAAAAAAATATATATAAAAAAATTGTTACGCGGTCGGTGCCGTCGCCCTAAATTTGGCCGGACAGAGGTCGGCGACGAGAATTCGGCAAAATTTGTTTCGTTTCTCTACTGCTCGGACGTGAGAGAGGTAGGGAGGCCTGGTCGGTGAGAAGAAATTAAAAAAAAAAGTTTCTCATCCCTTTTATACTAACTTTTATTTCCAAAAACCTAATTAAACAAGGATTTCATTTTTGGGCCCGGGCCCGACCAAAATTGGACGCTCGACCACCCAAATAAGTGGTGCCTCATGTCTCCACACTCACTGGACGATGCTTTATCATACAACCAAAGTTATAATTCAAGTTACTGCTCGGGCGTGACATCATTGGAACAAATCGAGAATCCTGGTATTATCTTTTACGACTAAGTTCAATTGCTTATTTCGTTTATAATCAGGAAACTCACCATCTAACATTTTTCCAACCTTTGCGTTTGGTCTAAAGATCAACGTTAACCCGCGTTGACTCAATTATATGGTGACGTGTCTATTATTTGACTTGGTTTATTTATTGTGCACCCCTTAAATTACTATGTATTCACTACCAGGGGCCCCAAAAAATGATAAATCCCTTTTTTCTTTTCTTTTCCGTCTCTGTGTCTGCTGCTGCACCACCAATTAAAATTGTTACCGAATTGTTGTCATGTTTTTTATTATGTTTGGATTGATGGTTGTTCAGAATTACAGCGAGAGAAGATATTTTCTGCGAGAAGAGGTTGACAGGGGAAGATCTGTGCAGAATGATTCAAGAACATGAAAAATTAGGGTTTCTGAGAGGTTTGAATCCTGAAAAAATTGTGGTTCATATGAGTGGTCTGTTTTTAAATCGAGATGGGTTTTTGTTGGATTGAATATTGAGACTAGAATTGGTTATATTCTTCAGTTTCAGAGAAGAAATAGACGCGATGCTGCCTGAGATCGAGAAGATAATGCTTCTGGTGAAGATTAAAGAGGGGATACAATTTCTTCTTCTTTTTTTCTTTTTTTTTTGTGGTGCTGATAGGAGTTGTTCAATTTTATTGCTCCGGGTTTGTCGAAATTCATAGAAAAGGAAAGCGAGATATTCGGTTTTCCAAGTGGAAAGAAAAGGGAAATTGGCTTTATTTACTTTTTCCCAGTAAAACAGACTGCCATCGATTCAGGCATATTTATTAAATAGACGAAAGGGTTTGCTATTTCAGGAATGGTATATTATGATCACATTTTATTTGTGATATATGTTGGTGCTAAATGTGATTGCGAATTGATGACTAACGACAGAGAGGAAAGATGTAGTTGTTTTTTTTAAATGAAGCAATGGAAAGACACGGACTTCATATGCTGGTGTCTGCCTTGGTAAATTGGTAAGTTCAAACATGTGCTTATTTATGCTATTAAGTTAGTCGATGTTTGTATATAATCGTCTGATTTGAACTAATAACTCAGGATAATGATAGTGTATGAAGATGAAGTGATATTTGAAATTTTACAGAAGATGATGTAGTTTTTACAAGTGGTAAGAAAGATTCGATTTCTCGGACTTTTACGAAGATTTGGTTTTTGATTATTAAAAGAAAATACTAAGATAAATTAATTAAATTTGATTTTTGGTTTATCAAGGAGAGATGAATCTAGGGTTTCGGGTTCCACTGCTTCCAATATTGGTAAACTCAATAACAATTTCTTTGAATACTCTCATTTTACTCAAAACAATTTTGAACTCAATTTCATGATTTGGAAGATAAAACGTTACAAGCTCTTTTTATGACTCTCGTCACTATTCTAAGGCCTAATTTTCTTCCGCTTATAAAAGATCGACAGCTTAAACTACGTTGTTATGAAGCATATAAAGAAGAGAAAAATTTTAAATAAATTAAAAGCACAATATTGGAGTAGATGTGTCAAAGAATATAATTACTAAAATTTACGCATCGAAAATAGCTTCTTCCAAACCCTAGAAAAGAAATTTAGCTACTCATGAATAGAATAGTGGAGAATACTTGATTAATCATTGTATTAAAAATAATGAAATTATGCTTACAACGATTTTTAGTCGCTAAAGGTATTCAGCGATGAAAACTGCTCGGCTACTTCTGTTGTTAAAGGTCTTTCACTACAGAACAAAGTACGATATATGCCTTCTGTTGTTGATTAACGATATCTTCTGTGATTGTGTCTGACAGGCTATATTCTTCGTGTTCTTGAGTTGCAGCAGCAGGTGAACTTTCTGAAACACTTAATTTTTACGATTCTAAGCCTATACTTTCTTCCCAGTCTCTTTGTATGCCTTCTATGACTCAGACCCTCTCTATTTATACACAACAACGTCAAGAATCTCGCTAAAATACCTTCCATAATAATGCCATTTTCTTTCCTCTTGCCGCGTCCCTGAGTTTCCAAATATCTTCCCAATCTTCTAGCGAGTCAAACAGTGGATATCTTTCTCTTTTGTCTTCATGGCTTCCATTTATTCAACCAAAAACATTCGTGTAAAGAAAACCGATAATATTCTCATCTCCCTGTGAGATTTAATCCCCTTGTAAGCTCTTAGAACACGTCATTCAATATCTTGTATATGGTTATGGTAAGAACATTATCATGTACTAATTAATCCCTTGAAAATATCCTAAACTTTCCAAACTCGAACCAACAGATACCTGTGGATATTTCTTTCCCTGTTTGCTCCAATCCGACATTGTAGCCCAAGTTAACCGGTTCTAATGGACATACTAGTCCTGTTTATCTCCAAAAGGTCCAGACGAATCAATTCCAGCGATTGAATCTAACTCAAGCTCTTCCAGACATCAAGCCCTAATTTTATTCTTTTGCAAACTAGTTTCCCGCCAAAACACTTTCAAGTTGTGAATTCTGTGTTCTTGAAATTTCGATTATCTAGCCAATTTTTCACGAATCCAAGACCATTACCATCCATGTCTAGACAATCTGTACAAACCAAAAATGTTTCAACGATTTAGTCTACTTCTAACACCTTTAAAATCCAAACCCTAAATTTGCAACCAGTCTTCCCGCCAAAATTTAAATTAAAAAGGTTGAAGATGACCTCCCCTTATCCAACAACGGTGTCCCTTTAGAAATTTTTGGGTATAAATAGCAATTCTTGAGGTACGAATAGCAATTTTTGGGCTATAAGAAGTGATTTTGGGTTGTACATAGTAAAATTTCTGGGGTGCCTTTATCAACTCTTCCGGGACAATTCTGGGGGTGCCCTTAACACTTTTCTGGGGGTGCCTTTAGTAATTCCTCAGAGGGTTCAAAATCCAAAAATACACCACTTCTTCGAATTCTTCCACCAACAGCAGTCGTCTCTTACCTCTCAGATCCACTTCTTCTTTTCAATTTCTCTACATCACTAAAGCTGCCATGCTTTTCAGACATAACTTGCATCACTAAAGCTGACATGCTTTTCAGATAGAGATGAATAAATAAAAGCAAATAATGGGAAATAATTCGCCTCCAACAACAGTTGCACATGAAATGACACTTTAGCTCTTTTAAGCGACGTTTCTTCTTCTTTTGCTCTAAAGTACCTAAAACTCAAAATTAAACATAAGATACATAATTTACAAGAAAACTTAGCAAAGAAAGTAGAAAACATAGATAAATATCAAGGTGTTTTAGACATATATATCAGACGACAATGAGTTAATCTATATCCGTTTTGGCAGCAAAGCAAATTCGAGTTAGGAAAGATTTGTGAATGAAGTTTTGGCGGAGAAACTAATCAAGAAAGATGATAATGCTATTGTATGATTGGAGTAATAAATGTGTGTGATTGAATGTATTTAGACATGGAATTGCATGGAAGGAGTTATTGTGCAATATCCTATAGACAGACAGTACATAACCTTCACCAGTTTGATAGGCGCAAGTAAGGTGTTCGTCAAAAGGACGGACCGACCAGTTTTTCAACAAGGTTTTAAGTCCGTCTAGTGATGGGTCTGATGAGTCTTTGCAGATGGTTAGGACCTGGAATCGACGCCAAGAAACACGACAGCTGAATGGGTTAGGGCAGTGGTTTCGAGTCTAGAGAGTTTGTTGTGATGATAGGGTTAAAACTTTGCCGAGAATCCAGTCTGCCGTTGAATTGTAACTACAAGCATTAAAACTCATGGAGACGCTGAAGGAACCCCTTTAGATGGATAGGAGCTACCATTTTGGGGATGGTTTTGTGAATACACGATTATTTAGGAGTGCACAATAAATAAACCAAGTCAAACAGTTAGACACGTCACCATATGACCGAGTCAACGCGGGTCAACGTTGGTCTTTAAACCAAACGCAAAGACTGGACAAATGTTAAATCAAACCCAGATTTTAGTCAAAACCTGAATACCAAAAATCAAATAATACTAAAATAATAGGTTGGTTTCTTGTGTATTATTTTACAAATGAAACCAACCTGTTATTTTCAAATGAAGAAGATATTAGTTATAATTATCAAGAGTAAGATGGCATGTGGTTTTCACCCCACACATGAACACTCATGAAACCAGCCAGTTAATTTGATGGGAAGGGAGTATAAATTATGGATTATTAACCGTAAGATGATAGGCGATTTTTCACCCTACAAACTAATTTAGTTGTCAACCATTTCTCTCAATATTGCTAGATATATTCATTTTTAGATGTTCTACAATATGGTCTTCCAACCTATAACGTTTAAAAAACATATTGGCATTTTGAATATCTATACCTGGTCAAATTGAGGTATAACTAGATTAATTGGAGTATACCAATTTTAAATCCATCCAAGATTGTGCTAAGAGGTGTCTAAAAATCATTAAAAGACCAAACTATTAATTCATGAATTCAACCTTAAAGCTAAAACTTATCAAAAAAAATTTCAAAGTCTCTTTAAAACTCCAACCATAAAAAGAAAAAGAAAAAGTAGAATCAAAACGAAACAAAAAAAACATACGGGATTTGAGATTGGGTATGATTTTGCACCCAATCTCAAATCTCATATGATTCCACATTTTTATCAAAAGTCGGTAGTGTATTCTTTTTATCGACCTTGTCGACTAGTATTAGTTGGCAGGGTATTTTTTTGTCGACCTTGCCGACTAGTATTAGTCGTTATCTTCCTAGGTTGAATATCGTGACGACTTTTCACCTCTGGAATCAACATTTACAGGGTCGTCATAATATTCATCCTTATACCTTGACGACTATAGTTTAGTCGACAGGTTATGAAATTAATACCTTGCCGACTAATCTTGCATTTATAACACCTTTCTATGTATGTCAAAAATCTTATAATTGGTAGGGTATTTTTTTGTCGACCTTGCCAACTTTTCATACTTTCAGAATTGAAAGTGTTGATTCCTTCTGTAATTTTGAGTATGAAATCACTCGGCATCTTTGCAATCCGCTTTGTAGAAGTGTTTGGCTAGTGCAGTTTCATTTCCGTTACAAAAAAAAAAACTCAAGAAAGAAAAAATCCTCAAAAATCATAACACATAATCCATGAGTTTATTCCAAACAATACCTAATTTGAGAACTTTAATTCAACTAATTAACTAACTAAATTAATTAATCTAAACACATTATTAATGTTAATTAAGCAAGGGTAGATTAGGTATTTTGTTTACTTCATAATGACCCAGGTTTTGTCTTATTAGATATATTCCAATTAATCAGGGTATACCCCAATTTGACCAGGTATACTCTCGGTAGGTTGGGAATGTCGTACGTTGTTCGGTCACTTTCCATATTTGTGGGAAGCCGCTACTCACGCCTATTTCTTTACACACAAAAATGATCTTAACTAGGAGGTGAAAACCCTTTTGGAAAACAGGGAGTGCTATAATTCTATAAATAGGCTCGCGCAAGGAAGTGAGAAATATTCCTGGACAACGAATAGCATTTTCGCAGCGAATAAGTTTCTTTTTTTTTTCTTTTTTTTATAAGCAAAGGCCTTCAAAAAGGTTAATGGTCCTCCTCAACTGTTGGTAGAAGCCAAACAGGAGGGGTAGACCAGTACATGATAGAATTATTATTTTTAGCCCATAGAACGAGCTCATGAACTACAGAGTTACAATAACGAGGTTGGAAACTAAAAATACAAGCAGTTAACTTAGACGAAAAGAAGTGAATGTCTTTAAAGATAGCATCGGTACGCGAATCCCCATCAAAATTCTCAGCAGAAAATTGGTCGATAAGTGATTTCGCATCACTTTCTATGATGATGTGAGTTAATTGTTTCTCCAATGCTTTCTTCAGGACGGCCCAGATGGCTCTTGCTTCAGCTTCTTCAGCAGAATGTGCTTCAAAGACTAAGGATGCACAAAAGGTTGTTTTTCTTGAGAGGTCTCGTATCACATACTCTGCACCAGTTGCTCCAGAAATATCATCAAATGCACCATCAGTATTGCATTTAATCCAGCCAAAAGAGGGAGGCATCCATTTATCACAAATACTGACAGAAGTAACAGTAGAGATAGTCAAACTAGTTTTCCTAGTGAGGAGCATAGCTCTGGCTATAGCTAGGACAGTAGTATGGTTTTCATTGATATTTTGGAAGATGAAATTGTTTCTACTGGTCCAAAGAGACTATAAAATAGCCACAAAAATACTTTGGTCATCCTCAGAGAGTTTAGATTGAGGATCAATTAACCATAAAAGAAGCCAATCAATAAAATACTTGTTTTGAAAAAATTGAGTGTTTATGTTGAAAGAAGCGATGAACCAGACTCTGCTGGAAAAGGGACAAGTAATGAGAGCATGCATAATAGTTTCCTGAGGATCAGAACACCTAGGACAATCCACACTATGCATAGGCATTCTAGTGTGAAGGATAGTTCTTGAGGGTAAAGCATTTCTTGCTGCTCTCCACATAAAAACTTGAACTCTGTAAGGAACTCTTACTTTCCAGATAAGCTTCCAGAGATTTTTGCAAGGGGAAGGCCTAGGGCCTCTGAGTCCCAAGTAGGCAGGTTTAGAAGAAAACTTGTCATTCTTTGAAAGATCCCAAACCCTCCTATCAGGATTGCAAAGCTGGGTTAAGGGAATTGTGATAATCTTATGGACAGAAGCATTATCAAAATGGGTGGTAAATCTAGACACATCCCAACTTCTAGTTTAAGGATCAATACAATAAGCAACTTTAATACTGCGATCAGGGGGAACAAGAGGGTTGGTTGTGGCAAAACCCAAAGTGGGTATCCATTTGTCACACCATGGGTCAATAAATTGACCATCCCCAACAATCCAAGAAATGAAAGGTTTGATTAGTTCTTTTATGGCATGCAGACACTTCCAAGTCCAAGAGCACTTGCCAGTGCACTTGGCATTCAAGAAGTCAGTTTTAGGAAAGTATCTAGCCTTAAGAACGGTGGAAAGTAAGCAGTTAGGATTTTCCAGGAATTCCTAGCAATCATAGCAAGACTATTTAATTCAGTCTTCCTAAATCCCAAACCACCTTCAGCTTTGGGAGAGCATAGGATGTCCCAGCCAAGCAGATGCAACTTTCTATCTTTTGGATCTAAAGTTTCACCCCACCAAAATTTGTAGAGGTGAGAATCCATTTTTTTACAAAGATGCTTAGGAATAAGAAAGACTCCCATTTGAAAGAGGGGGATGGATTGGCCAATATGTTTGATAAGGGTAGTTCTAGCAGCTTGGGATAAGAGCTTATGAAGCCAGATAGAGATCCTGGCATCAACAGCTTGGAGAATATTCATATGGGTCTGGATTTTAGAGGCTTGGAACACAGTAGGAGTGCCAAGATATTTTTCTCATAAATCCCTGCTCTGAATATTTAAAATATTGTCCAAAAAAGCTTTTCTATGTTCATGAATCTTTCTAATAAACAAAGTACCAGACTTTTGAAAATTTATTTTTTTCCAAGAGTCCAGGCAATACTTTTGAAGATAGTCTTTTATGACTTCAAAATTTTTATAAGTAGCTTTAGGAAACAGGAGAGAATCATCAGCAAACAAAAGATGAGTCATTTCAGAGGCATCTTTACAAACTTTGATACCTTCTAAAATACCCTTCTTCTGAAGATTATCAATATAAGAAGATAGAGCTTCAGAGAAAATGATATAAAGATAGGGAGAAAGAGGATCTCCCTGTCTTAGCCCTCTTTCAGGTTGGAAAAAACCAGTAGGGCTATCATTAAGAAGGATATAATAAGACATAATAGAAACACACTGGTTTATGAGTTTAACCCAGTGGTTAGACAGACCCATTTTAGTTAAAAACTTTTCTAAAAAATCTCATTCCAGCTTGCCATAAGCCTTAGACATATCAAGTTTGATGGCAGCAATGCCTTCAACTTTATCATTATGATTGACAGCATATATGGCCTCATTGGCTAGCAGAATATTGTCATACATACTCCTCTTAGTAATAAAGGCACTTTGATTTTGGGAAATTATGTTTTTCATAAAGGTCTTAGTCTATTGGCCAGGGTTTTTGAAAGACTTTTATAAATAAAGCTACAGAGTCCTATAGGTCTGTATTGAGTAACCAGTTCATCAAGAGGGACTTTGGAAATAATAGCAATATTGGTATGGTTAAAAACCTTAGCAATATGTCCTGTTCTGAAGCAGGTTTGTGTCATATCAATGATAACATCTCCCACAATGTCCTAGTGCTTTTGATAAAAAAAGTCCTGTAAAGCCATCAGGACCAGGGCCCCCATTTGGAACACAACATTCTTAATTTCCTCTGGAGAAAGGGGCATATTTAAGAATGTGTTATCCTCATCAGAAAATTTAACAGGAAGATCAGCAAGAATTTCATCCTGAAATTGCTGAGGATGGTAGGAATAAAGACTTTTGAAATAATCTATGAAAGAATTTCCAATACTATCTCTATCAGTTAGAATAGTATTCAAGGAGTTCTTAATCCAGCTAATGGCATTTCTTTTTCTTCTAAAGAGAGTTACTCTATGGAAATAGGGTGAATTTCTATCACCTTCCAAGAGCCAAACCTCCCTAGATTTATCTTTCCAATATAACTCTTCTAAATTGTAAAGGTACTCAAGTCTAGCTTTGAGTTTAGAAGTATTACTGGTATCAGTTGGGTTAGAGAGTTGGAGATCAGCTAAATCTTTCCTAATGGCAGATATATTGGTTTGAATATTACCAAAAGAAGACTTATTCCAATCTTTTAGACCTTTATTAGTACTTAAAAGTTTAGCTTTGAGCTTGTAGGCAGGGAAGCCTACCACATTGACAGACCAAGAATTAACAATAATGTCTCTGCAGGTAGGATCCTCTATCCATATAGACATAAAATGAAAGGGTCTAGGCATACAAATATCCTCATAATTAAAACCTATATGCATTGATAAATGATCGGAGGAGCCCCTGGGGAGATTGTTGACACAAAGTTTAGGACAAAGATCTTCAACAGTTTGGTTTATAAGACATCTACCTAATCTTTCAAGAATTAAATCAGGACCTTGTTGCATGTTGGACCAAGTAAACCTAGATCCAGAGAAGCCAGGATCATGCAGATTAAAATCAGGATCATCAACTTCTAGGCCACCATTTTTATCTTCAGTTCCTAAGAGAGCATTAAAATCTCCTATAAAGAAAACAGGTTCATCTAAGGGAGCATTAGTTTGTTGACATTGTTGTTCCCAAAAGGCTTGTCTTAAACTACTATTGGGTTCACCATACATGAAATGAATTTGATAGGTCTTAGAATGGATGATGTTAGTAGATGTAACATAGATACCCCTCATACTGGATGAAACAATGTTGAGACGAATTTCCTTCTTCCAAGCAAGAGCAAGACCACCACTTCTACCAATACTAGGGATGTTAAAAGTACAAGGGAATCCCATGTTTCTTAACTTTCTAGCAGCCATATCTTTGTTCATTTTAGTTCCAGAGAGAAAAATAATGTCAGGGTTGACATGCCTACATAGTAGACTAAGTTCCTTGTTAGCCGATTTTTTTTCCAAAACCTCTAATGTTCCAAGCAATCAGATTGATGTTATTGACAGGGGAATGGTTTATAGTATTATTTGCAGTATCAATTAAAGGGGTTGGGTGAGGATGGTTTACCCGAGTGGTAGAGTCGGATCCACCACCAAGAGAGGCACGGTATCATCACCACTTTGAGATGCATTTTGGGAAGAATCGAGACTAAAAGTAGCAGCATTGAGAAGAGAATTATTGCGGACACCATTGTTGCTTGGGGAATTGTCAGCAGGTGTATTATAGCTCCCATAAGAGTTAATCACTGGTTGGGTGTTGAAAGAACAGGTAGAAAGATCAATAGCAGTTAAATCCCTCAATTCAGTAATCGAAGGACACAGTTGAGCATAATTAGGATCCTTAGTGGCATGTTCTCCAGGAATAACCACTGTACTAGACAGACTAGAGTTAGCTATTGTACGTTTCCTCAAATCATCCATGGGATTAATCTTCCTTTTAAGATTATCTAGAGCATCATGCTCAGTGGAATTTAGAGATCCTCTAGTGACCATTTGGTTGGTATTTGGGACTGCAGCAGTCTTGAACCTTCTTGATGAGTTAGTAGTGCGAATCGGTCCACTAGGAGTTGGCTCAGAACCAGAAATAGAAGCTTCAACAGTAACATATTGAGTGGTAACCTGTTTGAAAATAATTGGAATGTCGTTTTCCAGTTGAGTCGATTGATGTTGAACATGACCTACATCAAAAATCTTCAGAGTTGTGGATCTGTTTACAAATGGACCCATCTGAAAAGTGTTTGACAAACCCTTTTGAGTAGTATTATCCATTCTCTGCTCAATATCCTTATCTTTTCCTTTATTGCATATGTTAATAGCAGGAGATTCGATTTGAGTTTCTGGTATAGCTTCAGTTTGTTGCATGATGGTATCTGTCATAGCAGTAGAAGAAGAAGCTACTTGCTTGGTTACAGTTGGAGAAGGCATCATTAGTCTTGAGATAGCAGGGAGAACATACTTGATGCTAGAGGCTGCAATTTCTTTGATTTTTTTTATGCTTTAATTTCCAAGATGGGCAATTTTGATCTTTATGATTGAGAACACGGCATGAAGTACAGAAATATCTTGGAACCTTGATGTATCTACATTCAATCAGAAATGGTTGATTTCTACCACTAGTAAAGAGGGGAATGCCCTCTGGTAAAGCTTTATGTACTGGAATTTTGAGGCACACCTTAACATTCTTCTTTAGAGGATGTTTTCCAAACGGATCTTGATCTTCAATGAGTTCACCCATTGTGAGTGTAAGTTTCTGGATATCTTCAAATTCTATACACTCATTTGGAATGTTGCACATAATAAACCACATTATTTCTTCATCAAAATGGAGTTGATGATTTGCTGGCCATCCTTCAGTTGGAACCAATGTAGTCAATATCGGCCGTATCGGCCGATATATCGGGGATATTTCGGATATCGGCCTTGGAGCGGTAGGATAAGCATTGTATCGGCGATACGATATCTTGGCGATAATATCGTCCAATGTAGTCAATATCGGCCGTATCGGCCGATATATCGGGGATATTTCAAGATATTCTTGATGGAACTTTGGATGATTTGCAAGATATTCTTGGTGAAGAAAGTAGACCAGTTGGTAGTATAGGTGCATGTAGCTCTTGAAGTAAGTCTACTTACCCGACCCACTCTGAGTATGATGGATATGATACTGATCAATTGATGTTAGAAACTGATTATGGACTACTTGATGGAGCTAATGGAGTTACTGAAGATGATGATATCTACAGTGGCTCGTATAATTTTGAATAAGATTGTAATATCCTTGTTTAATTATCATTTTAGGTAGTAAACTTTATATTTGTTGAATTTACTCTTTTGTTTCTGCTTTGAACTTTGTACTTGTTTAATTACCATTTTAGGCAGTAAACTTTAAAGTTGTTGAAGTTACTCTCCTATTTCTAGTTTGATCTTGTTTATTTATCATTTTAGGTAGTAAACTTTAAATTTATTGAAGTTACTCTTGTGTTTTTTATAAAATTGATGGTAGCTATAAAATTATAGTCTCTAAATTTGGAACCGATATTATACCGATATTTGAACGATAATATCCCCGATATAAAGTCGTACCAGTGTATCGGTCCTGGCCGAGATAAACCGATATCCGATATTAACTACATTGGTTGGAACCACTTTTAACACCATTAGATAACCACAAACAAACCATGGTCTCTGAGAATTGATTCTGTTGAAATCATCTTCAGCTAAGAAACGAATGAGAACTTTGTTATGCAAACCACTGAATGTGGTGACAGTAGGGGGTTGAGCTAAAGGCCCATTATTGCATATGTAGAACCGGATTGAGGATGTAGGAAACAATGTTTCACAGCATAAGTATCCCACCATACACCATTTCCAATTACTATCGGATTCCGCTAGAACAACTTTCTTATAAATGAAAGCTGGTTCGGCAAGGGTGGATGGTAAGGTTAATTTCTCAGCCATTTGAGCAGAAAGGGTTTGGATATCTTGGTCAAAGTTTTGAGTGTTCTCTGTTGAGTTTGGGATTTGCATCAGGTAAGAGAATTGGGTATATATGAATTTGGTTTGATTGAGATCAGTGTTCCAAGTAACTAATATAAAATATAGTTGTAGAGAAAAGAATCTCTTGTTGGTACTGTACTGATATTGATCACAGACAATATGAATGAAAAAAAGGCAAGAGGGGTTTATTTTTTTATGTATTTAAACCTTAAAAAGGGAATGAGAAGACTGTTGATTATTATCTGGAAAGGTTTCGGGGGAAATTTGGTGTAAGATAGTTGTTGATGTACTGCAAAGACTGTGTTGGGGTAGAGGTTTATTATATGGAATGTCACTTTCGTATCCATGCTTTATGGACACCATCAGATTTGAGATATTCACGTGAGTTTGATGATAATAAATCCAAGTAAGGACAAACCCAATAATACATTATTGGCTTTCCTGGGGTAGAGGAGGGTGGTAAGGCCTGACGTAGTTTTTGGTAGGTGGATATTTAATGGGTTTGTATTTTGTTCGATAGACACAAGTATGGTAGTACAAATTGCCAAACGTAATAATGGTATTAGAGATGTAGAATGGAGAGTAAAGATGGGAATGGGGGAAAAAGTTATGTTATAGTTGATGGATTTGAAGGGATTGTTGTGGTTCAATAGGTGGCATAGATTTGGTTTTAGAGCTAGTAGCCCATCTGGCAGACATGCCCCAGACCACAATGGTGCCTCTCGAACTGGTGCTGCATTCTTCTATTCTGTATAAAACACAAAATTTTAATTAGACCCCAAAAAACTTTGTAAAACTTAGATGACCTATCAATGCACCACTTGAAGGCAGATCCATAGGAAGTTATGGGTAATGGAGAGGTTAGGTGCTGAAAATAGGGATTTATAGGGTAATTATGATGAGGAAGTTGGATGGAGTACATATGGCTTTGAAATGGCGTGAGTAACCAAGCGACGAGACTGATAACCAAAGGCCATAAATGGCAGTTAATGAATGCATGTTTTCCTTTAAAAGGATGGTTTTGGATGGGATTAGCATACCCATTAACAATTTTACCAGAAGAAGGAAAAAATAGATATAGGATCTCTAAGTATGGAAAGTTCCAGTAACCCCATTCCGGTCGTTGATGCAACTTCTGACCAATACCAATTAGCCAAAAATTGATCAGAAACTCTCCAAAAATTGATTCTAAGCACTATTGTTTCCCAGACTCTCTGTATGTCAACTCTGACTCAACCCAAGGCTATATATACACCACAAAACCCTAAGTTTCTCGATTAATATCTTACCTTTCCTCCCAAGTCTCGGACTTTCCCTTTGTCTACATGGATTTTCTGTGTTGACAAAACCTTTTCTAACCAATAGAATACAGTTGTAGGATCATACGTATACTGTGTAATTGAAAATATTCCCAAACTGCACGTACCTTCCTTTGTTTTCAACACAAAACTTCCCCGTAAGAAAAACCGATAATATTCTCACCTTCTTGTCGAGATTTAATCCCTTTTTAAGCTCCCAGAACATGTCATTGAACATCTTGTATATGGTAAGAACATTATCCTTTACCAAATCCCTTGAAAATCTCCCAAACTTTACAAACTCGAACTAACGGAGACCCATGGATATTTTTTCCCCTGTTTTGTTCAAATCCACGTTGTAGCCAAATCCAATCAATTCCAACACACATACCATTCTTGTTAAGTCGTTACAGGATAACTGTAATCCATTTGACCGGTTGAATCTCAGTGCAAAGGTCCAAATCTTCTCAACAGAACCCGGAGTGTATTTTTGACTCTGTTTTTATCTCTGGTGATTATCCAGACCAACTGCATTGAAGAAATCACCCATATCCTCCCTGTTTAGCCTTAACAGGCCCAATGAAACTAAATCTTGCGATTGAATCTCATTAACTCTCGGCCAAAATTCGAACTCAACTCTGCCAGTGATAGTAACAAAACTTCCCGATCAAACAACCAATTCTAGACAGGTCAAAAGCCATTACCAACCCTGTTTAGCCCAAAGGAAGATACCCAATGATTTTCAGCGATTTAGTCTCACTATTACTCTTCCAAATCACGAACCCTAATTCTGCCAGTTGAGATTTGATTTTCCCGCCAATTTTCAGGTTCAAACGATGAAGAAATTGGATGCCCCCTATCCGACTATGGTGTCCCTTTAGCAATTTGGGGTACATTTAGCAATTCCTGGGGTGGCGAATAGCAATTTGTGGGGTACAAAGATGAATTTTGGGCTACACATAATAGAATTTCTGGGGTGCCTTTATCAACTCTTCTGGGACATTTCTGGGGGTGCCCTTATCCAGTGTTGGGGTACCTTTAGTAGTTTCTCGATCAACCATCTCTTACCTCTCATATTCACTTCTTTTCTTCAATTTTTATACATCAGTAAGGCTGCCATGCTTTTCAGACATAACTTGCATCACTAAAGCCGACATGCCTTTCAGATAGAGATGAAGAAATAAAAGCAAATAATGAGAAATAATTCTCCTCCAACAACAGTTGCACTTGAAATGACACTTTAGCCCTTTTAAGCGATGTTTCTTCTTCTTTTTCTCCAAAGTACCTAAAACTCAAAATTAAACAAAAGATACATAATTTACAAGAAAAATTAGCAAAGAAAGCATAAACAATAGATAAATATCAATGTGTTTTACACAGTAACCAAGCGACGGTACTGATAACCAAAGGCCATAAATGGCAGTTAATGAATGTATTTTTTCCTTTAAAAGGATGGTTTTCGATGGGATTAGTATACCCATTAACAATTTTACCAGAAGAAGGAAAAATTAGATATATGATCTCTAAATATGGCAAGTTCCAGTAACCCCATTCCGTCCATTGTTGCAACTTCTGATCAATACCAATTATCCAAAACTCAAGCTTTTTCACTTCCAATGGATGAATTAATGAGATTGAGAGATGAAGTTCAAAGTGAGATAAACAGGCGTGCAAGTGAAGAGGCACAACGACAAAGAGAAAAGGATGAGAAGAAGAGAAGAGAAGAAGAAGAAACTGAGTCACTCTATTGTGCATGGTTACCACATCATTTTGCACGAGTTGATCGGAAGGAAGAGGAGCGATCTGAAAGGTATCAGAAAGGTCCAAAGTATGGCAGTGCGACTGAAAGTGACTCTGAGGGAGGATCTGATGTAGGATTTGAGTACCCATTAGAAGAGATAAATACCAGTGAGGAGGATTATGGTGCTGCTGAAGATAAGAGAAAGATGGAGAAATATCTTGATTGGAAGCTATGAAGGCGTTTTGAGTTTGAGAGAGCCAATCCCAAGATATTTTCCAGGACCATGCATGAAGGAGAACCCGGGGTTGAGAAGAAAGTTCCTGCGATAATTCACCCTCGAGTTGTTTGTTCCAGTGATTCTGATGAGGATCTTCCTGAAGCATCCAGTGATGAAGAGGATGATGAAAGTTCGTCATCAGGAGATAGTGATACATCCCCTGCTTCGTCAGGCAACAGCTGCAGTGAACTATATGAGGAGGATGAGGAGGACTGGAGTTAAGATGAGGATGACTATTAAAGTTCTCTTCTGGGGTATAGAGGGAGGCCAAGTTTCCAGACTTTGAAAAAAGTTTGATTATGATTAACAAGTTTTTCTCAGATGGCTGCCTCTATGCTTACTCCTTGTCTTTTGAATTTTGCTGATGATGTTGGTAAACAGTTTTTTGGTGGTGCTTTCTTTTCGGCCGGTTTTGGTAAGTGAAGTTTTTGTTCTTTTTTGTGGGTAACAGGTAATGGTATTGCTTTTTGTGAAGTTGATGATGGTAGGCATATGATTGTTTAGATCAGTGATGTCTTGGTACTGGGATATTTGATTGTAAATTGGGTGATGGGTTTCAAACTGTCGGTCTATAAGAAAGACAGACGGGGTTGGGATATGTTTGAAGTTGTTTTTGTTACTTTGAATGCTAGTGATGATGTTTTTAATTTTCTGAAAGTATTTATTTTTGAATCTTGTAATGGAGATGCACCGGTTAGTAAGAAGAACAATGAAGAACCTTGGTAAATTGTTAATGATTAAGCAGGAGTTCCAAAAATTGCTATGAAAATCACTAAATTGCATCTGAAATTCTTGGGAAAATCCGACGTCACGATGACGGATCAGAGCTCAAGAATTTCTCTCTCCCATAATAAGAGTAGGTTGCATAGCGAATAAGCTTCTTGTAGCAATTGTGTCAAAAATTAATAAAAGAAGAAAAAGAGCACGTAACAGTCAATTTGTTTTTCTTATTTATTCATTTTATATTAACGAATGTTCTTTTACTGAGCTCAACTGTGGTTCTACCATGAATTTTCCCCTTTATATGCAATCATAAAAGAAGGCACAAAAGAAGGATCGCACTATTCACTAAGAAATCATAACAATTTCCATTTACCATGATCTAAGTAGGGACTCACAGTCACGACCTCCCATTCTTCCTCCTAGAAAATTAATAAATGAAAGTGCTGTTGTTTTGGTTTCTATAGTATTCAAGTGTCCATGCAACACTGCATGCGAGCGTGGGGGCATAGTTCATTATAGAAACAAGAGACGCCGTGTTTAATTTTTGAATATAAGAAACTATATAAAATGTAAAGAAAGCGTCCAAGAGCTACAATTCTTTAAAAAGTCAGTGTTGACGGAACAATTCATTCTTTCATTCATGTGAATTCTTGGGGTGGGGAGCCTAGTTAGTAGTTCTCGGAATCATTTCTGAATGATTCGCGAACGTATCCGAACTGACTGAATCTGAATGATATTTCCAAACTATTTGAACTCCGAATCTAGTTCGCGGATTATATGGATCTCATGAATGATTCGCAAACGTATCTGAACTGACCGAATCCGAATATTTTCGAACTAGAACTCTCATAGGTAACTCTCTGACCAGAGTTCTGTTGGTTGGTTTTTGTTTGATTTTATATATATTTTATATTTAAATACAATTATTCAGTTAAATTTTTTTATTGATAGTTGTTTAACCAGTGTTTTATGTGTTGATTTTTGTTTAAAAGTCTATAAACTCGTTTTATAATACATTTATGCGATTAAATTGTTTACTTCTTGTTAAATAATCACGCTAAATGTTTTTTTCTATCTTATAAATCATATAAAAATAAAATTAGTCTCGTAATAAGGTCATAATACTTATCCAATTTATCATATATGTAAGCCGAATTTTAAGTGCCGAACTCACATTTATAAAACGAATATGTACGTACATATGCCGTTCCGAACTACGGTCCGAACAACGAACCGTTGACCGGATTTTTGACCGAATCCGACCTATCTGAATCCGTATAATTCCCGTACGTATGATGTCCCGAACTACTACCCGTACCCCGAATTGCTAACTAGTGTGGGGAGGACATATCAGATAAGATCAACTTGGGAGATTGTATCGTGTAAGAGCGTCCACAATGGTGCGAGTATAACTAAAGACCAAAGACTAAAAAAAAAGATCAAATTTGGGTTTAGTCCGTCCTGTGGCGCAGCGGGTGACGAGTAAATTTTGTCGCGCGTTGATATAAAGTCTGCTTCATCGTCCAGCGTAGATAAAGATTACGCCTGGCATGGGGCGTTGATAAAGATAACGCCTGGTATGGGGCGTTGATAAAGATAACGCCTGGTATGGGGCGTGAACTATAGAAACGCCTGGTGTGTGGGACGGAGATTATACGTTCGCCCGGATTCAAAAAAAAAAAAAAAAAAAAATGGGGCGTTGATAAAGACACCCCAAGCAAAGTTTTCAAAACTAGTTAATGGTGGGATCATGACTATATCAACGCCCCAAGAGAGGCGTTAACTTTATGTACGCCTGGGTGTCCGGCGTTAACTTTACGTACGCCCCATCCAGGCGGACATTATACCAACGCCCCATCCAGGCGGACATTATACCAACGCCCCATCCAGGCGGACATTATACCAACGCCCCTGCATCAGGCGTTAACTTTACGAACGCGCGGCTACATGCGGACATTATACCAACGCCCGTCGGGTAGGCGGACATTATATAAACGCCCGACTATATTTGGGTTTGGTCTTGATCGATGACCAAATTTGGTCTGGGTTTTACTTTTTGATCAAATTTTGATCGATGGTCCGTCCCACTATGCCAGCCCACTCGACACCAAATTTGGGTTTAGTCGTCCACTGCAGTTGCTCTAAGGATGTTGTTAATGACAGGTCCTTGTTATAGAGACTGTAACACGATATGGATAGATATAGGAAAGACATAGGAAGAGTTTTCGCTTGCTTCAAATAAAAATTGACTAGACAAAGAAATGAGGATTATGACGTAACATTATTAACAGTAACAACAACTCAAGTACCCAACCACGGCAATACTATCCACCAGCCAGCCCCGTCTCAGATGATTACAGTCTAAGTTTAGTGGAGAGGAAGCATTTGTGTAGTGTATAGAAAACCTAGACAACACCTCTAGTGCAAAAGCTAAGTTAAACACTGAGTAGACATACAACGAAGTTGAACTCTATTGAATTAGAGATGGCTACATTTTAGTTCCTCGTTGAGACAGAACCAAATGATCTTCCAAAGCTTGAAGGTCAATTTAAGTGTCTTATTTATTAAGAATCATGTAGGCATAACCTCCATGATCTTCCTGTATTATGCATCAGTATGCTACTAAACTAAGTTATATCTCTTCTGGAGGGTTTTCTTAATTACATGGATTTAGGCATGACCGCCACTAATGTTGCTAGCCTTATGACTCTAAGATACATATTTTAAATGTGATATGTACATTTTATTTTTATTTAAATTTTTTATTTTTAATGCGCAATCATGAAGAAAGTATAAAAGAAGCCTTCCTTCTGGTGATGCGTTGGTCGACGTAGTTGTCGAGGTGTTTGTTGGTGCGGATATCTGTTGTTTGTAGGAGTGGGGTCTTACGAGTGTCCGACATGTTTGTTAAGTTTGGGGCATAGTTCCAATACTTATCGCGTAGGAGTGACTCGGACACTACATTGCAGATTTCACTGGCTTCAAGGTTGAGGCTAGTTTGAGAAGGCCTTTGATCATGTCACTTGGGAGTTTACCGATGAAATTCTAAAGCCTATGGGTTATGGAGAGTGGAGAAGTTGGATCAAATGTTGTATTGAATTTGTTAAGTTCTCAGTGCTGATAAATGGTAGGTTTCTGGTTTTTTACTAGTGGAAATGTCTCTGTTTTAATTTTTTTTGGTTGGAAAAGCTCTCATTTATATGATTAAACAAGCTCATCACAAGATTTACTGCCTGGTACTCAAGTAAGTAATTAGTAATTTACAGTTTGCAGATGACACCTTGATCTTCTTAGATGCTGATATTGAGCAGATTAAAAATCTTAATATAATTCTTATCTCATTTGAACTCCTAATTGGTCTTAAATTCAATCTCACCAAGAGTCAGATTTATGGAGTAGGACTTGATAGAGACTTATCTCAACTCTGTGATATTCTGAGTTGTTATTATGGGAGTTTACTTACTACATACTTAGGATTACCTCTCGGTGATAAATCTAGAGGAGTAGCTAAGCGGGATAAGGTGGTGGACAAGTTTATTGCAAGGCTAGCTGGTCGGAAGAAGATTCTCCTCAAAAGAGCCGGTAAAATCACACTCACTAACAATGTCTTAGCTAGCTTACCTGTTTATTACATGAGTTTGTTTGAAATTCAAAGTTCACTATGTAAGAAGCTTGAGAAGATTATGAGAGACTTCTTGTGACATGATAATGTGGGAAGGAAAAAGCTACATCTGGTTAAGTGGATTGCTCTGTGCGGAAGAAAGAAATTTGGAGGTTTTGGTGTCAAAAATTTGAAAAAAAAAATGAATCAAGCACTTTTATGTAAATGGTATTGGAGGTTTTCTAATGAGAAGGATGCTTTATGGAGGAAGATTATGACTGAAATATATGGTGTAGGAGAGGTGGATTAGTTGGTAAAACTTCCAACTTGTTCTTACGCTAAGTCTGGTTGGAGAGTTATTATGAACTGCAACAATTTCTTCCTTAAACATGTCAAATTCATAGTGCATTGTGGTACGGTTGCAAGATTTTGGGAGGATAGTTGATTATATGATAAGCCAATCAAAAACTGTTATCCAAATTTATTTAATGTCCCGAGGCCCAAGAATATGAAAATTGCTGAAGTTAGTATGACAGATACAACTAGTGTTACTTGGAATCTCAGACCTCATAGAAGGTTGTTTGGTGAAGCTTCAGTGGAATGGACTATTCTCATTTCAGACTTGAATTTTTTCTCCTTCAATCTTGAACTGGAAGATGAGTTGCAGTGATCTTTAAGCTCCAAAAAGGTCTACAATGTGAAATCTTTTTATGATTTTCTCACAACTATTTGTTCAAACCAATAAGACAATGTAGTTTTTATTTCATCTGGAAGCAGAACTATTCTCCCAAGATAGGATTTTTTTCTTTGGATTATTGCTCATGGCAGGCTACCAGCAAGATATTCTTTAAGAAGAAAAGGTATGGATATACCAGTTGAGTGTCTTTTCTACAGTGAACATGAAACCACCTCTCATCTCCTGCTTCGTTTCACTTTTGCAAAGAAGACTTGGTGCAAATTTCTGAATACATTTAATTGGTATTTTTCAATGTCTGAGCATGTTCCCACTGCTATTCAATCTTGGCACTTATCTCAATCTTCAACAGCTTCAACCACTATCTGGAACTTAATTCCTGCAGCAATTATCTGGTACATTTGGCAAAAAAGGAATGCAAGAGTTTTCACTGAAATTTTTTGCAGTGATGTTGCAATTACAAACAAAGAAATTTACTGCATTTACTCTTGGTCTTTTGTAGTCAAAGATTTTGAACTCCGTTCCTGTGCAGATGTTATCAATAATTGACATTCAACTTTCTTTGAGTTGCACTAGTGTTGGTTGTAGGTCTCTGGTTTGTTTGTGGATTTTTTCTTTTTTCTTTTGAGCTTAACATGTGTGTGGGTTTTGCTCTTTTTTCTTATTGTATTCGTACTTGGCTAAGAGTGGTATAAGTCTTTTACACCCTTTTTTCTCTTTATCAATATACTCATTTCTTTGCTGATAGAAAAAAAAAGAGGTGAGCCTAGTTTGGTGAGGCTATGTTGAGTAATGAGATTTTTTAGTATTTTTTCTAGCTATCTGTCGAGTGATGTAAGTATTATGGATGACTCAACTTCGTGTCTCAGATGGAGGATGCCACATACTAAAGTTCGTGCCTAAACCAAGATACTCGTGAATCAGTTCTCTCCGAGTGGATATTGAAGGGATATCTAAATAATATACTGTGACAACATGTATGCATTCAACAGAGAGTCTGTTAATTTAATTACGTAGTCACTGCATCAAAAATAGTTTTAGAATGAGTTTATGTAAAACTATGACTTAGATATAAAGCCGAAACAATTTAAACGGATGAAAAAGTCAATAATGGGCTCGTGCACAAGATAAGCGCCAATAATTGCATTGTAAAGTGCAAAAAATAATCTAAAAATAAGGAAAATGATGTTAATTTGCGTTGGAGAACGCAAAATATCATCCATTATAATGCAAATTTGCAAAATCTATGTTAATTATCATCACCTACTGTATCTTGATTTTTAATTATTTTTTCGTATTTTACAATGTAACAATTGGTTGTTATTTTGTGCATGATTGTACAAGTAACAAAACTCAAAAGTAAAAATTGACTAAAAAATCTCGACCTTTGGGTCTCTCGATCTCGAGACTGTCGAGATTCCGCAGAGATGAGTTGCCAAATTAAAGGATAGTATAGAAATTTTAATTTAAAATAACATAATCAATCACTCGATTTCCTTTCAAATTACGATGAGCAAGTTCAAATTAGTCTAAAACAATGTATAATCAATCTCGACCGAGATCTCGCCGAGATTCTCATTTCGGTCTATGGCCGAGAAGAGTTTCTCAATCTCGCCGAGACAGCTGAGATTCCTAGTAACAAAAATCAAACCCAACTCTTACAAACTCGATTTTTGGTTACCTTTCTTAAAAATTGGTGTCATTTCTTTATATATATACACGTGTCACGTGTAACATATGCAAAGTGTGTAAATTGCTTGACATATATGTTACTGTTAGAATATAAGCATCCAACTCAAAACCAATTGGCAATGAGTGGAGCGGCCCTAACGATTACAAACCGCGGGATCTTAAATAACCCAGACAATGTGAGACTAATAATAATATCAACACGGCCCCTCACATATAGCCTCGTTGGGTCTAACAAGTGGGCAATAAATCGGGTGATGCGGAGTAAAGGTGATATCAAATGACTCGACACAAATAGCATGCTCTAATACCATGTAAGAATAGGGACATCCAACTCAAAACCAATTGGCAATGAGTGGAGTGGCCATAAGGATTATAAACCGTGGGATCTTAGATAACCCAGACGATGTGGGATTAATAATAATCTCAACAGTTACGGACTTAAAATTGGAAAATAACGATTCTGAGATTTCACCGAAAATCTCTCCGAAATAAAATTGTCCCAGTCCCAATTGAAACTACACCGAGATCCGAAATTGACTAACACCAAATTTCTTCATAGCTACTTGATTAAGTGATATGGATTTAAAATAAAAAGATCCGCCGAAAATCTCACCAAAATAAAGTTGTCCAGTGTCTTAGTTCGGGTGTCTCAGTCCCAAACTAAGACGAAACCAAGATCCCGGAGCAACTATTTTTTCAACTTAGAATGAAATCCGAATCACGCTTCTTCCGAATAAGGGGGAAAAAAGGAAACCACTCTGTTTCAAAATGTAAAAAATATAAAATCATCATCTGCCTTGCTAGGGCCCGACCATAGGCAAGTATGAAGTATCTCACTCAAGTTAGTGGATGACCCCAATTTAAAACCCGACTCCGCCTGGCTTAAATGCTAATTCTTTCCTTTATATTCTTAAGCAAGAACCATAGCAGGACAGTGGTGGTGAGGATAAATAGAAGTAAATACCAGTAGTAGTGACCTGTGACTCTATATGTGTAGTAGTTGTTGAGGTGGTAATAACGAAAATAAATGCACTGTTAAGATAGTCGATATCGAAGTTGTCTTTGTTGTACAACACTTCACTCAATTTCCACAGACCACAGTTTTAACATTATACTACTTCTCTTTACCTGCAGACAGTGGTGTTTTTCTTTTTTATTGCATCACACCCTCCTTCAATCATCACTGTGTTTTTTCGTGTTAACGTAAAACTGACGCTTCTCTCTAACTTTTTATTTCTCAAGATCTTTGACTTCTAAAACTCATCAACTTCTTCTGCCTTGGTGTTCCATCCTGTCTCTCATTCTGTCTAGAAACTCCATTGCAGACTCTCTATGTAATCTCCTCATCAGCTCAAAAAGTTCAGTATTTTTAGCGAAGGAACCAAAACAGCATCAGAATATAAAAGAAGAGAAAGACGAAGTAACAAAAATGAAAGACAGAGGAAAAGCAGTGGCAGTAGCTAGTAGTAGTAATTGGTTCACAACAGATTACTCTTCTTATTCAGATCTTCCATGTAAAAAACACCCACCTTCTTCTTCAGCGGGAGGAATTTGTGCTTACTGTCTTAAAGACAGACTTATCAAACTCGTTTGTTCTGATTGTGGAGAACAACGTCTCTCTTCTTGTTCTTGCTCTGACATGTCATCTTCGTATACTAGTGCTGAAGTTGGTAGTGTTGGAAGAATTTCATTCTTGATAGAGAATGAAAAAGAACTGGATTTTAATAACCATATCCCACACTCAACAGGAAATATCAATATAAATAACCCAAGTAGATCAGAATCGTCAACCGTTATCCTTAAAAGAAGCAGTAGCAGTTGTGTTGGTGTTAAGAGAAATGGGTTTTGGAGATTTGGAAGATTGTTTAGGAAGAAAGGAGAAAAGGGAAGTAATGGTGTTGAGTTTAGAGAGGGTGCTAGTGTTAATGGAGGCGGGTTTTATGAGAAAAGTGAGATGTGGGTTTTCCATAATGCGGGTAGTGTTCCAAGGTCTAGATCTCTTTGTGGTTTCAGAGGTGGTTTTGATGCTTCAGAAAACGGTTCTAGTACTGTTGGAGGAATGTCCGACTCAAAAAGAGCTGGAAATACAGAGTCAGCAAACAGAAAACAAGGGCTCATTGACTCGATCTTAGATGGCCCTAGTGCTGGTGGAGCAGAATCAGCAAGTGCTTCCGGGACTTCAATGAAGAATGATAACATTTCATCACGGATTTCAGAAAGTGAGGCATTTAAAGGGTTTAAGAATGATGGTGTCATGGAATTTAATGGTGATCTGGATGATCACGACTCTGGCTTTATTGATTTAAAGCTTGGGTTTTCATCAGAGTCAAAACCGGAATTCTCTTCTTGTCTGAAAAATAGTGATCGTTTTGAGACAGAATCAGGCTTCAGAGTTTCTAAAGATAGTAATTTCTCAGATTCATTTAGTTATATGAGAGGAGAAAGAATTTTCAGTAATGGGAGTTCATGTAGGATTACAGTTAATGAAAAAGAAATCAGTAAGTGCAGGAAAAGCTTGAAAATTTGGAAATGGATTTTCAAGAATCATTCAAGTGGTGTTTGCAAGAAACATGGAAAACATTGCATTAGATCTTGAGATTTGGCTCAGGAAAAATATGCATAATAGAAGATGTTTTCTTTTTTCGCAATGGAATTAGGACAAAATTCATGTTGATTTCATCTACTAGGTTTATAGCATTAGCTTTAATTCAGTTGAAACCCTTCTTCTTTTTGAACTTTTGAATGTTCTATGAATGATAATGTAAAGGCGTAAAGCAAAGTTCAGAGAATTTCTTCGCTTTTTCTTTTTGTTGGGATCCTGTCTACTAAAGTGTTTCTGTGTCACTATTGAATTGCTAGACCTGTAACAATCACGAAGGATTCAATTTCAAACAGAAATTTCTATAACTAGTCCATCAGACTCGGGCTGTTCACAGGGCCACAATTTTGTTCATAGGTCTAACTTTAACACGCGGCAAAAAAATCGAAGACTTGATAAAGTTATGATCGAAGTTATAAGCAAAACAATGATAGCTACAAACGCCTGGAAGCTAGTTGAACAGCCCAACTCTTTATCAGGAAGCATGCTTAAATCTAAGTACTTCCGTTCCGTTCCATATCAGATAGCTCATAAATCTTGCATCTCCTGGATTATGGTCAATTTATCAAACCAAAAGTAATTTTTACAAATTCTGTCATTAACTGGTCTGTGTGTTTACTTCATTCAATGGAAATTTGGGCCTTGTGACTAGCTTTCATTAACAGGATTGTCTTCTCAGGCACATGTTTGCCATTAACTTATTCAACTCATCCTTAGTCCTTGCAAACTCAGATACATTATTTATTTATCCGCTGAAGTCAAAATCTTGCACTCACCAACTCCTATATTGCTAGTTTGGCTGTAGATGAAATTGTTCCAATAAAAATTTTCCTAAAATTACTCAGCAGCAGATGATTTATAGACAACAAATGGCAGACAGGAATGTAGTTAAAAAATTGATTAGTATACTACTTCTGAAGGAATTATAATTATAAACAAGAAGTGACATAAACGTAGTAAACTAATCAGATGGGAGCAATACTGTCCCTTATATAACTATTAAGGCAATCATTTCTTTGACAGAATCAAAATGGTAAACAACCAAAAAAAAAATGCTAGTGTGAACCTCCAATTGAAGAACAAGGAGCGATACTATTTTTTTGAGAACTCTTTGCTACGATTAGCTGCAGCAACAACGGCATTCATCAGAACTCCACGAAATCCACCCTTCTCTAATTCGTGAATTGCAGCAATGGTGGTTCCCCCAGCTGATGCAACATCATCTTTTAGCTGCCCAGGATGCTTACCTGTGGTAACAACCATCATAGCTGCTCCCAGAACCTATAGTGTTGGGCAAAACATTACGAAGTCTGGAAACATGAATTTGAACTGCAAATTGACTTTACTTTGCCTTCACTTTTTGTTCTAATCGTCCTATTTAGTATGACATTCTATTCATAGCCTGCTGGAAGGAAAGACATGACGGTGATATAATGGCAGGGTTTTCTGAGGGTTATCTTCTCACCATGCAGATGATTCTCATGGACAATCACATCATTCGAAAACTTTTAACACCATCCGGAGTTGGTTAACAGTATTAGTTAGGGTAACAGCTCAAAACAATGTGTGTGTGAGTTTTCTTTAAAGAATTTATATAGTAAATCACCCACATAAAATGTCGTCATTTCAATCATCTAAATGTGAACCCATCGCTGGGTGCAAACAAAGTGTAAAAATAGAAGTCAAGACAAAAGAAGTGTGCAGGGAAAGAGAAAAAGAATCACGAGAAAACAACAAACCACACTATTCGAGTTTCCACTTACAGTCTGAGCAGCTAAACCTGCCGCAAGATCCCGTGGAAGACCTGCAGCTACTCCACCATCGGCCAAAGCCTCTATTGCCATAAAAATATATGCTGGGCCACTTCCGCTGCAATGTAAACAGCACTAATCAGATCAATTATAAAAAAATGCAAGTTTACATTCAAATGATTACGCTATACAGAGCGGCATCTAATAAAATGCACAGTAACAAAACAAAATGAAAATAATAAATATCCAGAGTGCATCAGATTGTTACTGCACCAAGTGCCACATACCTCACTCCAGTGACGGCATCAAACATTTTCTCATTAGCTCTCCATGTTCTACCAATTGCTCCGAAGAGACTATCCATAAGCAACCCATCTTCTTCTATTGCGGTTCCTCCTAAGCTAATAACTAAATATTTGTAAAGACATTAGACATTTGTAAAGTCAATATGAAACATTAATAAACACATCAAGATAAGAAGGCTTCAATAGGAGAGAACCACAATACTATACACAAATACATCACATACAAAAATAGATAAATAAAGAGAAACACGGAGATATGGGAGATTTACTTTTTCTACTAGTAAAGTGACAAAACCCAAAAAGGACTCTCGATAAGTTTTCAATCTTATCACGCAGGACTCAGAAACTATTACATCATAAAAAGAGTTCGACTATTTTCATTACGACTTAGAAAAAAAAAGTTATTTTACCTGATGCTGCCTGACCTACAGCAGAAGGAGTATTTGGCATAACTCGAATAAAACGAGTACTCTCAGCCCATTCCTGCATAAAGACATAATTGACTTATTTCAGTGAAAATAAAAATTAGGCACACACAAAGGATCTCCCCGTTGTCTCGCTGACCCATCATGCAAAAGGTACGCCATTAGAGCCATCTGCCCCTTTGACGCCTAGGAGATGAAACTGGGAAGAATTTGAAACCCTTACAAAAATGTAAGCATCACTCAGGATGAAGGCACAGATGTGATGAATGGATGTGGACAAGAGAAGAAACATGAAGACAAAATGATAAAGAATAGACCGGTATGGAGAAAATGAGTATGAACACTTGCTGCTTGGTAATCTAGACAATTAGTGAACTGAAGAGATATCTCCACTCTATGAAAGCCGTTAACCTTTCATAAACTCTAATTTACATAAAGTCAAAAAAAAAAAAAATTGACGAGCTGATAGTTTAAGTGTAGAACACTACACTAACATATTAGCTAATGGGAAAAGGCTCTTGGAAAAGCATGGATTAGCTCAAAATGACCATATTTATAGTAGTGAATAAGCAAACATAGGTTGGCATGCAAAGACAACTTAAATGTGTCTGAGACATAAGTAGGAAACATGGGGATTTTCACAAACACGAGGAAATAAATGCCCTTTATTCTATAAGCTGAAACACCTTATAAAACTAGAACAGTCTGCCACAACTTGGAAAGCAACAGTCAATTAGAAGAGAGATTTCAGATGCAAACCTGCAGATCCGCCAATTTAATTCCCGCAGCAATTGATACCAAAAGTTTATCTTTGGTAAGTGACGGTTTCAACTGTAAAACCACTTCCTTCACTGCAATTATGAAAATTTCAATTACAATGGGAAATAGAAAAGGAGAAAGGATGCACTTAAGAATCATAATAAAACAATGAATGGGATTTATTAATTTATAAAGACGCATGATGTTAAGAACCAGACTTAGAGACCTCGAAAGAAGTTGCTCATAAAGAGCGTTACCATCCCTAGGATCCTAACATTTCAGCATTGCTTCCGAAATTGGCGCCTACGTCGGCCCACTCTATGGACACTGAGACGGAGATAGCCATCTTCCTATACGATGGCTCCATACAATTACAAGTATTCACTACAATGAAACCACGCCTGTACATAATACGAATAGAGCCTCGATATGTAAGATAATAATAGTATGTACAAGCTCACTGAGGAGCTTGTGACTTCTTACATCATTTTTCTTATTTTTCTTGTTCATTCGAAGGACTTAAATTTACAAAACCTACCTCATATCTCTCACTAACCACGCAAGTATGCAACCCTCAATCCCCACACGAAGAATTAACCTAGTAACTAAATAAATTCAATACCTTAATAGGTGGACAAAGATAAACCCTGTTAACTAGGACATCACTGACCTAACTAGCTTATATTGGTAGACCAATTCAACTTACTCACACGACTAGCATTACACTTGACTAGTTTTATTAAATTCCCAATCAAACAGATAAAAAATAAGAAAAACCTAACAGGCTAACAACTAGAGGACCATAACAATTACTTGTTCTTTAATTTTAGCCTTGTCCTCAAGCTTACCGAACTTTTGTAGTTGTTGTTTGCTTCCATGCGCATGTCACCATCTATTTATTTCAATGAGGCAGTTATCAACTTCAGAGATGCAAGAACAAAGGAACAAGGGCTAGTTTCAATCACAACAAAATGTTTTAATCGGGTTATCAATGCAAAAAGGTTTTCATGACTAGTTCATGCATGAAAAAGTTAGATGGTGACGTGCACAACTGCAGAATTTCCTTACTGATACTAAATCGGCTGCCAATCACAAAATTTTATATGGTAATTGACTCTCTCTAGTCATCCTCATACATCAAACCTAAAATTACAAAAGCATAGAGGATGCTAATTCTACATTTGTGCACCATGATCATGAAATAAGCTACATCTAAAAAGACAAAACTTGATCAGAAATGAAGTAAAGACACTCTAGAGACGTACCAATCTGGGGCTTGACCGAAAATATGATGACATCACTGTCTTCAGCAACCTATTCATCACAACAATAATACATCAATAGATTACATTTATGGAAAACAGAATTGCCAGTGCATAACAAAACCTTTGAAATAGAGCAATGGATCGGATTAGACCTGATGATTATGCTCATAGACCTTAACTCCGAAGGAAGAAAAAACATCTCTACGTTGAGAATCTCTATGGGCAGTACTAATTCTAGAAGCAGGTAAAACCCCTGATTTCACAACTCCTCTAGCAATACTTTCCGCCAATTTACCAGCTCCGATAAACCCTAACTTGAATGTATCAGTTGGAATCGGAACTGAAGTTGCCATTTATCAGGAGCTTTCTTATTCTTCCTTCCTAACTAAAAATAAAAATTGTTTAAAGGATCTCTCAGTAACTCCAGAAATCTCAAGAACTTGTTTGTTTGCAGCTGACTCGGCGTCTGAATCTGAGTCAACCCCTGACTCGGACCGAGTCAGCAGTCAGACCGTTTGTTTTCCATTTTGAGTCAGATCTGACTCGACCTCTGACTCAGACATAACCCCTGACTCGGACTCATTTGAGTCAGGTAACAAAATACCCCTGACTCATGGGACCAAACCACTGACTCACTTATTTCCGAGTCAGATGAGTCAGATCTGACTCAAACAAACATATCGACTCAGATCCAGATGAGTCAGGTGATTTCACTCAGATCCAGATGATTCAGATCCAGACGACTCAGATGAGTCAGGAGTAAACAAACATGGTGTTAGACAGTGCACTGCAAGTGGGGTCACGAAAAATTCCAAACTCAGCAAAACGACGAGGAGCTATATGCATTACACGTGCCGTAGGGAGTTGTTTTTGGAGGGAAAGATAGATCTTGATTCCTCAAAACACGTAGCATCGAACACGACTTTCTCAGCGGATCAATTTTTCTTTAAAAGAACTTTCAAAAAAGAACTCAAAGATTGCACGAACACGCCAATACCAGTCATGTTGAGGGCTGTTCATGGTCGATACTACTCGGTTTCTAAAAAAATCTTACCATAACCGAATCATTAATTATTGGTTCGGTTTCTTAATGGTTTTAGTGGGTTTCGGTTTGTTCCATTGGGTTAATGGAAAACCGATTGTATGTTTCAAATCTTAACAAAGAAAAAATCACAGTTAAATTTTTCTAACCTACCTACACAATGTAATAAACACACAAGCATAGTTCATAACTCAAGTTTTTACGCACAGTTCAAGACATAAACATTACAAATTCAGAAAACATAAGCATAAACTCCAAATTCCAAAATTCATAATTGCATTTGCAACTCCAAATTTGTCAGGAACATTGCCTCAATGACTTTCAACCAATCTCTGACATTGTGCTTCTTCAAGAATTTCTTGGTCTGACACTTCATGTACCTAATCACATGAAAGATTCAGCACAAGCAAACCCACATACAAGCATGGTAATCATAATCAAAACGAGTATGAGGTTAACATATAAGGAGGTTCTCATTAGTAACATGATGATGATAATTACAAATAGACTAAATCTATTGTTGAATTACCTTGGTATCCATTAATCTTCATCCTCTACTATTTGTACGAACATTGACTTTGAGAGAGTGTCCAAAAATTCTACAAACAAATGAACAAATAAAAAAATAGTTAGTATACATTGTCTTAAAATTCTAGAAACAAATAAGCAAATGGAATAATACCTGAATTAACTTCTTCTTCTGGTCCCAAGGCAGAAATATCAAGATCAATCGGCGCCTTCAACCAATTCTAAGCATAAATCAATGCCTCAACTGTTGTGGGAAGTAAAGAACTTCGATATGGATCGAGAATACGTCTCCCAGTGCTAAAGGCTGATTCGGATGCCACTGAAGAAATAGGTATAGCCAATATATCTCTTGCCATTAGTGCCAAAGTAGGATACTTAGTCGAGTTCATCTTCCACCAACCTAAAATATCAAAAGAAACTTTCTCGTTTCGCGGTTCTCTTTTATCTTTCAAATAAGCCTCCATTTCAGTTATCCCTTCATCATCAACACCTTATGCTTCTTCTCTTGCACTCTCTGCCATAAGGGCGGCTATAGCACAATCTTCTCCATCATCCAGTTCAGTGCCAACAATACTACCACCACTACTATCTGTTACAACTGTTGAGTTTCCAGAACTTAATTGGACATCCCAGTACTCTTCGAAAAAGAGCCTTAAAATCCCTCATTACAAGTTCCATTAGTTTGCTCGACCCAGACATAACCACCAAAACAATTATTTTAAAGCAGCAAAAATTTGACAAAAACAATGCTGGAATGCATACACTTCCATCTCTAATCTGTTATCCTCTTATACATATTACACCCCCCTAAACTAAACCATATGATTAGTTTCTGCTGCTCTATTATGATGTTCACAAACTAATAATTTGATTATTATTTTTGTTGTTTCTGACTGTGTGGGTCTGTCTGCTGCACATAGTTTAGCCTATGACCTCTTTCAGATTACGTATTAGGATTACAACGTCATTATACTATTATTATGTTCACATGTTAGATTGTTATATAGCAAAACTGATAATCCAAATTCACAAACTAATTATCAAAACCAGAATCAAACCCAAACTAGTTGAGAAATAGGAACTAACGGGTGTTGATTGTGAATCTTCCATGATTGAATCAAAGGGAACTTGCAAAATCAATTATGCAAAATCAATTTTAGTAAACCCTAGTTTTTAAAATTATAAATTATAATCTTAAATCAGCAAAATTATCATCACCATTGAGTTGAAGTACCTTCTAATGATGAAAATAGTTGACCTAGATAATCAATTTGGTTACGTGACAAGTGAGAAGATGTTTCTAAGATTGAGACTTTCAGTACATATGAGAACTGAGAAGATTGATAAGAAGAAGAAAAACGAGGGTACCGCTTAAACTTAAAGACGAAGAGGAGATTGAACTAGGGTGGTGGTTTCATTACGGCTAGAGATAGTGGTGGACTGGTGTGGTGGTGTATAAAATGGAGAGGGTTTTTCTGCTTCTCGCCACTAGATACGAAAGAGAAGAAAAACTGAAGAAGAGAAAGAAAAAAATGAACGGGGTTTGTAGGTTAGAGTTTAGGAATTTAGTTTACCAAGTATGCGATGAACGGGGTAGATTAAATTTATCGGATTTTAATCAACGGCCTATATTTGTCGTTTTTCCAATGGTTTTTGGTTCGGTTTCTAGGTCAAACCAAAACCAAACCAGTAATGTCGGTTTTAAAGTTTTTTTGCCATAACCAATCCAAATCTAAATGGTTTGGTTCGGTTTCTTTCTTATTGGTCTGGTTCGGTCGGTTTCCAATGGAAAAACGGAACCATGTTCAGCCCTAGTCATGTTCGTCTCTAACATGATTGGATATGATTCGTGCCCAACATTTGCCTGCCATGTAGTGGATCTGCCTTTTATTCGTATCGACACTTGCGGGGACGTGGTGGATACAATTTCATGTGTTCCATGTAGACATCCGACATTATGGACACATACAACGCCGGATGAATTTGTTTTTTATTTTTATTTTTTTAAGAAAAACTTAGGCTTTAGAAAAATATCTAAGGCTGTGTTTGATAACAGGGAATTACTTCCATGGAATAAGGGTAATTTCCATGGAATTAGATTCCATGGAAACTCATTCCACGGAATTGTGAATTCCTCTGTTTGTTGTCATATAGATAATCCATGGAAAAGATAAATTTCACTATTTGAATACTAATCATCTCCAAGGTGACGACCTTGTTAATAATGAAAAGTAATTCAGCTACAAACCAATTATAAGTTGCAAACCTAAGAAAAAGAGTATGCTAAGTTGCAAGTTGATGAAAAAAGTATGCACAAATTTGTCGATACTTTTTAACAAACACTAAACAAGAAAGTATACAGAGAGGAAATATCCATACGAACTTGAATTGTATACTATTCATCAAACTATTAAACTAACACAGTGTAATCATATTTGAATCAAAAAAATAAGAAAAGGATTTAGTTAAACAGGGAATCATGGGAACTAAAAAAAAAAGGCCACGAACAACATAAAGGCTTAATTTTCTCTTTTTCTTTTTTTTATTGTTTGCTCTCAAGTCTCATCATGGCAGAATGATGAGTTACAACACCACGAAGAAGGGAAAATATGCAATCGTATCAAATCTTGAATATATTTTTTTTGTCTTTCCATTTTTTTCCTTTCCTTTCTTTCCCTGTTCCGAAGGGGGTGGGGGAATAAAAATGGGATCTTTCCGTGGAAAGGGGTCACGTGAGGAATTAAATCAGGGAATTGGTTTACATACCAAACGACGGAATATGGGCTAATTCCGTGGAAACTAGGCTAATTCCGTGGAATTACCCGCTATCGAATACAACCTAAGAGGAGTACACAAGGGGACTAGTGGTCAGAAATTCACTACCTCTTCTGATTGAATTCTTACATAATAAAGTCAAGTTAAAAGAGTCTAAATTTTGAAGTCTATGAATAACTTTAAGACCAACTAAAACACACGAAATAAATTTGAGTCTTGAAATTTTTCCATAATGCTCTTGCCGCTTGAGCCTTTCATGATAGTTGAGGTAAAAACGACCATGAACCGCAGTATTGTAGATAGTGTTGAAATGAACTAAGATATACATTGTTTCAGCTTGAATTTATACATAGGTGTGCTGCCAGTCTTGAGCCCACGTGAAAGCTAGATCAGCTCCCCTTGTTTCTTCTCCAGCTCCAAAGTATCCTGGATATCCTTTAATCCCAATGATGTTTCTTGCAAAATCCAGAGCAGTAAGAGCAGTGAAGTAATGCAGAGTTTGTGGATCCTGTAAGGTGCATATTTTGATAGTTACACCAAACTGACCACCACTGTGGGGGTCTAGAGGAATAGATGGTTGGTTAACATTCCTTAAATCCTCTGCTTCATAAAGGATATGAGAGTTAAGGATGTGGTTCTGATTATGAAGGATTCTGGCATGTTTACATAAATGTTGTTGTATGCTGGTGGTAGTTTGTCTGGCATTCAGAGTAGTGTGATCAAAGATAAAATCACATCTAGTCTTCCAAATGTACCAACGAGCAGTTGCAAATACATTACTGCTAGTGTTGTTATTACCAGGACTAAGCCAAGAATTTAGCCAATCCACAAATTCAGTGGTATGATCAAAGTTTCCATGATCTGGACCAAGCAATAGAGTCCAAACAGAGGTAGTTGCAGGGCAGTTCAGCAGTATATGAGTTAAAGTTTCCTCTCCAGAGTGTCATAACTGACACATCGGATTAATGTAGTGCAGTATGCTAACTGTTTTAGCATTAGTTGGGAGAATCCCATGAGCACATTTCCAGATAAAGATCTGGATGACAAGAGCAATGTCCATTTTCTATAAAGCTTTCCAGTTATTGGTTTGTGGATCATTAGTGTAGAGACTATCCATCTTAGCTTTGTAAAGGGATTTGACACTGAATTTTTCCAATGTCGGTGAGATTCCAAATAATTTTGTCCTCCTCCCATGGATGAATAGGGGCATGCAGCATGGTATGAGCAGAGTGGTTGTTGAAATAAATGTTTATCAGGACAGCTTTCCATTCACCACTTGGGAGAATGAGATGCTCAACTCTGATTATCTCATCAGGACAATTAGCAGGTTTTAGGGTAATATCTTTAATATTTGGGATCCAGATGTCTTCCCAGATTTTGATATTCTATCCATTTCCAATTCTCCAAGAGTTGTGATCTTGTATGTTGTTGATTCCTTCTAGAATGTCGTTCCAAATCCATGAATCTCCATCCTTGGGCTTACTGTCCATGTTTAGAACATTTGTTCCTATTAAATATTTAGCATCCATTAACTGGTACCAGAGGGAATCTTTATCAGTTTCAAGTCTCCATCCAATTTTAGTAATCATGGAGTTGTTGAAATGCTCTATATTCATGAAGCATGGACCTCCCATTTCTTTTGGTTTACAGACAACAATCCAAGCTTTTGGGTAGTAGACTTTAGGGTTGTCTAAGGATTTTCTCCAGAAGAAATCTCTTTGCATCTTTTTCAGGTCTTGACAAGTTTGTTTAGGCAGTTTGAAGCAATTCATTTGGTAGATGTTGGTAGAAGAGGCGACAGAGTTGATAAGGACTTGCCTTCCAGCTAGGTTGAGAGGAGTATTTTTCCAGCTGGATAATCTGAGTTTGAGTTTATCCACTCCAGGTTTGAATGAGTTGATATTGCTCCTATGAGTGAAGAGTGGAGATCCAAAATACTTTTCATTGGTCTGCAAGACTTGAACTCCCATAGCATTACTAATAATGGGGATAAGAATTGGGTCAATGTTGTTGCTAAAGAAGACACCAGATTTGTTAAAGTTGATGAGCTGACCAGAAAAATCAGCAAAGATTTTAAGAATGTCCATTAGATTCTGGATTTCTGTCTTGTTGGTTTTGCAGAAGACCATGCAGTCATCAGCAAAGAGAAGATGGTTAATTGTGGGTGCTCTTCTGCAGATTTTAGTACCAGTGATTGGACCCATCTCCTCAACTTTGATGAGAGTCTTAGAAAGAGTTTTCATGCAGAACAAGAATAGCTAAGAGAACAGGGGGTCCCCTTGTCTGAACCCCCTAGTGGGTTTGAAGAAATTATCAGGGTATCCATTTACGAGAACAGCAGAGGTGGTGGTAGAAATGGACTGATAATTAAGAATTTGTTTCATGATGGTAATTAAGATTTGTTTAATTAAGAATTTTGTCACATCATTAGTCATTGATTCCAATTTGTTTCATGATGGTAATTAAGAATCTCCAATCAACTCTGTCAAAATTTAGGAGAATTATAAAGCCCAAAATGCTAGATTTTAATTTTGGAGAATCCCAATTTTAATAGTGGACATAAATTAAGAAGTCTATTAAAAACCCTAAACCTAAAATATCCAATTTTATAGGGGCTCCAAACGTTTGGTCTCGAGGACTCACAAGATGAAAAAATTGAGTCATCAAATAACAATCATCAAAAACCCTAAACCTATTGATTTTGTTAATGGCTAAAATATCCTTAGTTAATCAATGCAAATGATTCTATAAACTAATCTAAGTACGGTTAACGATTAAATTAGACTAATAGTTTGATATAAAGTTAGGGTTTGAAAATCAAAACCATTTTTTTTAGTTTAACTAAAAATACGGTTGGGAATCCCAAAATTTCCAAACTGTAACTACTATATACGGTTGGGACTTCCAACCGTAAAGAAACTCAGGGTAAAACACGGTTGGAATAAATATGGAGCATAACAATTTACGATTGGATTTTGTAGGGAAAAATATTTTCTTAAAAATTTAATATACGTTTGGGAGTTCATGTTTTCCCAATCTAAATAAAATATACGATTGGGAGTTCATATTTTCCCCACCATATGCAATTCTGAAACTAGTTTCAAAACCCCTAATTTGATCAAATCTAACCTATTTATGCAATCAAAATCAACAAAAAAAACGGCGAGTTTTTTGGTTCTTACCTAGTTTAAGTAATTAGTGGCTGAGAATCGATGATTAATCATCGTTGAAGAACAAAAAAGAAAAAAGACGATGGAGAAAAAGAAGAAGAAGAGGCAAATGTTTTGGTTTAGGTTTAGATTTAGTTTTTAATTAAAGAAAAAAATATCGTTTGGTCCTTTTTTAGGTGGGTTTATGTCTGTTTAGTCCTTTGGTCAGACGCCTTTACTGTTTGGTCCATAATTAAAAAAAATACCAAACAGACAATAATACCCTTACCTTAACTGTTATCGCCTTCAACCCACGATCTCCTAAAAACGCGTCAATTGTCTTTCTCCTTCTTTTCAGTTTCATTTTCAGAGAACCACAACTTCTTCGTCTTCTTCACTCCAAAACCCAGAGAACGAATATCATCAAAACCAAGAATCCACCAACATCAGTCGAAATCATTTCAACTTTCGCAAATCAAAATCAAAACAGTCTTCAAAATCAGAAAACCAAACCCAGAAAATCGAAAAACCCTAGAAAAATTGAAGAAATCAAAACCCTAAATGGGTAAATCGAAGAGGAAAGTAGTAGTAGATACATCTTCAAACGAAGAAGTTGAAGAAAGAGATAGCCAATTAGTTGTTTTTGAAGGAGATAGTCAAGAAGAAGAAGAACCAGTGACAAAGAAATCAAGAGTAAAGAAAGCAGCGAAAGGTAAAAACACTAATTCGAAGTTGATTTTTGATCTTCTGAAATTGAATTTTGATCTGTTTGTTGTTGATTCAGTTTGTATTCCAATTTTTCTGTTGTCTGCGTGTTTCTCCTTTGGTGTTTGTTGGATTTCATTTCTAGAATGAAGTCTAGAAAAATTGTGCTAAGTCCATGTTTCTCCTTTGGTGTTTGTTGGACTTCATTTCTAGAATGAAGTCTAGAAAAATTATACTAAGTCCATGTTTCTTCTATGATGTTTGCCGGACTTCATTTCTAGAAATGAAGTCTAGAAAAATTGTGCTAAGTCCATGTTTCTCCTTTGATGTTTGCCGGACTTCATTTCTAAAAATGAAGTCTAGAAAAATTGTGCTAAGTCCATGTTTCTCCTTTGGTGTTTGCTGGACTTCATTTCTAGAATGAAGTCTAGAAAAATTATGCTAAGTTCATGTTTCTCCTTTGGTGTTTGCCGGACTTCATTTTTAGAATGAAGTCTAGAAAAATTATGCTAAGTCCATGTTTCTCCTTTGGTGTTTGCCGGACTTCATTTCTAGAATGAAGTCTAAAAAAATTGTACTGAGTCCATGTTTCTCCTTTGGTGTTTGCCGGACTTCATTTCTAGAATGAAGTCTAGAAAAATTGTGCTAAGTCCATGTTTCTCCTTTAGTGTTTGCCGTACTTCATTTATAGAATGAAGTCTAAAAAAATTATGTTAAGTCCATGTTTCTCCTTTGGTGTCTGCCGGACTTCATTTCTATAATGAATTCTAGAAAAATTGTACTGAGTCCATGTTTCTCATTTGGTGTTTGCTGGACTTCATTTCTAGAATGAAGTCTAGAAAATTTTTACTGAGTCCATGTTTCTCCTTTGGTGTTTGCTGGACTTCATTTCTAGAATGAAGTCTAGAAAAATTATACTGAGTCCATGTTTCTCATTTGATGTTTGTTGGACTTCATTTCTAGAATGAAGTCTAGAAAAATTGTTCTTCAAGATTTTGCAGTTCATTATCCACATTCTTATACCTGCATATTCTACCTAGATTTTGTACAAAAATGAAGTAAGCCGGTGTTGACATTATCCAGATTCATTCTTGTGTTGGTACTTCTTTGAAAGCCTCATTTTATTGAATGAACTTAGAAATGCTTGAGAGTTCACCAAGTATAATGAATTGAAGTATTGGTCCTTCTCAACCCACACTTTATCTTCTTTTATAAGCTACTATTTAAAAAAAATGTAAACATTAATCTTCTTTTCTTTTGTCTTTAAAAAAATTGTAGATAAGAAGATAAAGTGTAGCTTTGCTGGAGCCATTGAACTTGCTGCTAAGATTAAAGATCTTCCAAAACATGAGGCTTTGAATGAAGAACAGAGAGATGCTTTGTATAGGAGTCTGTTGGGGAGTGTCGCCAAAGTATTTCTGGAAGGGGAGATTGTTGCTACTGAATGGATTAAGTCAATACATGTTGTCCAAGTTTTTTGCGATGCACACCAGTTCATTCCTGAAACAAATGATCATACGTTCGTTTTAAAAGTAGGGGAAGAAACATATGTGCTAAGATCATCACCTGAAAAGTTGTCGTTAGTGTTTGGAATACCATGTATTTCTAGAGGAGGAATAGAAGAATCTTTCTTGGACACTAGAAACGTAGCCAACTACACTACTGGAAGGTTCTATTGAACCTACGAATTTGTTCCACCTAAAAAGAAACTTTCTGGTATAAAGAACATAGAATTGAAAGAAAAAATCATTGAGTTGATTAGGAATAGAGGATCTACTGAACATCTTTTAACCATGTTTGAGCTCTTTCTATTGTCTACTATTTTTCTTACTACTGGTGATGGAGGTTCCATCCACACCAACTACCTAGCCTGCCTAGAGGCAATAGATAGAGTATCTCTGCCGCATCTCATACACAAGCATTTGATGGAAATCTTGAGAAGAGGTTCTTCTGAAGGGTGTTACCTTTACTTGTTGGTGAGATGAAAGACTATTCATTTTGTCATTTGGAGGTTTGATGTTGAAATGAATTGTTGCTGATAAATGACCAGTATAATTTTTCTCTTTTACAGCCTTGGTTTGCTGAGCATTCAAAGAAATTAAAACCCAAGTGGCAGGTGAAGAAAATAGTAGACTACCGTCTAAGATTTGCAAGGTGAAATATCGATACCATTTGCAAACACTTAACGTCTAAGATGAATGTTGATGATTTTGAAGAGATAAAAATCTAGTACCATTATATTTTATTCAATTTCATATAATGAACTATGTTGTTTTAAGATAAAACTGGGAATTCATTCCACAAAGTGAACTCTGACTGTTAATGTCGAATCATCTGATGTTCTGGTTCATTATCGTTGTATTGTAATGGATACCTACAAGGAATATTTAATGAGTGTGTTCATTGTGTGTAATGAATTCAATTTTTTTTTTGTGTGTGTGCAGCTGTTGGATATGTTCTTGGAAGAATATACCGATGCTGAAAACAAGCTCCTGCAAAAGAAAAAAGCCAAGACAAAGGCTGAATTGCTTGAGGAAGAATTCAGTCAAATGAATGCCCAGATAGAACACATGAAAGCTACACATTTTCAAGAAATAGAGTACCTGAGAGGTAAACATGCTCAAGAGATACAATAGTTGACAAAGAAGCATACTGAGGAGATGTTGGATCTTTTGTTAAGGCAAGAAGACCTTGAAAAATCACTTGCAGAAGCCACAACTTCGAAGACACTCTTTGATATAAAGATGGAATGCCTTGAAATATACTTGTCTTCAAAGCAACCTGAAGTTGATGCATTGCTAGCTCAAGGAGGGAATGTGGCAAAATTCATGGCAGACCAAGCATCAGAGTACATGCGCACTAAACTTTTCACTGATGAGCATAAGGCTGCTAAAGATATGCAATCAGATGTTGTTGTGGATGAGGCCGTGGAAGCTGGTGTTGGAAATATGAATGATGATGTTGGAATTGCAAACCCAGATGTTTCTGTGGATGATGGAATGCAAGCAGTACCAGATGTTGTAAATGAAGCTGCTGGAGGTTCTGATCATCTCTTTCCCGCCTTATCTGTTGGAGATCCTTCTGTAGAAGTTGATGCAAGTGATATTCAGCAAGATGACTGAAGTAGAGATTCCTTCAATTCCAAACAACACCGCAGCTCCTTTGAGTATTGATCAATGTGTGAACCTGGGTAAGAATTCTAAATTTTTTTCTTCCTTCTGCAAATATTTTAGTTTTACTTTTCAAGCAGAGGTTGGAGTTCATTCTCATGGATGAACTTTGGCTACAGTATAGAAGTTGGACTTCATTCTGGAAATGAACTCTGACTTTTCAAGCAGAGGTTGGAGTTCATTCTCATGGATGAACTCTGGCTACAAATATAGAATTTGGAGTTCATTCTTCTGAATGAAGGTGTATACCATGTTTGATGTTTGATGAATAATACCATGTTTGTTGACTTCATTTCTAGAGTGAAGTCTAGAAAAATCGTACTGAAAATTGTTGTTTGAGTTCATTCTTCTGAATGAAGGTGTTTACCGTGTTTTATGAGTTCCTTCTTTATAATGAAGGTGTATACCAAGTTACCTCTTTGATGTTTGCTGGACTTCATTTCTAGAATGAAGTCTAGAAAAATTGTAAAGAGCTCATTCCTACAGTGAACCATGTTTCTCCTTTGATGTTTGCTGGACTTCTTTTATACAATGAAGTTAGTAGATCTATATGATGATGTTGTAGAATGAAGTTAGATCTATTTATGAGTTCATTCTTTAGAATGAAGATGTATATTTGTTTGATTTATGCTTCTTGAGTTATTTGTAACAACAGGTGACACAGATGATATATTAGATAGAGAAGAGCATGTGAGTCTGCAGTTTATTGATGACAAGAATGAGAAGAATGAGGATTTGAATGATGAAGAAGCTGACACCGTCATCAAAGCTACACTAAAGGCGATCAATAATGACTGTAGTCCTCCTAGTTTCTCGATTGGGATGACACAGTACCAGCCCACCCCTATGTCACAAGAAGCAACTGGAGTGGTTACTAGGTCAAAGAAAGCAAAGACAACTGCCGCAGATGTGGAAACAGCTTCGCAAATAGTTACAGAACTGAATGAAATAGGCCTTGGTTCATCGATGGAGCATACTCAGAAGATACCTGTGAAAGTAGTACCGGAAGAAATTAGTAGAATGGCTGCTAGATCTAACAAACCAGTAAAACCAATAGGGGATGAATTCATATCAGGATCAGATTACAGTTTAAAGAAAACAAGATTCAGATTGATGTTGAACAAAGAAAAGAAGGTAGTTGCAAAGGTACCACCTCAAGTTGATAGAGATAAAGAAGTGAAGAAGAAGAATGTACCACATGCGCAGCAAGAGATAAAGAAGAACCTTGTTGGTAAGAGGATCCGAGCCTGCAAATGTTCAGGGAGCAACACCACAGGCGCAACAAGAACATCGGATTCAAGAAGCAGCAGCATAGGCTCCTCGAAGAGTAAGACAAGAAATCAAGCCAAATCTACCAGAACTGAGAGGATCTCCTTTGTACCACAGATTTGATAATGCTGCGCTGGCAGTATTTGGTGATTTCTTCGGCAAAGCTAGGACTACGTATGTTTCTCTTACTAACTCTTTATATGTTTCTCTTCAATAATTTTTTTTGGTATAAACTTTTGACAGTTCATTTTTTCTTTTTATTTTTGCAGTCAAGCAGCTTGGAAAGCAGAGAATCAAAGCAATTCCAATTTCAGTTCAAGGGAGTGAAATCGTTTCTCTGTTGTTCAATGATTACTTGGATACCACCTTGCTGGACTACTATATATACAGAAAGTATAAAGCTGCAAACAACGATAGAATGCTCAATGATAGAGGACAGTGAGACTCGAAGAAAGTATATCAACTTCGAGATTATGAATTCAACACATTCGTAAGTGTGTTTCTTCCTATCCATTGATAAAAAGTGAACTGTTTGCTTGCAGTTTGTCTGATTTAGAGAAAAATGCATGCCTATGAAGGTTATTTGATTTTATTATTTGATATATAATGAACTGTATAATCCAGCATGCATAGAATGAGAACTGCTTATCTAATTCATTTCTCTTTTTGTTTTTCAGACATTTTTTGTGGCACAATGAACTTAAGAGAACAGAAGAAGTTGATCAGTTTATAAAAGGCATGCCTGAAAAAACCGAAAAGCTGCTCATTCCTATGAATACTGACCCACACAGTGGTAATGCAAAATCAAAAGGGTCTCTAGGTGAACACTGGCATCTGCTGGTTTTTGACGTCGGCAACTACACATGGGAGCATTACAACTCCATCAAAAAGGGAGAGCTTGGTAAGCAATGCAAAGACGCAAACAGAATGGCTATGTACTGCATGAAACACATCAACTTGTGGCTACAAGCTCATGGTAGGGTGAGATGCAGCAACGTCAACTTTGAAAATCTGCCAGGAGTGCCAGATCAAGGAGCATATCCAGATTGCCTGTTGTACACCTGCTATTGGATCAAGAGAAGTGTCAACAACCACAAACAAGTCGCAGGTGTGTTGAAGAAAGCTGACATGATAGAGAAGATGCAAGCAAGAAGAGTTGGGATGGCCTACAAACTTCTTACTGCATCAGGAGTGAAGAGAGCTGGGGTGAATTTTCCAACTCAGAATACCTTAGCAATTGCTTACTTGGAACAGATTAAACAGACAAAACTCTTTTTAACTATAGTATATTGCAAGTAGATTAATTCTTATTGCAACAGAAAACTCTTATGTCTAATATCACCTGAATTACCTTCTAATGTAATTGATACTCTAGTATGTTTTATATTTTCATCTATCATATTTTGGATAGTATATAACATCAATGTTCTATCTTATGCCTTGTCTTTCTGTCTTATTTTCTTATGAATTTATTTTGTAGCATGAATGTTCCTTCTTTGATGTTTTGGTGGACTTCATTCCTGAAAATGAACTTATGGAATTCAAGTCAGTTCTAGGAAAACTAGTGTTCATTCCTGAAAATGAAGTTCATTTCAGTAAATGAACTGATAGAGGGGCGGTTCATTCCAGATAATGAGAAATTATGCATTGTCTTACTATCTAATGGATACCTATTAACTCTAGTACTTCAGCATTTTGTCTTCTGTCTTATATATACCAGTTCATTTACCAAAATGAACTCTATTGGTTATAGGAAAACTTGTGTTCATTCCTGAAAATGAAGTTCATTTCAGTAAATGAACTGATACATATCCCTGATAATGAAAAATACATATCCCATAGAGTTGATTTGGTAGGAAAAATACCATAACCTGCTACAAAATATCAGTACATACATATCCAAAAAGAAATAATATCTAAAAAAAGCATTTCTAAGAAAAAAAGGGAGTTCATTACAGAAATGAAGTGCAAGTTAAAAAATATATAAAAAAAAAAAAAAAAAAAAAACTACAACCAGTGCATAATCAAACAGGTAAGAGAAGTTCATAAAAACATAAAAAAACATAAACTAAAAAAAAAAAAAGGTTCATGCATACTACTCCAACATTAATACACGACAGGTAGCTTTGTTGTGGTTCCCAATCTTCTTGCAATTTGAGCACTTCATAGGCCTCCTCTCCTTCTCATAAGCACCACGAATTCGTTTCTTTGGTGGTCTTCCTGGAGGTGGCCTTGGAATACCAGGGAGGACTCTCTCTTCAGGTTCATACGCGTCTGGCCTGTCGTAATTGGGAATGGGTCGAATTGTAGGAGCATACGTATGGCGAAAATGATTCGAACCAAAGTAAGGCTGAACAAACCTCAACATCTCAATACCACTCATATTAATAGCAGCAGTGGCGTGAGCACAGGGGAAACCAAACACTTTCCATCTCTGGCAAGTGCACGTCATATGCATCAGATCAACAGCATGAGAGCTAGGATAGTGAACCTCATATATACCATTACCTGACTCCGTAACACTCCATGGACGCCCTATATCGACATGTGACTTGAGTAGAGCTTTACTGATGGGAGTCAAACTATCACTATAATTTCTACCGAGCTCACGCCTTTCTGCACTCATCATCATAATATTTATCCTAATCTCATCAACAAGAGCAGCTAGAGGCAGATCCCTTTCAGGAAGAATCCAGTTATTGAAAGACTCTGCAATAGTTGACGAGTGTGTCCCATACCTACATCCTACGAAGAAAGCATTTGCCTAATGCTTGGGATCGATATTTATGATGTACTTGGCAACCCAACCACATCCTATGATACACATCTCATTTAAAGCAGACTCATATTTAGCAACACTGTAGCAGTATGTAGCTTGATGGAACAAATCTTGAACTTGTTTATATTTCTCATGTGATTTCTTGATGGGGAGGTTATTCTTCAAATGATGGAAACAGTAACTATGATAAGAATTGGGAAAATACTTGGGAATACTTTGCTTCAGCCCTTCATGACGATCAGTGATAAAGGTGATAGGACGAGAGTCGACACAATGCTACAAGTTCTCCATAAACCACTCCCACCCTTCAATGTCTTCTCCAGGAACTAAAGCATACGCAAAAGGAAAAAATACTACAGAATGAAAAGAACACAAAAAAGAACTAAAAGTGTCAGTTCATTAAAAATATCTATAACAAAAATGAAAGTTCCATTCTTAAAATGAAGTCCATTCTGTAGCATGAACTGTGTAATCAAAAAATCTATAAGTTTTCTACACTTCATTCCAAAAATGAAGTCCATTCTGTAACATGAACTGTAGAATAATCAATATCTATAACTTTTCTACACTTCATTCCAACAATGAAGTCCATTCTATAACATGAACTAAGACCTTCTTCTTGAAAAAATAACAAAGTAAAACATAAACAAAAGCAGCAGGAGTTCGTTCCCCGCTTATGAACAGCTAAAAAACTTAACAGAGAATCTTCATTCATTCACATTGCTATTAAAAATCAAAAAAATAAAGGTTTCATTCTATATAATGAATTCCATTCTGTAGCATGAACTGTGTAATCAAAAAATCTATAACTTTTTTACACTTCATTCCAAAAATGAAGTCCATTCTATAACATGAACTGTAGAATCAAAGAAGCAGGAGTTCATTCCCACTTATGAATAGCTAAAAACTTAACAAAAAATAAGAGTTCGTTCTTAAAATGAAGACCTTCTTAACAAAATAACAAAAGTAAAACTGGTAGAAATTACTTTCTTCTTAAACATAAAATGAGTTCATCCTAAAAAATGAAAAGCCTTAACAGAGAAACTTCATTCATTAACATTGCTCTTAAAAATCAAACAACAAACTAATATGAGTTATTCAGAAAACAAAGAAAACTTACCTTGGTTTCCATTCACACCAGTGGCAGCCATCACTGTTCCCTTGAATCTCCCATTGAGAAATGTTGCATCACAATAAAGCATAGGGCGAATGAACCGGTATCCTTCCATACAGGAAGCAAAACATATGAAAAGCCTCTAAAAACGTTTAGTCTCTTTATCATACTCAAACTTAATATAACTACCAGGATTGGTAGCCTTTATTGCTTCAACATACCAAATAAGATCTGTATAACTTTTTACATCATCGCCATATATCTCTGCCTTATATGCTTCCTTCCCTTTATAAGCATGATGGTATTTTATGTCAATACCATAACAACTCTTCACCTGAGCAACCATATCATTAGGCTTTATCGACGGATTTGACTGTATTTGATCCTTGAATATATGCTTAATCAATTTCTTCTTCACAGGTGGGTCCTTCAGCTTATAAGCACCACCACATTTATGCTCCCCATTGAATTCCTTGATAGCAAAGACACTTTTAGCGGTATCGATTGGAATACAGTGCAGATACCAAGGACATTCTGCATTCCTTCCACACTTGCTCGTGAACCTGAGTCTGTCATTCTTAACCTTTGCAACTGTACAGCCAGACTTGCTGCAGTATTTGCTGACATCTAGGCGAACCTCATCAACACCACCATGAAAAACTTGACCAACACCTTTGAAAATATCCTCCTAACCTTCGGATAAAAGAGGTTTCAATTGCTCATGACCTTCCGTCAGGTATTTAATATTTGAAGTCTCAGTGAAACCAGTGCATGATCCATCGTCACTGAGCGACTGCGTGGAAATACCAGACGAAGAGATAGAAGCAACACCATGACAAGCCTCCTCAACAAACAGATCAAAACTTGACAATTCCCTTGAACAAGTAACAACAATTAGACCTTGAAGAGAATAATCACAATTAATGAGATCTTTATCACAACGACTAATAAATCTTATGCTCTGAGGAGTCAAGTTTCTCCAATAATCACAAACAGATATTTTAAAGTCACGAATCATAGTATCTAAAGGAACTTTCAACGGAATACCATCCCCTTTGTAGTACACAACAGCATAACAACTGGATAGGGCCATACTGAACCTGAAAAATGAACACACACACACAAAATAGTTCATTATTAGAATGAAGCTGAAACAAAATAGCTTCATTCAATAACATTCTAACAAAATAAAGAGTTCATTCCACGAATGAAGCCTCAAACAGAATGATCTCATTCATTAACATCCTAACAGATAAACAGAGCAGCAACAATACTTCTTCCGTGACAAAAAAAGAAAAATTCATTCTCGGAATGAAGCCTTAATAGAATGACTTCATTCATTAACATCTAAACAAAAGCACCAACAGTACTTCTTCCATGACAAAAGAAGAGTTCATTCTCGAAATGAAGCCTTAACAAAACAAAGATTCTTAACAGAACAACACTAATAGATTCTTCCTTAAACAAAATAAAGAGTTCATTCCAAGAAATGAAGCCTTAATAAAATAAATATTCTTAACAGAACAACACTAATAGATTCTTCCATAAACAAAATAAAGAGTTCATTCCAAGAAATGAAGCCTTAACAGAATGACTTCATTTCGTTAACATCCTAAAAAAGATAAAAAAAAACAAAGCACCAACAATACTTATTCCATGGTAAAAGAAGAGTTCATTCTTGGAATGAAGCCGTAACGCTATTAATAGCTTCTTTCTTAACAAAATAAAGAGTTCATTCTAACAAATGGAGCCTTAACAGAACGACTTCATTCATTCTAATCAAAGAAAAACTTAGCTGATCTATAATTCAAGGAAAGGATTCGCGTGAAAACTCACCAGCAACAAGAAGAATTCAAAATCAAACTCCAAAAAAATACCGATCTACGAATCTGTAATTCCAAAATATCAACTCCCAACCGAATCAATCTTCACTTCAAAAAAGTCTCGAATCAAATCTTCAAAAAAGCCTCGAATCAAATCTTCTGTAATCAAAATCTCGAATCAAATTCACTCCAAATCAAAACATCGTAATCAAATTCACTCTGTAATCAAATCAATCTTCATAACCAAGTCAATATGCTGTAAATCGAATCGATCTTGGTATCAAAAACGAAATCGAGGAAGATTTCGTAACCCTAGAAGAAAAAATCTGCAGCAAAAGAAGAAAAACGAGATCAGAGTAGGAGAGAAAAAATTTCTTGAACCTGAAATTTATTGTTGCCGTTTCTTGTTTATATATGTCGGTAAAAGGACCAAACAATAAAATTTAGGACTAAAAGATAATTTTTGCACGTGCAGGGGTATTTTGGTAACAGAAAAAGAATATTCTGTGTGGGTGGACAAAACCCTATGAGCAAACTACAATTTTCAGGACCAAACTATAATTTATATTGCCAAAATGGACCAAACAGACAATTGACTAGGTCAATTGGAGTAGACTCTCTCTAATATATTATTCCTAGGATTATATGGTATTTCCTTGTTAATTAAATTCAGGTTGGTTATTTTGGGGTAATAAGGTAATAATAAAAATAATGAAATGATATTTTTGTATTTTTGTTATGAATTAGGTTCCCCTCATCCACATTTAGGGCATTTGAATCCGTAGAAGCCCTCAAAACCAAAAGCTTAGAGCCCCTATAATAGACTTCTAAATTAGACCTAAAGGAAAAAGATTTATGAGATTTTTTCAGCTGAGATCTCGGGATATTTTATTCTGACTCTAACTTCATTGTTACAAATGATGTTTTTTCTTTATTTTGCGACAAAAATTACCCTTTACTTCATACAAAGCATTTTGTAAATCATTATCCAATTAATCAACTAGCAATATAGTTGGATGTGACCACCATCTATGTATTATACAATGTGGAGAGTTTTCTTAGTTAAGTAGTCAACAGGTTTATTACACACTCGAGGATTATACACACATGACCAATTAGGAAGAGACAAAAAAAGTGTTTTACATTGCTAAAGAAGCGCAAGACTCGGTCTGAAAAATTAAGAAGACCTGTCAGCTATCAGTTTCAAAGATGAGTTGCTGAAGATTTTGATGATGAGCCTAATTAGCATCCATCCAAAGATCGGAAGATTAAACTTATTGATAAGAACTTGCATGGTTAATTGTTGAATTAAATTAGATGTCAAAAAGTTGCCACCAAATTGCCTTAAAACTACAGGTTTCCCTGCAAGAGAAATAAAGTCAATAAAGAGAACATCAATGTTTAGTTTTAGACCTCCAGGTGGGGGTCATTGCCAATGCAAATGATGAGATGAAGTTCTATTATGCACAAAAACATTAGGATTTTAAACGTTATTCTTATCACTATAAAAAACACAATTAAACATCCAAAACGAAAAAGATAATTACGTAACGCGGTGGATAGATTTTTCTGTATTCCATATAGACATCCGACACTTTATGGACATACGATCTCTGATAAATTATAAAGTCCAAAATGCTAGATTTATTCCGGGAGAATCCCGAAGTATAATAGTGACAGAAATTAAACTTAATTATTTTTTGATAGATTTACTTTTATAATATCCAATTAAGGACCTAGCCATATAGTTGATGGTTCTCATGCTCTCTCCTACTGCGGGAATCGGGGTTCTAACCCTTATAATAGCTTAGAAATCATAAACTATTGGATTTAGGAGTAGTCATTTTGTAAATCGGTAGCCAACTCAACACCTATCCATAGCTGATGGTTCTCATGTTCCCTATCACTACGGAAGTCGGGGTTCGAACCCTTATAATAGCTTAGAATTCTAAATAAGTGAATTTAGGAATAATCTAAGGATCACTGTACAATGCTTTAAAATATATATATGGATGTGACCACCGTTTATGTATGATTTTTGTTATTGGGAAAGACAATATGATAGGAGGAAAGCTGACTTTTAGTCATGAAAATTTGACTTAGAGTCGATTGGGGATGAATAGACAACCATAATCATTTTGACACCATGTCCTCTCGATCTCTTCTACTACAAGCTTCATCTGAATCATTTTTTTTATCTCAATGCAATTAATTAATTCTTTTTCATTAACTTTTTCTCTTCGTTTTAGATTTTTCGTTAGATTAGTTATTCATTTTTATTTGAAAACCCTTATATCAATAGGTTAAAACTTTCTCACACAACGAATTTTCTAGTAAACGACTAGAAAAGATCAAATGATAATGATTCAGCCTTGAGACCTTTTGGACAGTCTGATTATTCCTCCCATCAAATCCAAATGTTTGATATGATAATTAGAACTCTAATGTGGAAACGACAATCGGAAAAAAAAAATATTGTAACATTTCATCAAGTTTCGCAACCCGTAACACTATTCTTTTAATTTAGTGAAACGAAAAGATTCCTCCTAATCTTAATCCGATCCATACAAAACAAATGTCCATCTTGAGGAACATGACTAACTCCCTATAGTTTGAAAAAATCTAATTATCAAGGTATACCTTTTAGTGTACTGGAAAAGAAAAAAGAAGCAATTAAGTTCGAAAGAACTAGAAGAGAAAATATATCAGTATAAACCAAGGATTCCTATTGCAAGATGATCGAGCTAATAAGATTTTTGTTACTTGGTAAATGATACAAGGACGAGGTTAAAGGCAAGAAAATAAACAAACAAACAGTTTCACCTTAATTAATCATAATCAGTGATTTTGGAGATCAGGTCGTTAAGTATTCGTGAGAAGAGAGTAATTTTTGTCCATTAGGTATTTGATGAAAGGTTTACGTGTTTATTACAAAATTTTATGTTTGCACCCAAATTAATCCAAGGTCAGTCATATTTGACCAAAAGTCAGTTTCCCCCAATCCATATTGCCTTTCCCTATAACAAAAATCTTATGTATTATGCAATGTAGACATGTTTGTTTAGCTAAGTAGTCAACAAGTTTATCACACACTCAAGGATTATACACACACGACCAACAAGGAAGAGACATAAAAAGTTGTTTAAATTGTTGAAGAAGCGTAGAATTCGGTATAAGAAATTAAGAAGACATGTCGGTTATCAGTTTCAAAGATGAGTTGCTGAAGATTTCGATGATAAGCCCAATTAGCAGCCATCCAAAGAGCGGAAGATTCGGCTTATTGGCAAAAAATTGCATGTTGAATTAAATTAGTTGCCAAAAAGTTGCCACCAGATTTCCTTAAAACCATAGCTTTCCCAGCAAGAGAAATAAAGTCAACAAAGGAAATATCAGTGTTTAGTTTTAGAGCTCGGGGTGGGGGTGATTGCCTATGCAAATGATGATATGAAGTTTTAGTATGCACGGAAACATTAGGATTTGTAGTAGCATCTAAGAGGTGATTTTGAGTAGCATAGGTACAAATCTGATGAATATGAGGGTTAGGATTTCACAATGCAAACCTGAAAAGTTATTTGGCATCTTGTTTTCCAAATAAACCACATAATATTGAGAATATGATAAACAATAAAAGTATTTTGAAGATACTGATAATAAAGGCCAATTAGAGTTACTCAAGTAAGTATCAAGGCATGGATAAAAGTATGTTTTTGAAGAGAAGACCAAACTGAAGGAGCAGCAATATACCAAATAACTCTTGCAAATTGGCAATTGATGAAAATATGATCTAAATCCTCTTGTTGATAATAGGTGCAAAAAAACACATGTAAGATTCTGCAAAGAAGATTGTTAGAAATGGTTTTGTATCGCTTATAAAGTTAAAAGATCAAGTACAAGACCATGTCTTATATAGACAATGACACATTACAGGAAAGATAAAAAAATGACATAATGGAAATCAAAATATTATAATAGGTAAATGTTAGCCGACTGTAACAGATAGAGTAGTTATGTTATACAACAGCAATAGTTGTCACGCACTGACACCAAAACCATGTGATTATCCGAGAGATAATCATATTGATTATCATAGAGGATTAATTCTAACAAAGAAAAATATTGTAGAAATCGATGCTTGAGAGGTGGAATTTTGCAAAATCTTCGAGAGAAAAAAAAAGGTTTTAACTTGTAAAGGACTTTTATCTTCCCTAACCAATAAGGAGAAACAAGTAAATCTAAGACTGAGAAGGAGATTCCTTGCAAAGCTGAGTGTAAATTGGTAGTAAATATTCCAGTAGCCTGGTGAAAATAGCGAATAAAGAATCATCCTTTCCATCTGACCTTCCTTGGAAAGCTCAAAACAATGTTGATAGTTGTAAAAAGTTGTTTAAAGTTTCAAATTCTAGTAGCTTTACATTTCATGAATAGGAATTTTCTGTTTACTATTGATATCTAAAGAGGAAAGAGAAAGATCAATTTCCTTTCTTTCCTCTCCCTCCTGTCTCTATTTGCTGTTTACAAAGAATTTTCTAGATATTCTGTTACAGTCAACTTTTGATTTTCAAGTTCTTTGTTTTAGTTAACATTTAATCTTTTTACGGCAATTAAAGTTATGGTAAAAGGGAATGATCTGAGTGATTTAGTCGTTCAATTAGTGGTGAACGTGTTAATAGAGTCCTGGTCAGTAGAAGTCATTGGTAGTATTTTGAGTTAGTGGGTTTGCTTTCTAGATTGTAGGATACTGGGAATATTTTGTAATCCTTATTTAAGAGATACGAAATCAATGGAAAGGATATGGAATTAAATTTTCAGAAAACTATTTTTATTTTTAAATAATTGGGTTTAAATCCCAAAGGTTATATTAAAGTTCAAACCTCAAATAGGTATACTACCTACAAGCCCAGGTAGCTAGGAAAAGAAAGAGAAAAATCCCCCCACCCCAATGCTGACGAGTTTCGAACTCAGGTCGCTGGTATCATCACCCAATGACTTTACCACTGTACCACTGTGACATATACAAACCTTTTTATCTACTAGAGTTAGGATATCTTTCATCGTGGGTAAAAAGTCTTTGGGTCATTGTTTCCTAAAAAACTATCATTCTTCTTAATTTCCGCCAAATCAGGGAAAAACTCTAAAAATGGATACGACAGTCGAGAGCTTAGAAGAAACCATAAAAGATCTTAAAAAAAAAAACCTATAGCTAGAAAACCAAAAGGTGATTGTTGAAAATATAACTGATCTTTTTGAAAAGTTGTCTCCAATGCTTGATTTGATGAATAACTATCCAGACGGTAATGGAAAACAATCAAATGAAGATAAAGGTTCTTTTTTCAAGAAATTTTGCAAAACTGAAAAGTGGTGTCAAATTAGTTTTTCCAAGTTTCAAGGGACATATGGTTCTACTAGTTGGTTATGTAGGGCCGAGAAATACTTTTCTTTTCACGAAATTCTTGAGAGTGAACGAGTTTCTTATGCTTTATATCATCTTGATGATGATGCACAGATTTGGTACTAAATACTTGAGTAAGAGATGATTTACGTCACTTGGGAAGACTTCAAATTTTCACTCCAAATCGCTATGGTCTGAATAGATTTCTTCAGGGAACTAAGTAAGTTGCAGCAGAATGAATGTGTTGACTATCAAAATCAATTCGAGAAGTTATTAGCAAAGTCCGGTTCACTACCGCAAACTAAATAAGTAAGTTTGTTTGATAGTGAGTTGTGTGAATGGATTCGAACTCATAATGTCAGAAGTTGTAATGACCCGACCCTCCACTGATCAGAAACTCATAATGACCCAACCCTCCACCGGCATTGTCCCACTTAGCCACTGCGAATATCCGGTAGTGTGGGGTTTTTAACATGCACTTGCGGTAATCCAGCAGCAGCTTCCCGGGAGGTCACCCATCCCTGGATTACTCTCGCCCGAGCATGCTTAACTGCAGAGTTTTCTGCCAACTCTGGAGTCAATTGTACTGGAAAGGCCCCGGTGTTAGGAAATGACAAACCACTGCCTATATTCCAGTCGGCGAAACCTACCTGCCGAATCGGAGTATTACAAAAGCAATCAGGTTGGAACGTTTGTTTGAGGCTCGTGATAAGTCAAAATTGTTTGGTGTTACTCAAACAACAACTTAAGATAAAATTCCAGTAAGGCAGTTAACTACCATGGAGTTGCAAGAGCGCAAGAAACAAGGACTTCGCTGTCACTGTGATGAGAAGTTCAGGCTAGGACATCCCTGCAAAAAACTTTTTATGATTACTCCAGTCATTGAAGAAATAAATGGAGACTACGTCATGGAGACAAACAGTCCATAGCCTTGAGGAGAATACTTAAATTAAGGGGGAAGGAGTTGTTACAGTCAACTAAGTTATTTGTTTTAATTAGCATTTAATCTTTTTATATCAGTTAAGCTTATGTTAAGAGAGATTAATTTGAGTTGAGTTAGTCGTTCAATTAGTTGTGAACATGCTAGTAGAGTCGTGGTCAGTAGGAGTAATTATTAGTGTTTTGAATTAATGGGTTTACTTCCTAGATTGTGGGATCTTGGGAATATTTTATAATCCTTATTTAAGAGATACGAAATCAATGAAAAGAATACGAAATTCAATTATCAGAAAACTTGTTTAACACTGATGTTAATCGGAGGTTAGGGATCCTCTATAAGCCTTGGACGTTAGAGTTAGTCTGTAGAGCCTTTTATTTTATTTTCTCCATTATCATTTATTCCACTGTCCATTTCCATCTTCAAACCATTATCCATCTCTATTACCATATCTGTTAGTGTGATCGTAACATATCTTCAAACCATTATCCATCTCCATTGCCATATCTCTTAGTGTGATCGTAACATATTCTTTGTGAAAAGGGGCTTTCTCCTTCCCCTCTCTCAATAGGCGATTCCAGGCAACCAAACCTTTTTTTCCGGCAAGCTCTAGCTGCTCAAATCTACTCCAAGAGGAGCAGATCTTGGATACCCTGGTTCCCTTTCAGTTTTAGTTAGAGTTTATTGCTTTTTAGGTTTAGATTGGGGTTACACCCTCCCTTGCCGACATCAAGTTTTCTGCATCTTCATGACGCTTCTTTATATACTCTTAGAGCTTCTTTTATCGGCTTCAATGGTCGTTCTCTATTGGGTTTTTAGTTTTTAAGTACATCAAAGGTGATCGTCGGCGACCGAATTATAAGTGGGAGTCTTCATCACTCTGATCAAGACTTCAAACAAATAACCTATCCTGGAGCATCTCTTTCCCTAGAAGAAGATAATCAACAAAAATGGTAGACTTTTGATCCGAAAATCATTTCTCCTCCGATTTCATACATGTTTCTAGTTGTTGTTTTTTGGTGTTCGTTCTTTATTCTTGTTAAGATACTTGATGTTGTACTATTGTTGTGCATTTCACCATGGTTCTTAAAATTTGACGTAGTTGAACTCTTTGTATCTTTAACTTTGAATTATCAACAAAAAAGAAAAATTCTATTAAAAAAAAGAGAGAGAGAAAAATCATTACTTCCTTCTCTTCTGAATATTTATCCTCAATTGATCAAACCTCATTTTCTGTTAAGATAGACCAGAGTTTGGAACCAATTTTTTTGGGTGTAAACTCTTTTTGTATCGAAGGAAATACCAATTGGTCATACAAATAATATATTAGAGACAGTCTAGTCCAGTGGACCTAGTCAATTGTCTGTTTGGTCCTCTTTGATAATATAAATTATAGTTTGGTCCTAAAAATTATGATTTAGTCCTAGGATGATGTCATGGATGATGTAAATGTCATTGTGTGGTGGCAGAAATACCCTTTTGGGACCACATATATAAACAAAAATCCTAGAAAATACCTTATTTTCTCTCTCCACCTGTTTTCATATCTAGTTTCTCTCTCCATTTTTTTTCTTCTTTTTTCTTTTGATGCTCACGATGAAGAAGGATGCTATTTTTTTGGGTTTTTTCTTCTATGTAGCTACTGTTGATGTTGAATATGATGATAAAGATTACGAAGATGATGAAAACGACAGAGATTCTTTATGTTTCTTCGTCATTTATTGCTGCTGTTGTTGAAAAAGATGGAGATGATGAAGACGACGATGATTTTGTGTTTCTTTCTTCTCTGCTGCTGCTGTTTTTGTTGAAGAGGATGTAGACGATGAGTATGATGAAGATTATGAAGATTTTTATGTTAATTGGATGTATTTTTTTGATTTTGATGTTGAAGATCTTGATCTAGATTTTGCTGCTCGTGTTAAAGATAAGGTTCTGCTGATGTTGAAGATGACGAAGACGATGAAGATGATGCTACTGCTGGACTTCATTTCTAGAATGAACTTTGTTTTTCTTAGTTTTTATATGGAGTTCATTTCTGGAATGAACTCTTTTTTCCTTAGGTTTTTATATGGAGTTCATTTCTGGAATGAACTCTGCTTTTTTAGGTTTTTATATGGAGTTCATTTCTGGAATGAACTCTGTTTTTTAGGGGATTTCTGAAAAAATAAGTAGGAATTAACGGTAGTTCATTTTGAAGAATGAACTGCTACAAAAAAAATAAGTAGAAATTAAACGCAAGGGTACTTTTGTCCATTTAATATTTTTAAATAATTATGAACCAAACAGTAAAGTCGTTTTCACAAAGGACCAAACTGACATGGACCCACCTAAAAAAGGACCAAACAGTACGACACCATGTAAATATTAAAAGGTCCGAGTGGAACAACAGGCTTCCCAGCTAAGGGTAAAATGAGTTTCCCGAGAAAACGCGAATACATTCTCACTTATCAAAGGTTAAATTACACGTCTACAGGCAAACTAAACCGATAAATTGGAAAAATAGTTTCTCTAGTTCTTGTTGCTACACCTAGTACTTTCACTCTTGGTACAGGTGGCTTTAATTTCATTCTACACTCTTTTAGCCCACAAATTTGGACAAATCTTATCCAATACCTTATTTCCACAAAGATGGTTTGAATTATCAAGTTAACTCTATGGAGATCTGAAAGCTTCACCAGCATAACGCACATTGCCGAGTTCCTCCTCAATGCGCAGAAGCTACATAAAATAAAGACCAAAGATGAAAACAAAAGGTTAGTAAGTTGCACTGATATAGCAGCAGTGTCAGAAATAGTAGTTTACACTTCCAAGGTGTCAAGATTTTTGCCCTTCTAAGCAAACTAACAAAGAACCGGAACAGAAAACGCATTACCTGATTATACTTGGCTAATCGTTCGCTTCTGCAGGGAGCTCCTGTTTTGATCTGTAAAAGCAATATAAGAAAGTGAGCTCCAGAACATTAACAATTGAAAGTTTGAGATGACGTATCCCAGGGATACAGCAGGAGTTAATCACAAACCTGTCCACTTGCCAAACCAACAGAGAGATCTGCGATGAAGTTATCCTCCGTCTCACCACTCCGGTGGCTAACCATCACACCCCATCCTGCAGCTTTAGAGTCAAGTGCTGCTCTGATGGATTCTGTAACCGAGCCAATCTGATTAACCTGCAATGGAATGAAACAAGGAGTTGGAATGATATGAACATCAGCCCTAACAACCAAAAGCAACATCGCATATGAAATAAGGTACGAATATCACTCCAGAAGTGGATCCTAGCGGAATCAGGAATGACTACACGAAAATGCATGCTTGTTAACTATAATCACTGTTTTTCCTAGTATAACGAGTTGCTACCCAATGCACTGAGCACGATTTTCAATTGTACACGAACTGAAACAAATCTTCATCCTCCACTTCTCTTATTCTATGGTTTGTTCATACTAGCATAGTCACTACTAACTGACCAATCCTGAGTAATGTCAATGGTCGCACATAAGGTCCCCAAGCAGATGACAACACCAATCCAGGGTATACCAATTCTGGAGAATAAATGATCATTTAGAACTATTCAGTTCTTTGGTTTGAATATGACCCTTAGTCCAGAAAAATTTATCCGTGTCAGATGTGGTGCACTTAGTCTAAATAATGAAATGTCCACTTGGGGAAGTAGGTTATGAGATAAATGACCCTAACAATGCAGATCAGATAACCCCAGAGTTGGGAGGTAGGTCACGAGACACGTGACCTTAATAAGGCAGATCAAATAACCCCAGATCCAACTGCATTAGTAATTAAGAGAACTCTCTGTTGGATTGCCAGGGAGGTGCAATCCTAGAAGATGTTATGAACAAGAGAAACACAAAAGAAATGAAAACAAGGATTAGCGTGACAAATTTCAGAGCAGATATTCCTACAACAGAGGATGATTTACAATCACTTGCCTTTAGCAGCAAGGCATTGCAAGCCTTTTTCTCAATTGCTTCAGCAATTTTCTTCGGATTTGTGACCAACAGATCGTCTCCAACAATTTGGATATCAACTGAAGACTGTATGGAGCACCATGAGCTCCAGTCATCTTGGTCAAAGGGATCTTCAATGGACACAATTGGGAAATCTCTGATGAACTCTTTGTAAAGGTCGCGAAGGCTCTGTGCTGCGAGCACATGAGCTCCATCATTTGGCTGCTTCTTGAAGTTTAAATCATATTTCCCGTCCTTTGTTAAGAACTCGGAAGCAGCAACATCCATTCCTATCTTGATCTGAATTATCAATTTATTAGTTTACTTTTTTTCAGAACTTTTATTTAAATATGCAAGAGAAAATCAAAAGACCATAACAAAATGATAAAGATCGGAATTTTTACCTTTCCTGTGTATCCAGCCTTTTCAATTGCATCGATGAGCAGGACCAGTCCCTCCCTGTTATCCTGAACATTTGGAGCAAATCCTCCTTCATCCCCAACATTGCATGCATCTTGCCCATATTTTGCTTTGATAATTCCCTTTAAGGTGTGATAAACTGCTCGCAGATGCACAATTTCAAAAGTTATTTTAAGAGAACTTCAGTCTTCACCGTCATACACAGATAAACGCGGAAGCATGGTTACATACTAAAAAGATGAATGCATCTAATTCTAAACCAATAAATAGATTGCTACCCTTAATGCTGCGATGAAGTAACAATTATCAGAAACTGGCATATCATCGTTTACAGTGAAGTACAAGAAGCAAACTTCATTTACCCATCAAATATAACATAACGTGATCCTCTGCTGTTGTAGCTATGTACAGCAGTGAAGATTTCTATTGCCTTATAATAATTACTAACAAATTCAGTTCACATTGATAAATATGTGAATCAAACTGAAGTGAAACTAGAGGTGGCAGTAAAAGGATTGAATAAATGGTTCAGCAATGTGACTATGTCAGAAATAATTGTGCTAACGCAACAGAAAAAGTAAGAAAGACAGAAAAGCTGGAAAACACAATGGTGTATCGAGTTGATTATTCCACGGCAATGGATGAGAAAAAGCTTCCAAATAAAATGAAAAGAAATGACTAATAATAATGACAAGAGTTGTTGTACTAACCTTCACTACCCATGCAAAGTGCTTCGGCAAATGAAGTAGCACCTACAGGTAATATCATGAACTCTTGCATAGCTAGATTATTGCCAGCATGGCTTCCACCATTAATCACATTGAAAGCTGGAACTGGCATGACAAGCTCCTTTGTTCCAGAAATTTCCTGAATGTGTCTGTACAAAGGAATTCCCTTTGCCCCAGCACCAGCTCTACATACACTCAGAGAAACTCCAAGAATGGCATTAGCCCCCAATTTCGATTTATTTGGAGTTCCATCAAACTCTAGCATGATGGCATCCACATCAGCTTGATTCCTAATCACAAGGTAAAAAGACAGCATATGACATTTATGTTAGAACCCAATGGAGGTAAGCCACACTCAAACACTACTGATATCCGTGATTGATTTTTAGGTTGTTCTAACCCCACACTTCTAAGCAAATATTGAACAGGAAAATAAAAATATAAAATGCACCAATGAATCTATATTGATCCGAGTATCAACATCAAGTAAACAATCCCACATTGAGCAAATCAGTTTCTGTAAAACTCCAAACACCCTCATATTTAACAACGTAAAGGACTTAATAACCGAAATAGGTAATATTACAAGAGATTAAGAAGCAGATGAATTTGGTTATAAGGAATGCACCTGACATCAACACCAATCAATTTGGGAGCCAATAACTCATTGATATTCTTGACAGCCTTAAGAACACCTTTACCACCGTAAACATTTTTATCACCATCTCTAAGTTCTAAAGCTTCATAGATCCCAGTAGACGCTCCACTGGGCACAGCAGATCGATAAAGATTATCAGTTACCAGATCAACTTCAACGGTAGGATTACCTCTACTATCAATAATCTGTCTAGCTTTAATAGATTTCACAGCAAACTCTTTATTCGAAGCTTTTACAGATGATGATTGAGCAGTAGTTGCTGCGCATCTAACTGATAAAGAACGCGATTTCTGACAAGGAAAAGAAGAAGAAGATGATGAAGATTGAGAAATTGATGGAAGTTTTGATGAAAGAAAGGTTTTTGTTGAGGTGATAGATGAAGATGTTAGGGCTGCCATAATTGCGCAGAGATGTTAGAGAGACAGAGGTTGAAGAAGAAGAGAGAGAGGGTTAGTTTAGGGATTACCGATTGTTTTTATAAAATTGCTGAGCGTTAAAATAAGTCCGTCGATGGGCGAAGAAAGCAAAGTGTTTCTGTTTTGTAATGGCTTTTGGTGGTTGTTGGAGGGACGTTAACTGAGAAGTTAAGTGGAAAGATGTCTGCTAATATAGTTTGGCTTAAGAGACAGATTGAGGGGCTCGCTTGTCTCTTTTGGTTTAGTAATTCAGGGGCGCAGCCATTCAGGAATCAGGATTTGGCTCAAGAGACAGACGTATGCTAATTCGGTTTGGTTCAGAGAAAGAGACCTGTTAAGGGGTTTGCTTGTCTTTTTCTTTTTTGGTCTAGTCACCAAGGGGATGCAAGGATAAATTTTTTTCTCTATTGGTTCATTAGAATCCAGTGTGACAAGGATAAATTTTTGATGGAATATGTTGGACACTATTAATATGAAAGGCACGTGTCAAACACCTAATTTGTGTCTCATGTCCTCATCAAAAAATGTCCTCATCAAAAATTTATCCGTGTAACAAAGTCTTTTTTTTTTTTTAGAAATTAGCGTTTAGTTCGTTGGACTTTCTAGTCATGTCTCTTAAAACCTAGTACTCTATGGTAATTTTCTCAAAATTCCAAGACGTTTTAATCCTTTTTTTGTACGGATTAGTCATTTTTTCCACTGATCCAGAAAAACTTGGTTTATTCTAGTATTAAAAGTACAATATGTTAGTTTTAGAAAGAGAAAAATTAGATCGGAGAAAACAGAGAACGGAGAGGGAGAAGGGTGAATTCGAGTCTGCAAAACAGAAAATGTTTGGGTAATTTCTATTCAATGTGAAACAAAAAGAAAAACCTAAAAAACATCATCAACAACACTTGTTCTTGAGGATCTACTTGAAATCAATGACGAAAAATCGATGATCATCATCATCAACAATTGAATCTAAAGATTCGTCACCAAGAATGATGACGAAAATAAGTTTCATTTTCTCTTAACACTTTAGTTCGATTTAGAATAGTTAGATTATCAATTTCAAAGTCGAATTCTGGAAGAGAAAAAACATTTTAGGTTTTTTATATGCCTAAATTCAAGATTTCTTTGGATTGAAAGTGTTGTATTATTGGAAGAAAAATATTATCCACTTTACCATGCAATGATATTCCTGGAGATTCTCCTTTAGGTCTTTCTGTTTTGAACATGTAATGAGAGGTTAATTGAGATAGGAAATGATAATTTTTATTTATAGCATGTGTACTTTTCTTGTACACTGTATTTTTATGTTTATGGTGATGAAATTTGAAGATGAAATGATAATCTTCATTTACTTAATATACGGATTTTATTGTATACCGTCTTTGCTTCAAGAACACATTGAAATTGTTTATGGTGATGAATTGAGAGAGTAACTGATAATTTTTATTTATTTAGTATGTACACAGTACACTGTATTTTTGTTTTCTCTTTTATTTTATGTCTTATTCTTGTTTTTTTATATATAAAATTTTGTAATATATGCAGTTTTTCCCATGAAAAGTAGGAATGTATACATTTGTGAGAAAAGGAATTGTTTGGCGATAGGTAAACATACCTGTATGTTTTACAAAAGTCAATCTGAATTTCGTGAACTGGTAAGGTTTGCAAATCTTTGTGTCCTGAGTTTCGCGGGCTACCAAGGTTTGCAAACACCGTCCAGTTACATTATTAGTAGAAGTCATGAACTACTATATATGACTACGTTCGATTTACCACAATTCTCATAAACACTTCTAAGACAACTTTATTCGCAAAATCACTTTGTGCGTGTGGACCATTGATTAATCTTGAGTGTTATTAAACACCGCTAGTGCTTGTAAGTTCAAAGACTACTTAGCCGCTATGAATTATCATTGTGCACGGTTCCAAAATCCTGGACTATAATGCATATTCTTCTGTGAATGTATAATGATAACTCATCTAAACTGAGAAAAGTGTTTGTTTGGAACTCAAGTTATCTTAGATTAAATCCAAAGCTACCCAGAGCCTTCAAAATATATAAATAAAGGGACTCTTGCAACTGGATTTCTTAATCCTTAACACTCTTGTGTCCTAGTTACAAAGCTAGATCCGTCCTCCAAAACATAGGTATCCTCCGAGAAATATAATTAGGTTACGACTTTGAAGACTTTACTTATGGATTCGTGAAGCCCAGTCAGATTATCTTTTACATGATAGTTCTTCTATCCGGATCTTGCTTTTATTATTCTTTGAGGTTTTCGTAATCTTGGATCAGGAACGAGATAGATAGAAATCACAAAATTATCTTTGTCTCATACTTTGTGATTCCACAAGCTAAATATGTAAGCTCTTATTTGACTTGTTTAGATTATTCTTGAGAGGTGGTTAGCAATCCAGGCTTCTCAGCTAACTGAGCGTAAGTGTTCCGGATTCATGAGGTTTGCTAGACTTTGTTTACTGCAAAGAGATTCTCAAAACAACCAAAGAAAATCATCTCTTTGTTCGTTTCCTCCCAATTTAAAGAGATAAAAAATTTGGCACAATTTCCCTCGACTAGGCCTCCACTTTCTCTAGTGTAATACCAACACAAAGTCAACCAAGTAGCTCACATGTACTCTTTCCACACATTCCAGTATCATAGGCACAGGCATAGTTAACTAATCTTTATTGAATTGTAAACCTTCTCTGAGTTTGAGTGTCAACAAGAATTCCTTTTTAGGCACAATTGAGCCTAAAATTTAACGTGTTCTCTAGATGATAAACACACATGAAAACTTATTTATTTATGTTGAAAACAAGATTACAAAAATATGTTATTTTGCATATACAAAATATACAAGATATTGAAAATAACTTTAAAAATATATGACGTATACCACAGACTATATGAACGGAAAGTTACAATAGGTGTGACTTATTAGGTCACGTCTTTCATTTATGCAACACTCCTCCTCGACCTAAGTGGGTTGTCAATGACGTTGACCTTATAGCAAAGTGTACAAAAATGATCATTTGGAGTAGATTTCGTAAGGATATTGGCAATTTGATCCTTAGATGAAACAAAACAAAAATATCAATTGGCCACTTTGAACTCTCTCACAAACAAAATGATAATCAATTTAGATGTGTTTGGTACGACCATGAAAAATCGTATTCATTGTGAGACAGGTTTCTCCCAAATTATCACACCAAAGAGTGGGAGGAAACTGAACAGAAACCTGAAGTTCTCGTAGAATAGACTCAATCCACATTAATTCAGCGATCGCAATAGCCAAACCACGATAGTCATATTCAGTACTTAACCGAGAGGCTATTCATTGCTTACGAGAACTCCAAAAAAATAATATTATATCCAAGATAAACGCAATATCCACTCGTAGAACGACGATCAAGATGATCACCTGCACAATCAGTATAAGTCAAAAAAATTAAGCTGCAAATTTTGTTGGGGACGAAAAAGAATGTCGTAGGTCAAATATGAAGCAAATAACGAAATATACGCTTGATAAGATCCAAATGATCTTCTGCAGGTTGATGCATGAATTGATATGCCTTATTAAAAGTAATGTTTGGTCTTGTCGTAGAGAAATACTGAAGAACGCCAACTAAACTCTTGTACATAGTAACATCTGACAAGAAAGGACTGTTAGCTATATGTAGCTCAATGGAGGTACTAAAAAGCGTGGTGACTGGTTTTTCCCATTGTATATTAGTACCAACAAGAAGGTCTTTGTTTTAACGACGTTGTGAAAGAAAGAACCAATCAGAAACTTGCATGACCTCTATGCCAAGAGAATATGAAAGATAACCAAGATATTTGAGAGCGAACTTAGTATGTAGAGTGTTCATTAGTGTTTGTAAACATTTCTTAGAAGATCTTATTGAAATTATGTTATACACATAAACCAAAAGAAATATAATACCATCGGTTGATCATCAAATGAAAAAATAAGTATCAGAGTCAGAGACAACAAAACCAATTTGTTGAAGAAAAAAACTAAGACGTATACCATGCAAGAGGGGCTTCTTTAAGGCCATAAATTCATCGATGTAATTCAAAAACGTAATTTAGAAACTAAGGATCTGTATAACCAGAGGGCTGTTTCATATAGACTTTGAAAAATAGGGGGTACAACAACCACACCCAATATTTCGATTAGCAATCTGTATGGACTAACTCCAATATACTTTCAAGAGAATCAACTAGACTCAATCATAATAAATTACATCAAGAGTTATAATATCTCAATCTCTCGATTTAATTCTTGCTCAAGCAAATAGAAATCTGCGAGTTTAATTAAATACAAGAGAGATAACTTGGATGGCACCAAAGACCAATATCCAAGTTTCAATCAATGTAAATCAACAACCAAAGGTTGGATATTTTAATTGATTGAACTTAACGCACAACCTGTGATATTTCAATTATATAACAAAATATAATGCGGAAAAGAAATAACACAAATACCGGAAGTTTTGTTAACGAGGAAATCGCAAATGCAGAAAAACCCCGGGATCTAGTCCAGATTGACTCACTCGAATCGATTCATGAACTTTATAGCCACGGTTTGCAAACTTGCATTCCTTAGTTAATATAAGTATAAGTTCACGAATAATCCTTTTTAGATATAACCAACCTAAGTATGTGGACTTGGTTCTCGGACTTAAGTACCCGGAATAAGCTTGTAACAAGTTCAGAAACTCCGTCATATTTTATCGGGAAGAGAACCTTCGTCAGTACGCGGAATGGGTTCGCGGACTCTTGTTCCGGTTTTCCTGAGCAGCAAAGTAAGCATACTTTGGTTCAAGGAATAAGGACTTATACATGTATGCGTTTCCACACAATGTTTATATCCAACAATGGTTATATAATATAAAATCTCATTTCAATCATTGAAACATTCTTAGAGGACGTTATATAGTTGTTATTCACAAACCATTTTTCGTCAAAGCCATTTTCAAGTAATTGAAACATAACATGACTTTCGTCACTAGGTAAAGATGAACTTGGCCAAATCGAAAGCTTACCAACACATATTTCGAGAAATATATGAGCGAGTTAAACTCGGCTCGAAATAGCAAATGTGTATAATCAAAGTCTATATAGCAAAATGACTTTTGTCTCAAGATAGGAGATAGAGTATATAGACTTTTGAGTGATAGATAAGTTCAAATATCCGCATACCTTTTAGTCGATGAAGTTCCACCAGTTCCTTGAGTAGATCTTCGTCTTGTATGATGATCATCATGGAGTTCTTGAGCTCAACTACACTTTCTATCCTAGTCTGAGACTTAGCTATAGCAGACTAGAATCAAGACTTATAATTTTGATCACTAACATTGACAAACATGCTTGAAATAGCAACGCAAGCGAGTTCGACCGAGCAGTGCTCTAACAGACTTCCTCAATAAGAATTCCATTGAGAAAGGTATTTTGAACGTCATGTTGACGAATATGCTAATAGTAAGACAAATCCAGTGTCAATATATATGATATGAATAGTGCATGGCTTAATAACAAGACTATAAGTATCAGTATAATCAATACCTTCTTATTGGTTTAAAACCTTTGTAACTAAACGAGTTTTGTGACGCTCAATGGTACCATCAACTCGTCTTTTAACACGATAAAACCCATTTGAATCCAATAATATGTTCATTATGAGGAGATGGAACAATAGACCACATTTCATTCTTCATAAGCCTATAATATTCTAAATCCATTAGCGGACGCCATTTAGGATCATTCTTAGCCTGGGATTAACAATTAGGCTCAATAAATCATAGTAAATTTAACATGTTTCGAAGCGGCAAAAACCTTCTTTTTGGAGACGTTATCCTTTTCCCGTGTAATCATAGGAAGATTGTTGAAAGCGGGTGTTGCAGAGCAAGAGTAAGTGATCGAATAGTGAAAAGAGGCAAAACTTCCTGGAACAGTGAAATAGATTGTACGCTTCCATAGTCAGCTGGTATTGCAGACGTACATGGAGCAGGAAACAAGATGTTGTATTGATTAGCTGGTGTTGTTGTAATAGGGGACAAAAAATCTGAGTCATCAGCAGATATAATAGGTGTCATAGACTGTGACCTTTCAGATGTTTATATGTTGTGGCGCTGTCAGAACCTGTCTAAAACTGATGTACATGTGCAATTTTTGGTGACGTAGAGTATGTTGTGGTATCTGATGTAGATGCAGTTGGTGTTATGTTTTCTTATCAACGTAAGTGAGAGTTGGTGCAGAGGACAATAAGTCATGTGGTAAATGAGATGCAAAATAAAGTGATGAACTAGTTAAGCCTGGTACACGGTCATCGACAACCAAAGAAGTATTCTGCATAGAATTGAGTGGCAGCTAAGGTTAGGGGTGTACATGGCTCGGTTAGGTTCGTTTTTGCTCAAACCAAAACCAAAACTGTTATTCCCGGTTTCTAGTTCCCAAACCAAAATTGTGCCATTAACCAACGGTTTCGTTTTTTTGTTTTAACATTGGGTTCTGATTTTACCATCCGGTTTCGGTTTTACTATTATTTTTTTAGTTCATGTAAATTACAGTTAAAAAAAAAAAAGAAAATACACAAAAGAATGAAAGATTAAAATATAGTTCCCCAAAAATTTACACATTAAAACTAAATAAAATTGAATAATGACTTCTATAATTTAAATCTACGAATATGATTAAATATAGTTAATCTAAGGTAGATCTAATGGTTGATATTAATTATATCAAAACTAATCGGTTTTACCATTGGTATTCGGTTTGGATTTTAAATCAAATCAAAATCGAAACCGTTACTCTCGATTTTTATCTTTTTTATCCAAAACCAACCATTGGTAAATGGCTCGGTTCAGTTCAGTTTTAGAGGATAGTTTTACCATTTACTGCCCAAACTGGAGTTTTCATATGGAAAAATTCAAGTGGTTTTGTCACAGGAGAAAGTGTAGAGTCAAAATAATATAAAAAAAAAAGAAAACACATGAGATGAAGATTGTGACGGCCCGGAAAATTTGTTCGCTTCCGATCGCCTGTGGAGTTCGGTCAATTGGCAAGTTCCAAATTCTCCGAGCTGCCATTTGGGGTGAAAACAATTTGTAAACAAGAGTAAGGTTATGATTTATCAAATAATTCATTAAAGTTTTATTTATATTTATCAAAACAGTTAATTGAAAAGTGTGGAATACAAGATATCATCCACACGATAAATCTTACAAGATAGCTGACATGAAACCATTTAAATATAATCCATACTTATCTAGTTCAAATACTCTTTTTACAAACAACAACATCAAGAAAAGAGAATAATACTTTTTACAAATCACAATGATAAGTAAAGATAGTATCAGGTTTCACAGACTAAAACAAATAGAGAAATACAATATCCTCTCTCCCAAACCAACCCAGATACATATGAATATATGAACACAAAGTGATGTACTCACTTTGACCCCCAAAGCTCAATGCACCAAGCTTAAGCAAGCTTACTACCTCAAGCCGACCTCAACCTTTGTGGAAAACAAACAAAACAAAAGGGTGAGCCACAGCCCAATAGAGAGTTAACGATACGATAACATGAGTACAAAGAATGGCCAAATACGATAACGATAAAAATCAAATCGAATAAAGCATCCACAACGCGTTAAGTTGTTGATCACATTCAAATTGAAGTATCAAAGGCCTTACAAAGCCAATACACAATCGAAATCATTAAAACCCAGTGAGTTTGCAATAATCTACTATGAGGGTCCGAATAACCATCTGTCGAGGTTTATCAGAAAACCACCCTATCGTTCCGAACAATCTTCCGCAGGTCACCATTAGTATGGATTGCCCCTTGTGGGACCGACAAACTCATCGGTAGTTTTCGTAGTCAAAAGGACGTTCAACACATTTCATAAATAGTTCGCAAACCATCAACAAAATATTGATTTATAAACCATGAAATCAACTTACCTTAGCTTTTCTCGCATTAAACAAGATCATAAATACATGTAAGTATTAAATCATAGAGCTCGGAAACACTATGAATCGACAAATGCATCAAATTAATGAGTTTGTGCGGAAAATCCTTTTTAAACCATTTAGACTCATAAACTTCCATGGGCTTGATATAAGTCAAAATCCAACAAATGCTATCACTTTAAAGACGACGCAAGATCACAAATCATGTAAGAATTAACAACAAAAGAATAACTTCAGTAGTTCAATTAGCTAGAGAGGTAAGTATAAAACAACAACATAATTTTTCAGAAATTGCAACTTGCATAGCTTGTTTTCAAAGAATTCTGCAGAGTTCATTACAAAACGAAAACGAGAGTTTCTTGGCTCATTATAAAGAAGAAAATATAATATTTTAGATAAAAATGGTATGGAAAATAAGTGAGTTCTATATCTATGTCAAAGTGTTTCAGAAAAACGGGACAAAAATTACGTTTCTTAGAAATTGCAGTTCTGACAGTCTACATTCAAAAATTCGTATAAGAATCATCACACAACGAAATTCAGAAGTTTTTGTTTCGTTAGAAAGATAAAAAACCCCACTTTGATATAAAAATGACAAACAAAGGTAATGAGCCACATAGATAGGTTTAAACATCTCAATAGAACTGGACAGATGTGCAGCTCTTCAGAAAATTCAGTTTTGGTAGACTGCAATCGAAAATTCGTACAAAATTCATCATTCAACGGAATTTAGCAAACTTGGTCTCGTTAGAAATCTGAGAGATTTATCTAAACTATAAAAATCACAATAGAAGGTTTTGATGTACATATATGTATGAAAACATCATGAGAAAACAGGACAACAGTACCCCTTTTTTCAGAAATTTAAGTTTCTTTTCTCAAACACATGATGTGCTATCTTAAAACTCTATCTTAGACTTGATTTTGACAAAAATCAGAACTTGAATGAATACCCAATACTTCATTTAATAAAATGAATGAATAACAAGTACATGTAGGAGTTAAATTGTTCATGGAGAAAAAATAAAATTAGGGCAAGTGCGTAGAATTGACTTGTAAGAATTTGCTACCCAATGAATGTTGAAAGAACCCATGGATAAAACTACATGTAAAACATTTTAAATATGAAATTAATAGAAACCCTTAGTTCTTCATGAACCTTAAAACCAAATTGAAGAAGAACAATCATCAATAAGTTTTAAACATCTCAAATTCATCACATAGAATATCACAAGAGCATAAAGAAGATTCAGATACCATTGGTTATGAAATCAGGGAATCAAAAATCGTGTAAATCAATTCAAAATAGTTTCAAAGATGATTTTCCCCCTACCTTTTGTAGAACAAAACCTTCCAAAGCTATCAAATCGATTCTAACACCGTAAAACAAGCTTCAATTTCAAATTTTTGTGATAAACTTTTCTTTTCTTTTGCAGTGAGAAGAAGAAAAATTAAATTGAAAATAAAAGAAATATATGAATTCTAATTAAATTCAGTAGAAGAAGCTTATCTAGGAGGTAAAAAGTATGAAATACCCCTCCTTCAATTTTAACTCGACACATACACTTGGTAGGTGTCGTTTTATCGCAAACTTGAGTTTAAAAACTCTATTAACGTCCGTGCACACTATAGGCAGGCTCACACAAAGAGAAATAGAATTTTCTCAGGAAAATCCAAGTGTTTCTCAACTGAAACACAACGACAACTAGATTTGACGCACCACATTGCGCTATTTCTAGTCTTCCAATTCAAATGAATTGGGATCGCACCCTAATATTTTAAGAAAAAGAACGCGGGTATTACATTATTACCCACTTAAAAAGAATTTCGTCCCGAAATTCAAAATAAAGAAAGAGACTAACGAACGTTATCTCCCAGTAACTTCAGAAAATTATCGCGGTTCTCGGATTCTAGCTCCCAAGTTGTCTCTTCGAAGTTGTGATGTTGCCAAATCACTTCCACAAATATGATCGTCTTTTATGTTTTAGAATCTCAATTCCCTTATTGAGACCCTTCTTCTTCTTAGTTGAAGCAAAAAGCGTTGAACTTGCACTAATCGGAATCAACAAAATAAACTTGGAAAAAGGTTAACCTAGTTAGTAACCACTCATTACTAACAACCCAATCATATACATATCACAGTATCTGGTTGTTTTTTCTAAAATTAAGAAAATAAAGAGTTCCTTTAAACTTTTCCAACAACCTGTAATGGAATCAATGTTTTTAATACCAAAATTTCAAAACAAAACAGAGTAAAACTGCGGAAAACTATTATGCAAAACAAAGAAAAAACCAATGGAAATCGAAACGTATGCTCTAAACCAACTGTGGCGACCAGGAAAAGTTGTTCGCTTCCTATCGGCCGTGGAGTTCGGTCAATTGGCAAGTTCCAAATTCTCCGAGCTGCTATTTGGGGTGAAAACAGTTTGTAAAAAATAGTAAGGTTATGATTTATCAAACAATTCATGAAAGTTTTAATAATATTTATCAAAACAGTTAATTGAAAAGTGTGGAATACAAGATATCAGCCACACGATAAATCTTACAAGATAGCTGACATGAAACTATTTAAATATAATCCACATTTATCTAGTTCAAATACTCTTTTTAAACACAACAACATCAAGAAAGAGAATAATACTTTTTACAAATCACAATGACAAGTAAAGATAGTATCAGGTTTCACAGACTAAAACAAATAGAAAAATACAATATCCTCTCTCACAAACCAACCCAGATACATATGAATATATACGAACACAAAGTGATGTACTCACTTTGACCCCTAAAGCTCAATGCACCAATCTTAAGCAAGCTTACTATATCAAGCCGACCTCAACCTCTGTGGAAAACAAAACAAAACAAAACAAAAGGGTGATCCACAGCCCAGTAGAGAGTTAACAATACGATAACATGTGTACAAAGAATGCCCAAATACTATAACGATAAGAATCAAATCGAATAAAGCATCCACCACGCGTTAAGTTGTTGAGCACATCCAAATTGAAGTATCAAAGGCCTTACAAAGACAATACACAATCGAAATCACTAAAACCCAGTGAGTTTGCAATAATTTACCGTGAGGATCCGAATAACCATCTGTCGAGGTTTATCAGAAAACCACCCTATCGTTTCGGACGATCTTTCGCGGGTCACCATTAATATGGATTTCCCCTTGTGGGCCCGGCAAACTCATCAATAGTGTTTGTAATCAAGAGGACTCTCAACACATTTCATAAATAGTTCGCAAACTTCGTTAAATGAGTTTGTGCGGAAAATACTTTTTAAACCATTTAGACTCATGAACTTCCATGGGCTTGATATAAGTCAAAATCCAACAAATGCTATCACTTTAAAGACGACACAAGATCTCCAATCATGTAAGAATTACTAACAAAAGAATAATTTCAGTAGTTCAATTAACCAGAGAGGTAAGTATAAAACAACAACATAATGTTTCAGATATTGCAACTTGCATAGCCTGTTTTCAAAGAATTCTGCAGACTTCGTTATAAAACGAAAACGAGCGCTTCTTGGATCATTTTAAAGAAGAAAACATAATCTTTTAGATAAAAATGGTAAGGAATATCAGTTCTATATATGTGTCAAAGTATTTCAGAAAAACGAGACAAAAATCACGTTTCTCAGAAATTGTAGTTTTGACAGTCTACATTCAAAAATTCGTATAAGAATCATTACACAACGAAATTCAGAAGTTTTGGTTTCGTTAGAAATATAAGAAACCCCACTTTGATATAAAAATGACAAAAAAAGGTAACGAGCCACATAGATAGGGTTAAACATCTCAATAGAACTAGACATATGCGCAGCTCTTCAGAAAATTCAGTTTTGGCAGATTGCAATCGAAAATTCGTACAAAATTCATCATTCAATGGAATTTAGAAAACTTGGTCTCGTTGGAAAGTTGAGAGAGTTCACTAAAGTATAAAAATAACATGAGAAGGTTTTGAGGTACATAACTGTATGAAAACATCATGACAAAACAGGACAGCAATACCCCTTTTTCAGAAATTTAAGTTTCTTTTCTCAAACACATGATGTGCTATCTTAAAACTCTATCTTACACTTGATTTTGACAAAAATCAGAACTTGAATGAATACCCAATACTCCATTTAACAAAATGAATGAATAACAAGTACACGTAGGAGTTAAATTTTTCATGGAGAAAGAATAAGATTAGGGCAAGTGCTTAGAATTGACTTGCAAGAATTTGCTACCCAATGAATATTGAAAGAACCCATGGATAAAAACTACATGTAAAACATTTTAAACATTAAATTAAGAGAAACTCTTAGTTCTTCATGAACCCTAAAATCAAATTGAAGAAGAACTATCACCAATACGTTTTAAACATCTCAAATTCATCACATATAATATCACAAGAGCATAAAGAAGATTCAAATACCATTAGTTATGAAATCAGGGAATCAAAAATCGTGTAAATCAATTCAAAATAGTTTCAAAGATGATTTTCCCCCTACCTTTTGTAGAACAAAACCTTCAAAAGCTATCAAATCGATTCAAACACCGTAAAACAAGCTTCAATTTCGAATTTTTGTGATAAACTTTTCTTTTCTTTTGCTGTGAGAAGAAGAAAGATTAAATTGAAAAGTAATATATGAATTCTAATTAAATTCAGTAGAAGAAGCTTATCTAGGAGGTAAAAAGTCTGAAATACCCCTCCTTCAATTTTAACTCGACACATACACTCGGCAGGTGTCGTTTTATCGCAAACTTGAGTTTAAAAACTCTATTAACGTCCGTGCACACTAAAGGCAGGCTCACACAAAGAGAAATATAATTTTCTCAGGCAAATCCAAGTGTTTCTCAACTAAAACACAACGATAACTTGACTTGACGCGCCACATTGGAATCACACCCTAATATTTTAAGAAAAAGAACGGGGGTATTACAAAGATGGTGAAGAAAATACCTGTAATGGCGAGGAGGAAGGAGGTAGCTTGGCAGGGGCAACAACAAACGGAAATTTGTCTTCGACAAAGAAAACGTCACGAGAGTAGTAAACTCGTCTAGTAGATAAGTGAAGGCATTTGTAGATTCTATGAAAAAGTGACATGTGGAAACAATATCAATAAGTGAAGGGAGCATATTGAGATCAACCTAAGTTTACAAACCCCTAAAACGTTCGACTGGGTTACACCTTAAACATATTTCATGGTGGTTCAGACATATAAAATCTAGTGACAGAGCGTACTTGTTATCCGTTGATACAAGGAATTTTAAAAATATCTAAGCATACCAGTTATCCTGCTGTTAGTGAAAAGTAAACGAAGTAATTTATTACATCTATGACATACAATAATTGTTTTTCTGTTTTTCACAGTAGAGGACAACATATAAGCATAACTGATGTCTTAGCGAAAAGATTTTAGAATCAAGTCTATTGCATTTTTTTTCTACAATCATTCTGTCTCCAAACGCCAGAACAAGCTACTCCAAACACTTTGTAATATCATTTGGCGCCATGCGTTATGTGGATTCATGTTTGGCCGATGACTAAGCGCCATTTAGATTTCCAGTCAACACGAAAATCGAGGAGAGCAACCACGATTGGGGACTGGCATTTATTTGGATTCCACTTTTAGAATTGAGCAACTTGAAATAAAAAGAACAAAATTTACCATCCAATAATTCTTAAGAAACTGCTCAAAAGACTTTCCCAAAACCGCACAGAGATATAAAAGTGAAAAAAATACTTACCTGCTTGGGTCACTTGGCATTCAGACCCCATTTTCCAAAAGTGGTTTATCATTCGCGGTTTTGGTGTTGTAAGCTCGTGTTTCGTACCAGTTGTTGTAGGGGCGGAGATCGTAAAAAACATCCAATACTCCAACGCTAACAATCTATTTTCAGTTTTTGAGTTTCATTGTTCAATTTTAACGACTTTAATCTATAATCTCTAAAGCATATGCGAAGAAATACATCTAAAATCATCTCTTGAAAGCCCTAGTAAGTATACCGTACTATCTCAACTATTACTTCTTTCTGTTAATTATCGTTTAATTTCTTTCTCTACTAGGGTTTATACTCACGCACATACACACTCCATTATATCTATTCCTTCGTTTTGATTTATAAAACCTTGTTCGTATTTCTTCTTCTTTCTTGATATCTATCCTTCTGTTGGGAAATTAGATTGTTTTGTTATTTGGGTCTGATTTTTCTTTAAATTCTGCTAGTTTTCTGGTTTGTGATAAGTTTGGGGGATTTTTTTTTTTAATTTTTGAATCATATAACATGGAATATGATTATTTTCGAGACACATTTCATGGGGTGTTCCTCTCGTTGCTCAATTTCCTGACCTAGACCTATCTGTTAACTTTCTTAGAGCTTAGTGCTAAACAAATAAGTGAATTAAGATGGCAAATTATTTTCAGTTTTCCAGTGCATGTGGCTATAGGTCAACTTCGACGAACTTCGACTAATCTTAGATGATACAGTAGCATGCCCGTAATGATCTGAGAAGGGATATAAGCTATTAAATTTTGTTTCATATATTTCGACATACTTTTGCTACTTCTGTTAAATGCACATTTTCCATTTGTGTTTCTTAATTACTTAGCTTATAGTTACTTCTTAACATATAGGTGAATAACTTGTCATGGGAAGCAAAGGCCGCATACCACCTCCTCATCTAAGGCGCCCTCATCCAGGTCCTGGCATGATGCATCCTGATCAATTCGGTCCTGGAATGATGCATCCCGATCATTTTGGTCCTGGCATTCACCCTCCACCAGGTGGCTTCCCTCTTTTTGATATGATGCCTCCTCCAGAAATTATGGAGCAAAAGCTTGCCACACAACATGGCGAGATGCAAAGACTTGCTAATGAGAACCAGCGACTTGCGGCGACTCACGTGTCTTTGAGACAAGAGCTCGCAGCTGCACAACAAGAGTTGCAGAGATTGCAGAGTCAAATAGGTGCAGTAAAAAATGAGAAGGAGCATCGTATGAGGGACCTTTTGGACAAGATAGCTAGGATGGAAGTCGATCTACAAGCCGCAGAACCTGTTAAAGTGGAGCTTCAGAAGGCTCGAGCTGATGCTCAGAACTTAATAGCATCCAGGCAAGAGTTGATCTCTAAGGTTCAACAACTAACTCAGGATCTCCAGAGGACCCATCAGGACGTACAGCAGATTCCAGCTTTGATGTCAGAACTTGATGGCATCAGACAGGAATATCAGCATTGTAGGTAATATTATTCTGGTTCCTTTTATTCTGCCCTTTGTTGATAGCTTCAGAAAACTCGTGTTTCTAAACATTCATGATAATTTGTCTATATGTCGGCGCTGGTGCAGATTTTGATACAAAAGTAACTAACATTTGCAGGTTGCACTCGTGAAAGTAGTTTAAACATTATCGGTGTGAATTAGCATTCGCTTTCTCCTAGTTTATGACATAGACAATCTGCATTTCAAAATCTACAATCATGCTGTTGTATCACACTGAAATTGTATTTTGCAGGGCTACTTATGACTATGAAAAGAAGCTATACAACGACCACCTTGAGTCACTTCAAGTGATGGAAAAGAACTATGTTTCCATGGCAAGGGAGGTTGAGAAACTTAGAGCAGAGTTGGCTAATAATGTTAATCTTGAGAGAGTAGCTGGTATGCATTTTCGTTGCACTTATTACTTTGATTCCACTTTGGTCTATGTTTACCAGAATTAGATTTTTGAAGTTATCGTCATACGGCAACCAAAATGTAGGTCCACCACATACTGGTGCTGCTTCCGGATATAAGGAGAATGATACGGCTGGACAAAATGCCTATGAAGATGGTTATAGTATTGCTCAGGTGTTGATCTATCTTATACTCCCTGAGGTTTTTTTTTTTTTTTTGCAATTCTCTTCTCTGTAGCATTAACAAGATAGAGGCATTGTTAGGTTAACACGTCAGTATCTTTTAAACTTTGTTATATCAACTTGATTCTAGTAATAGAACAGTAGAAGATTTTTAAATCTATTTAACAAGAAAACTCCATTTTTCGGATGACCTGTTTTGGAATGAACAGCTGGACTCTAATAAAACTTTCAACTGTAAATGCTTGTGATCAATTTATTGATTTTATACTCAAGGGTCCAGTGAGAAGGGATTCTTGTAATCCACATGCTCATCAGTAACTGATCAGCTTAAAAATGATTGGCAATCATCGCTACACTGCTCTGAGATTGTTGCGGTAGACTTATGATATCCACCGGACATGACTTTGTCAATGTTAACCCAGTTCTTTTGATGTATCATGTATCTGCTAGTTTTATTTGTCAGTATAAACCACCTACCTGAGGTTTGCACTTATATTTCCCACTTCCTCCGATTTGCCTCACTTGTTAGTCAAGTGAAAAAAAACTTTAGAGAAGGGTTTTTATTTGGTTCTGTAGAAAAGAAACGATAAAGAATATAACAAGACAAGATGGTCATGGTTAGCAATCTTTTATGTCATTGCAACAAGTCCACGACATCATAGACCATCGTAATAGCAATAGTTCTGAAACTCAAATATGTACAAGAATTGATTTTATTTACTTATGAATCTCTACTGTAGCATCTATATTGGTTTCTTGCACTCAGTTAAGAGCTATGCTGACACCTTATGCTGTCTTACAAAATAGGGACGTATTCCCCCTACAGGTGCTGGTGTTCCTTACAGTGGAGGTGCAGTGGCAGCGTCTCCTTACAGTGGAGGTGCATCAGCAGCTGCTTCTCCTTATGGGGGAGGTGCAGTCACAGCTGGACGGACTGGATATGATGCACCACAGGGAGTGCAAGGTTATGATCCGTCTAGAGTAGCTGGATATGACCCATGCAATGTAGGAATAGGCGGTTATGTTCCACAACCCAGAGCCCCTTCTTCCTATGATTCATCCTCAGCTAGAGGTTCTGCTGTACGACCACCATTACCTCAAGAGCAGCAGGTGGTAGCACAGGGAAGCAGTGTAGTATCACCTTACGGATTGGCTACTCCACCTACTCGTGCTGTTGGAGGAGGCGGGTATGAGCCGCAGATTCAGATGCAGCAGCAACAGCCTCCTAGAGGTGGAAACCAATCTCGAAGGTGAGAGTCAAGCTGTTAGCGCTACTGTCCTGCCATGTTGGATTGAGAGTTATATCTTATCATGCTGAAATCTCACTCATTCTCTCTCAATGCTGCTAGTTTGTATTTCTTGACGCAATATTTGTTACCGGGTGATGTAGCCGTGTAGGCTGCAGAGAATGAAACCAAAGTGATACATGATTCTTGTAAGTTACAGAAGTTGAACTGAGATGTAGAATCCGGATCCTGATATGTGCTGGTGTAAGTGTTGCATTATACCTTCAGAAAGAAACAAGAACAACTGGGAATGAGAACAGACAAATGGGTCTTTGAATTTGCCTCCTTTTCTCCACTCACTATGTGCACGTGTCAACCTTCTTCTTGGTAGCAAACTAATGTAAAACAAACTAGAAGAATGCAATTCAGAGATTGCAAGGGATGCGAAAGGAAGAGATATAGAACAGGAAGAATAAGCTGTAGAGAAACTGAGAAAGAAGATTAATAAACTTTTGATAATAATAATAATAATGTCTTCTCACAAGATACTAGCCAGCCTATTTATATAGGCATGAAACAGAATTCTAAAATAAGAAAGGAAAAGTAAACGAAGTCTTAAAACAGAAAATAACTAGTCATTAAGAGTTCTAAAAATAAGAAGAAGAAGAAACGAAAAACTATCAGAGATGTTCTACATCAGCCCCCTTCTTGAAAAAACAACTTGCCCTTAAATTGTCAAAATGAATCAGCGTAAATCATTCTCTCCATTGAAAGTAAAAACTTGCTGCACATTAAATTTGTTAGATATGTTCCAACTGGACTGAAGATCCACAACATAAGCATTATCACTTATTTTCTTCAAAATCTTGAAATACTTCTTCATTTTTGTTTTGTTGTACGTACCAACTGGAAAATGTTCTTTTCTAAGATGTATCATTACCAGTTCTCCTTTTTTTTTAAATGTTTTAATCCGCCCGTGTTGATCAACAACTGTTTTGTACTTAGCATTTGAGTCTTCCATCTTAGTTTTCACCTCTTGATGAAGTTGAGAAGCTTTGTCAACTAATTGATCAGCTTTTGCATTAGACTTTGGAGGTTTAGGAAAAACTACCAACTCCAGTATATGGTTTGGTACCTTTGAATAAACAATAGCAAATGGTGACTTACCAGTAGAACGGTTCACAGATATGTTGCAAGCAAATTCCATATGAGGAAGAAAAGTCTCCCATTGTTTTTCTTTAGTGTCATCAATCGTAGCACGTATCAAATTTCCCAAAGATCTGTTGACAACTTCAGTTTGTCCATCAGTTTGAGGATGAGCAGTATTACTATATTGCAATTTAGTTCCCAATCTCATCCACAGAGAATTCCATAAATAATTGAGAAACTTAGTGTCACGATCTGATGTGATGGATTTAGGTACTCCATGCAATCAAACAACTTCCTTGAAAAATAAATAAGCCACGGCTGAAGCATCCGCAGTCTTCTTACAGACGACAAAGTGAGCCATTTTAGAGTATCTATCAACAATAACCATCACGGAATCATTGCTTTTAGCAGTACGTGGTAATCCAATAATGAAATCCATACTTACATCAACCCAGGGAGCTTCAGGAACTGGTAAAGGGGTATAAAGACCAGTATTTTGAATAGTACCCTTGGAGCGTTGGAAAACCATGCATTTTTGCACAAATTTCTGCACATCTCTCTTCAAAGAAGGCTAATAATATCGTTTCAACTAAAGAAATAGTTTTATCACGTCCAAAATTTCCACCAAGACTACTACCATGCAGTTCATGAATCAAATGAAGTTGTAAAGAACCTTGTGGAATACAAAGACGAATACCCTTGAATAAGAATCCATCATGTGTAAGGAAGTCATTGACTCCAGTAGTCATATGCCCACATTGATCCCATATTGTCTTAAAATCATCATCATCAACATACAAATCCTTGATGTAATCAAAAGCCACGCTCTCATTGCGAAGAATGACAAGAAAGTGAGCACGTCTACTCAAAGCATCAGCAACTTGATTCAATTTACCACTCTTGTGTTTAATATAGAAAGTATATTGATTTATTGTAGATAGCCACCTATCATGCATACGATCTAACTGAGCTGATGTCTGTAAGAACTTCAAAGCTTGGTTGTCTGTGTTAACAACAAACTCATTGTGAACTAGATAAGGATGCCAATGTTTTAAAGCTTGAACGAGAGCATACAATTCAAGCTCATAAGTAGACCACTTCCTTTTAGCTACTGAATTTTTTTTACTATGAAAGGCAACTGAATAACCACCTGAGATAACACAACACCAATTCCCACAATAGAAGCATCACAATCAATTTCAAATAGTTTAATAAAGTCCGGCATTACAAGTACTGAAGCACTACACAAGTTTTATTTAAGAAGGTTAAAACTCTTATATGCTTCTTCAATCTATAAAAAATTCTCTTGTTTCAAACAATCAGTCACTCCAGCAGCTATGAAGCAAAAATTGCAAATAAAACGCCTATAAAAATATGCCAAGCCATGAAAACTTCTAATATCTTTAATACATGTTGGAGTAGACCATTCAGATATGGCTTTAATCTTCGAGTTGTCAACTGTAATTCCTTGATCATATATTATGTATCCTAAAGAAGTGATTGAGTTGGATAAAAAAGTATACTTTTTAAGATTCACGTAAAGTGCATTATCTGCAAGTGCTTGAAATACTTGTGAGAGGTGGAAGATATATATGTTCTTATTTACTGCGACTGTAAATCAAAATATCATCAAGATAAACAATGATGAATTTACCAAGGAAAGGTTGCAGTACCTGATTCATTAATCGCATGAAAGTACTAGGTGCATTAGACAACCCAAATGGCATTACTAGCCACTCACATAAACCCTCACGTGTTTTAAAAGTTGTTTTTCATTCATCACTAATCCTAATACGAATCTGGTGATAATCACTGCGAAGGTCAATTTTGGAAAACACTTTAGAACCAACAAGAATGTCAATCAAATCATCCAATCTTGAAATTGGGAATCTGTATGGAATTGTGATTCTGTTTAAGGCTCGACAGTCAATGCACATTCTCCATCCCCCATCTTTTTTATCAACTAGGAATGCTGGACTAGCACAAGGACTTTTACTTAGGATGATCAAACCTTTCTCCAAAAAATCATTTACTTGTCCTTGTAAATTCTCATGTTTTTTAGGACTTAACCTATAATGAGTATGATTTGGAAAGGATACACCTGGAATGAAATCAATCTGATGTTGTAGATATCGCATAGGAGATAAAGATTTAGGAAGTTCATCAGGAAATAAATCATGAAATTGATCGATCAAAGGCTGCACCTTTTATGGAATCTCTATTATTGGTTTAGAGTTTTCACGTGAGTTAAGAGTATGTGTTTGTAGCTCTTTCATAATGGTATACTTGTCTTGCCATCACTGCGCTCCTTATAAATGGTTGTAGACTTAGAAGGAAATAAAGTTCTTCTTTCCATCCTTGTAGAAAGTATATGTGCTCTCAAAATAATTGTGAACAACACGCATATCATATTGCCATGTATTCCAAGAAATAAATGTGTAGTAGTCATGTTAATCATATCACACAAGACCGAGTCTTCATATCCAATGAAAGAAAATTCGACAAGACATTGGTGGGTAATTTTTTGAGAAGAAGAACTATTAACCCAACCAACTGAATAAGGACGAGGATGTGGGATAACTGGTAATCCTAACTTTTGAACTGCATCAGCTGAAAAATAATTATCCATGCTTCCACTATCCATTATCAAATCACAAGTCATTCCTCTAATTAAACACCTTGTTCTGAATATATTGTTCCTTTGTGAATAAGAAGGTTGAAAGCAACAAAGGTCGAATCATTCCCAAATAATGTTCATTATAAATCTCATGAACCTCTTGATAATCCTCATTACTCTCTTCATCGTCCTCAGATTTCTCGAAATCATGTGAATCTTCGGCACTCGGAAGAGGTATGTCCAGGTTTTTGAAATTTGTTACACTTGTCTCCCCTAAATTTGACATAAGGGTTCCGAGCTTTGGATTGTGGTGGGAAAGTTGTTTGGCTTTTATTAGGAAAACGAGAATTGAAGTTGTTGCTTGGACGAGAAGTAAAAGTTTGTGGCTGCTGTACGGATTGAATTTCAATAGGACTAGCTAGGAAGAATATGAGAGTTATTCTTTGACATAGGTGACTCAGTATTAGTAAAGTTGGGTGTTTGATGTTGTTTTCGAGACGAATGATATGAAACGTCATCTTGAGAATAAGGATTTCTTAAAGTTGGGTATTCAATTCATTTAGGATTTCTTAAGATAGTCCAAGTGAGAGATATATAAGGAATCTTATCGATATTTGTAGTTAAAATATGTGTATTATATCTCACATTAATCCCAATCTATACCATAAGAGTTTCATGGATTCTCATGGACAATTTTTTTTGTTGTTGTTAAATTACAACATGCTATATTTTTCCACTACCACCACCGTACACAACTACCACCACACACCAACCGGCACCAATAACACCAACAACAACCACCACTGACCATCAGTACTAACAACCACCAACCACCACCACCACAACCACCAACCTCCACCGCTGCCATATATACCAACCACCACCACAACATACACCACCACCTCAACTTATGAATGTTTTTATTTGAAAGGGAAACATGACCTTGATTTTTTGAACTATATTATAATTTGGTAATCCACTTTAACTTTTATAAATATAAATTAATCTTTAATTCAATCCATTATATATCTACAAGAACGTACAAAATTCTTTTAAGAAACATTATAAATTCACTAGATTCAGATAAACTGATATCTATTTTTATCTATATAAATCCTGATGGTAAGAATTTAACAAAAAAAATATCGCTATAGTCATTAGTACTTTCATGCCAAAATCAGCAAAATGGATGATCTCTTAATGCAAATATGAGTGATTCTTTTACTAGTAGTCCTCTTTTTGTCTAATTTGTTTTGTCAAGGAACCATTCATAACCTGATCGTGGCTACGTAGATACAACAATATATGTAAATCTTGTCGTTATATTTTTGACCTTGGTTATATAGGTTGTAATCTATTTTCCCCCGTTTTTTCTCTTTTATACAGATTTGTTAATGAGTTGTGATTTTTTGTAGTCACGGAAGAAGCTAAAAATAGATGATAATATAGAAGGAAGTGAAAACGGTAATGTTAATCATGGGGCACGAATGGTTGGTGTAACATTCGGCGACAGAGAAGAAATGTTCAACTTTTACAAGGATTACACCAAACGATTGGGATTTGGGGTAAAAAATTAAAATAAAAAAGATGATAATGGGGTTATAAGATGGACTACATTTACATGTACTAAGGCGGGTAAGCCTATGAACAAAATAAAAAATGCGTTGAAACATTTACCTAATAGTAAAACAGATTGGAAAGTTCAACTATCAACAAGTTTAAATATAGACGGTCAACGGTAGCATAAATCTTGTCCACGATCATGTCATTTTGAGCCATATCTAATCTCGTTTTATATCTTATCAACGATACATAAGTGCTTCAGCAAAGAAAAGACTTAAGGTAAATGAACAAGAGACAATCAAAGGAAGTAAATATTTTAATTCTTTTGTGGTTGAAGAAGGCGGGCACGGAAATCTTACATTTAAAAAAAAAGACACCTTGAATTATATTTAGAAAGCACGAAATTACAACTTGGAAAAAGATGATGCTTTTGCAGTTCAAAAATAGTTTATAAAGATACAAAGTTTGAACTTTGATTTCACCTACAATATGGACCAGGATGATGCCGGTCGCTTAAGGAATATGTTTTGGGCATATTCAAGGAGTAGAGAAGCATACAAAGAATTTGGAGAAGTCATCACATTTGACATCGCTTATCTGACAAATAGGTATGCTATGCTTGGGCACGAGCTGATTTCGAGTGAATACATATATATATTTGTTTGGTTATTTGAAACATGGCTTACATGTATGCATGGGAAAGCTCCAAAAAGAATCATAACGAATCAAGACAAAGTTATGCAAAACGCTATAGGCACTGTGTTTGCAAGTGTCAATCATCGTTGGTGCCTATGTCATGTCATAAAAAAGTTACCTGGAAAATTTAAAAGCTACAAAAAATATGAGGCTATTAGTCTTGATATGGTAAGTGTTTTTTACGATTCACAAAATCCCGAAGAATTTGAACGAGATTGGTATGTGTTTCTTGAAAAATATAAGTTGCATGAGAATGACTGGTTGACTATATTATACCAAGAAAAACATCTCTGGGTGCCGTATTTCGTCAAATCCCATTTCTGGGCGGGATGTCAATTACTCAAAAAAAAAGAAAGCATTAACAATTTCTTTGAGGATTATGTTCTAAAACCACTTTGAAGCAATTTATTGCTCAATATAAACAAGCAACAAAGGATAAAGTGGAAAAAGAAAGCCAATCTGATTTTAAATTGCACAATCAAATGCTATTAATTGTTAATACTTATGAGTATAAGGTTCAAAATCGAATGCTATATACCACATCAAACTTCAAAGAGTTTCAACATGAACTAACTGGAATGATGTACTGTATATTTATGAGTTCCCAAGAAAACGATAATCTCTAAACTCATGGCATACGGGAAGATATCGTAGTTGGCGAAGGAAAAAAAAGAATGATGTTTACCGTATCATATAAGAAAGATGAATGTGAGGTACAATGCAATTGTTGTTTGTATGAATTTAGGAGAATCCTTCTCAGAAACACATTAGTTGTCCTTATTTGTAATGATGTTGACGAGTTTACAGAAAAATATATTTTAAGGCGACGAAAGGAAAATATGTCTCGAAACCATACAAAGGTCGAAGTGAATTTTAATGCTTGATCTGTAACTCCTGAACGACAAAGGTATGATTAAATATGTTCAAACTATATGAAGATTTCAGATCTAGCATCCATGAGTAAAGAACATGGTACTCATGTTATCGAGTGGATGGATACTCTTTCCACGAAATTGAATGATCCAAAACAACAATGGTCTAGTGCTAGTGTGCACTTCAACAACTTACTTGATCCACTTGTTTCTCAAACCAAAGGCCGACCACAAAAATTGAGATCAAAAACCAAATTGCGGGGAAAAAATACATAAGAAAAAAGATTTGAGATCAGTTTGGCGAAAATACACAGATATAATCTACTTCTACAATACTTAAAAATATTCAAGTACTTTCTTGCGTTACTAAGCGTACAAATTAACTTATGGGGATGTTTTTGTAGGATGGTCGAGTTGATGTTTAAAAAACACAAGAAAAGGAACAACTCGAATCAGTCCAAGACTATAGCTGGTACTCCAGAAAAATATAGAAAAAGGAACATTAAAGCTCATTTGAGTAACAATACCCCTATGAAATCTTGTAAAAGAAAGACTAAAAATGAATCGGGTAATGATACTGCAAAGAAGCCTGAAAAAAGAAGCAAACAAAACCAGTATGCTCAAGATGCTAAGGTGACTACTGTTCAAGATGTTGGAGTAATTACTTGGTAGTATGTATCCCAAAATTGTGTTTTTGACAACATATAAACGAAAATTCAAAATTTGGAGCACGAAAGACAATTGAAAAGTCTATGCAAAGTTCTGTCCAGGACTGCATTTCGGCAGATTTCAGTTCTGATATACTTTGCATTTCTTTTCATACCTATTAAATTAGGGCTAAGAGTTGAAATTTCCCAATTTGGAGTGTCGTTCGTGGAAATGCCTCAAATTTTTCAAAATTAATGGAAATTCCCCATTCCGTCAATTAAGCCGATATCGATAGTTAAGTGGTCAATTTTGCACTCATGTGAAAAAAAAAATCATCTTTAACCATATTTTTATTAAATTTACATTTTCTTCATAAAAAATTACCAACCCTTTATATTGCAATACGTGCCATATTTTTAAGGCCACCATCACCACCATCACCGTCCCCTGAACCACCTAACTTAAATTTTGTTCTAATTAAGTCAAGACAATAACGTAACTTTACCCGTTTTTAACGCATCCCAGCCACCTTTCCAGCTCCACTTAAATTTTGGCAGTACCCCAATTGGTTTGGGTATACACCCCGATCTGGCGAGTCAAACGAATGGAGAGGGGTGCATCCCTAAAGAATTTGTTCGGGAAAGATATTTCAAAATTTTCACGTCGCGGCAAAAATATGGAAGACGAAAATAGAGAAGCTCAATCCAAGCACCGCAACAAAGGATCTACTGGTAAATTTTCCATCTATAATCTAGCGAACATTCCCACATGTAATTTTCCTTTGAACTCTTTAACCCAATCGGAGATTGTAGGTTATGATTTTGGGTTTATCAAGTTTCAATCTAGGGTTTTCAAATGAATTTTGTCGCCCTTTATTACATTTCTTGCTATATATTTGTCTCTCTTCTGTAGATCATTTTGTTTTTCGATTTTTCGTGGATTGTGTAGATTGTGGCATTAAAGGGATGGAAACTCTCGTTGCTTCAGTCAGTGGTTATCATGGTTGCGAAAGATTTAATCTTATAAAGCTTATTAACCACACTGGTGCTAATTAAGTTGGCAGAATGAGCAGATCGATCACACATCTGGTTAGTATTTTGATTATTAGGTCAATAGGAGTAGCTTACTGGATTCTTTAGTCTTAATTTTAAACTTTTCAACTGAAATGTCGTATTTGGATTATATTATTTTTTTTTTCACTCAGGTTTGTTGGAAATTTGAAGGAAGTAAATATACGCTTGCTCGAGAGCTTGGAACTATGATTGTTAGCCATAGTTGGTTTGAGGATTGTGCTAGGGAAGGAAAACGTCTTCCTGAACATCCTTATCTCATGCAAAGGTAGTGATTTTAGCTGTTCAAAACTAGTAAGGAAGTGGGATCTTTGTTTTTCTTCCATGTTTGTTATTGAAATTTGTTTACATACTCCAATTATCGGTCAAGATATTGGCGTCTGAGTCTGTGTATCGTGCAAAGTTATTTTATATTTTTAGTGTACAAAAATACAAGATTTGGCTGTTTTAGGTTGTTAGTCATTTACGACTGCCAATATTTAGAGCTAATGGGAACATAAAGAGATTTACAGATGACTACATCATGGATATGTTTCATAGAACATTGGAATCCTCGGAAAACAAAGAGGATGAAGTTTTCCATGCTTGTTCTTGTGTTAGGTGAACAGGCTATGAAAGTTTTCTTTATACATGATGAATAAAATTTAATAGGATTTGGGTGTTCATATCAAGTTTCCTAGGCTTATTTCTATGCAATGTATAAAATTTCTCTCTGATTTACTCATTCAGTAAGTGTGTAAATTATGTCCACAGTGGTCACCAAGTAGGACATCTGTTGTGGGAACCTCCAGTAGATGTTTCGAGAGAGAGCTTATCAAGTAGAGAGAATGGCACTTTGTTCTATGACAGACCAAATATATTCAAGAACACCAAGGAAGTGGAGATTGATAAAGAGTCTTTGTGGCCGAGTTTTCATTTGTTAAGCAAGGTAGCTCTGTAAGCTGAATACTTGTTTCCCTTAAATGGATTATATGTCACTTGTTGACTGCCCTTCTTCGGTGTTGTTCCAGCAAAAATATTCGATTTGAATGGTCTCCTCATTTGCTCTGTTCTTTTTTAAACTATACAATACTAAATGTAAAGGAAATGGTTTTTTAAATTGTTTTTCGACTCCCAAATACCCAGTGACTTCTGATGGAACTGATAAAAATAGGTATGTTTTGATCTTTTCACCTTTAATAGATTTAAATGCAAAATTTGTCATCAAACAGGGTCCACTCACGTTGTATATTTAGCCGTTTTTCATCCTTTTCGTAGGGAGTGGTGCTTCTATTTGGCCCCACATTCCTTGTACCATACTTTCTTGCTGTACTAGAGGGATGTTTTTACTACAGGCTATGTTTGTTTAATATTGCTCGCTCAATTTCAATCTGCAGGAGTTACTTTCTGATAGGGGTAAGAAAACCATGATGGTAGGTACAAGTAAGAACATCAAATTGGGGAACCAAGACATCTTGCTGGATAAACCTTTTAAAGGTAGCAAGAAGGTACTTATTTTATCCAGTGTTATCTTCCTATGTTCTCCCCTACTCTAGTCTGTTGAGTGTTAGATAGCAAATTTCTTTGCCATAGTTATTTTGAATAATATCTTTGGTAAAGCATGAATGTTAAGCTTAACAATTACTTTGTCTCTCTTTTCATTTGATTTGGCAGATACACTCTAATCATTTGCAACTTTATTTAGCTTTTCTGTAGAATACTATAAGTAATCCTTCTGTGATCTTCGCTTGTTCGTTTGATGTCTATCAGAACTTCCCTTTCTTTTCTTACCAACAGCGTGAAGGATCTAGTTTAAGTGCTTCAGTTCTCTCCGGTAACACGAGGAGTACCTATGGTGTTACTGGGAGCACAAGTAAGGATCAACCTACTCGCAAGAGTCGGCGGCTTGTGAAAAAGAGTGCATCCATAGTCCCTCATGAACCTTACAGATTTGATTACGATCAAGAAGGTTTTCCAACTGAACATTGTGACAGGATTTATAACAGCGCTAATGGTGCATCTAATGATTCCGATGATTCATTAACTATATTGGGTTGTCAGCAAGAACGTCCTCCAGCCAAAAGAAACCAAAGCAGCACCGCTAGTACTTCTGATGGGTCGAGAAATGAGGATCCAGTGATACCCCAAAGGTCAAATTTGGCAGACTTTGCCTACATCGAAGAAAATATGAATGAAGAGCAGGAAGTTGTCGAAGATATCTCGGTATTGAATAATGTCGCTATTACTAGTGATTTGTGTATATCAAATAATGTTGAGATACCTTCCCAAGAAAGGATGCCATCAGCTAGAGCTTCAGATTTTGATGGTGCGGATGGAACACACAAGGATGCTGGTGAATCTGATGCCTTGAACAAACTAGCAGAATTGTCTTGTGTAATTTGTTATACAGATTTTAGTTCAACAAGGGGTGTGTTACCATGTGGACATCGATTTTGTTATTCTTGCATTCGGGAATGGGCTGATCACACGGTATGTCTTTTCTGCTTATAGTCCTCTTTTGTTTTTTCTACTTCCATACAGATAACAACATAGCACATCAGGTATCTACTTCTAATCTTAATCCTATGCTTTAAAGTTTGGTTAAGGATGAATTATCTTTAATTATCTGCAAATCTTATCAGAAACATGAAATATTTCAATGACCCTTTTATTCAGAGAAAAATGTTGAAATAGGAATATGAAGATCTTTTGAGACACAAAACGATGTGAATTCTTGATAAGGACAAACTAGTTAATTTTCTGTTCTGTTTTATAATGAAGAGCTTTGATATAAATTTCTGAACTTATCTTCGAAAATAAGGTTAAGAATAAGATCTATTACCTTGTTGCATGACTACTTATACAAACTTTGTAAGTATTTGTAAAGGCATGCTAGAAGAACTTTTATTTGTCATTGTCAAGTGAGTAGAGCTAAATGCCATTGCTGCCCTGCGGTAACTTGAAACTAAAAAAAATCCTCCAAAATATTCTAGAGATTTTAATCTCACTTAAAATAGCTTATCGAGAAAAAAAACATGTGGCCAAATTTATTATAATCTCTTTAAGAGCAATGGGGCCTCAACACCTGTTTTGAGTGGCTTTATGTGGTCTATTACCTGTTTTTACTTCGTTGTTAAACTTTTGCCCGTTCGGTGTCCTATTTACTAGGCTTCAATTGGTGATGATTTAATGTAGGCTGCAAGGAGAATGGTTTCAACATGTCCTTTATGCAAGTGTGGTTTCTTGCGCATCACAAAATTAGAAGATGCCGACTCTGCTGATCAGAAGATATATTCACAAACTGTTCCAGGTCCCTCATCAGCCACAAACGATATTTTCATGCTTTCTGATCGGGAAAACCCTAATTTTGGAGCTCAGGTCTGCACATGCTTATTTTTCTTGTCATATTTTCTTGCCTCCTATTCATATAAACTGGTGTGTTAATGTCTAATCATTTTGTCTTTTGTGGTTTCAGCATTCTTCAGCACCCGTTTGTTGTGAATGTCGTTCTCGGGAACATGAGGATCTTCTTGCTAGTTGTTCTATCTGCAGGAATCGTTGGATCCATTCCTACTGCCTAGATCCTCCTTTATTTCCCTGGACATGTAGTAGCTGCAGGGGTCTTCGAACTATGTATCAACGACAATATTGATACAGGTGCATTTAGGTATTTCTTTGTTCCCGTTTGATCTTATTATTAGTTGTAGCAGATTAGTACATGAACTTACATTGAAAGTTTTCGCTACAGTAAGAAATACATAAAATATATTTTAGTGTTCCACACTATTTCTTTACAATGTTTCAATTCTGCAGGGAATTTGAATATTCACACCAACTTTCTCCTTGTTCACCAAGAAATTTGGCATTGTCTAGTAAAAGAAAGATCGAAACTGAGGCTGAGAGTCAGAGTGGCATTCTAGGGAAAGAATTAATGAACTTTCATTTCCATGAGCAATCATTTGTAGAGAATGCTGATTCCCTACATCACCAGTGTGAAACAAGGTAGTTAAAGATGTACCATATTTTATCTGAAATATCACTTACGTGGCTTAACATTGAGCTCAAATTGTGATCTGCAAAGCTTTGTTGTATGCAAAAGAAAAAAAACACTTAAGGGTCAATTCTATTCTCTTGTTTATAAGTATGTAGGTTTTTCCTACAGCAGAAAATTGATATATTGAACAACTCTTATACCGTCAAGAGCGAAGTACTTCCTTCTGCCACTGTTCCGTTCTCTTAAAGTTGGTCTTGAGAGAATAGTAATATGGTTTGTTTATTTTCTGGTAAAAGGGATATGTTTTTTTGTTAATAGTTTGATGTAGCATGGAAATTGAATGGGCTTGGAAATCAATTTTGAAGATGTCAGGAGAGTTCGCAAGGTGTTACCTGTAACGATCAAGTTCATGACTAGGTTGTTGACACCAGTCAGAAACTACGAACTACAGCTTCCTAGCTTATCGAAGGATTGTGGCCTGTAGAGTTTGGCTGCAGCGCTGGGCCATGTTATGGTTGACTGATGTTACCATGCAGATCATCAGTAGCTATTGCAAATCGTATGAAATGCTATTCACGGTGATGTTGGGCAGTTACTAGCGTTGTGTTGCTATGGTTCGATGGACGATTCATGTCAATTGTCTAGAAAAGAAATCCATAAGAAACATCACTGCCAGATCATACTCATTATTCATGTCCTATGTAACCAGCAAATAACACCCAAAACTGAAAATTAATCAATTGCAGCCATTACTTGAAACTACCATCATCTCCTATTTTTAGTGTTTGTTTGTGTTTTTGTTATCCTTGGCTTTCTCTAAAACGCGTTTCCATTTGTTAAACAGATTTCAACCTGCAGATGGTTTTGATGGAGAAATTCAACCCACATTCAAAACCACCTGTTATTCTTCTCATCACTAAACCCCTAATTAATCTTGCTTGCCATTCTAACCTATATATTATCCAATCCAAATCAGAAATCACAAAATCTCTATCGAGAGGGGTTATTCATTCATAAGCCATCATCCCCTTTTTCGTTTTTCAAAAGTGTGTCGTTTGAGTAATAGTTTAATCATCATCGTAAACATCTTAGCTCTGATCATTTCACTACCGTTCTTAAGTTTATCAATCAGTAAAGAAATACATGGGCCTGCATCAAATCAAGCAGAATGTCAAGAAATCATTAAAGTTCCATTATTATCATTTTCGGTGTTTATATTCATTTTATCTCTTTTGGGTATAATTGGTTCTTGTTGCAAGGTTTCATCGTTTCTTTGGATTTATATTATTGTCATGTTCTTTGTAATACTGGCTGTTTTTGGGTTCACCATATTTGTATTTGTTTTTACAAATAAAAGTGCTGGTAAAGCATTGTCAGGGAAAGGTTATAATGATAATAGACTTGGTGATTATTCCAAATGGTTACAACAACATGTTGATGGGAAAAACTGGGATAAAATTAGAACTTGTTTCGTCGAAGCTAAAACATGCGACCAACTTAGTAAAATGACCAACGAACAGAAGCAATCAGATTTCTACAAGAAACGTTTAGCTCCCATAAAGGTATGTTTTTCTTCTCTTTACCATTAATTATACATCCTGTGTATTAAGGTTTGATTAAGAAGTTACACAATTTTGGATTTGTTGATCAGGCTGGTTGTTGCAAACCTCCTAGTTTTTGTGGGTTCACATATGTGAATGCCACAGTATGGGATGTACCAAAATCCGGGCCAGAAGCCGAAGACAGTGATTGCACGACATGGAGCAACAATCAAGATGTCCTATGTTATAACTGCAAATCCTGTAAAGGTGGAGTTCTGGGAAGCCTAAAGAGAGACTGGAAACAACTAACCATTTTTAATATCGCAATACTGATTTTCCTTATCGTTATTTATACTATTGCCGGCTGCGCGTTCAGGAATACGCGTAATGATTACTACAAGCGATACCGAGGATATCATTGAACGTATCAAGCTTTCAAATAATATTTAAATTTCGAGGATTAATAAATGTTCAAGCTGCGATATGTCCGGTTAATCAATATGTGCAGCTCCATCATCCATCAGCGATTATTTCTAATCAACTTGTAGGTACACGTGTATATATTAACTTTAGTTAGCGTCCGCAGTTTCTTTTTCTTCTTTTTTCCTTTTTTCTCGAACAGTGGTGAAGTTTGTTTTTTGGAAAATTACCACATTATTAAATGATGTGCATATTCTGATCTACCACTGTTATCTATTCGATTAAGGATGCTAAAACTATTTCTCTATACACTTTTGAGTTTTTTTATTATAGAATCTTGTGGCGCGCGCGGCAATTATTATGAAGTCGCGCATCATAACCGTCCAATGTGAATCACCCTCTAGGTCTCTACAACTTTCTACATATTAATTGTTAAATTGTTTGAACATCCTTTTAGTTTCTATATAATCTTAACAGGACCTTCCCATTAGTAATATTTTGTTAAAGTATACTCATTATTATAATATTTTTTCCTCTTTTAGAATTTATAATTATAAACACTAGGATTGTCTTAAATTCCACTCAAGAGTCCTGTTGTCACTTGTGCGCATGCGTGACAACTATTATGAAGTCGCGCCTCATAAGCGTCTGATGTCAATCCCTCTCCACGGATCTCGCTTTCCTCATATTTTACTAATTCAATAATTATTAAATTGTTTAAACACCCTTTTAGTTTTTATATATTCTGAACTGGACCTTAGTATTTATAGTTATAAACCCTAGAATAGTCTTGGGTTTCTACTCAATCACCGAAACAAAAAGTAATGGAGCCTGATTTGGTTTCCAGTTCTCGCTAAGATCATCAATCCGACCACGACGGTATGAGAGAGAAAACCATTGAACAAGGTAGTTCTCCATTCTTCCTCTATTACTAGAAATATAAGTACCTTTCTTTGCTTTTTAATCAAAAAAAAAAAGAGCCGTACCAGGTTTTCTGCCCCCAAAAAGAAACACATAATTGCATCAATAAATTAGTTATTACAATACTAAATAGCATCACATAACATTGACTAAATTATTATCTGATATATATTTTCAAATTCATGCAGAGAATTAATACGAGGAAATCCGCGATGAAGAACACATTATAATTGAGGAAGAAGAAAATGAGCATCGAAGTAGCAAGACAACAAATACCATTAATTCAAGCATAACTGACGATTTATTAAATGAATATCGAGCATACGTTGGAAGGGAATTTCAATCGCAAGATGAAGCATATGATTTTTACAAGTACTATGCTGAAAAAGTCGGATTTAGTATCTAAAAACATACTACTTATTTATCATGTAGTAGTACCGAAGACAATAAGATTGTAATTGGGCGTACCTTTTGTTGTGCATATCAAGGAAAACGCAATCCTAGATCTAAGTCATTTGAAGAGCTAAAAAGAAAGCGAACTGTTAGGAGAACGGAGTTTAAAGCCCATATGATAATAAGAAAGAAAGAAAATATACGAATTGTGTCGCATGCTGTAGAAGAACACAACCATCTCCTTGTATCTCCAAATAAAAGGAACAACATTAAATCATTGAGGAGGATTCCTAAAAATTATGAACAAGTTATTGACAATTTTCTACTTGCGGGAATAAAAACAAATCCTGCAATGCGCTTTATGGTACTTGTAGCTGGTGGAGTTTAGAATATTGGGTTTACTACAAATGATGTAAGAAACTATTTAACAGCGAAAAGAACATTAGAGCTCATAAATGGAGACACACAAGCCGTACTCGACTACTTTGAGCGTCAACAAACAGATAACTCATCGTTCTTTTATTCTGTTCAAGTTGATTCTGAAGGGGAGATGACTTTTATTTTTGGACAGATGCTAGATCACGGATGGATTATTATCACTTTAGATATGGCATTCCTACTTATTGTACAAACCGATATGGCATTCCTTTTGTTCCCATAGTAGGAGTCAATCATCATTACCAGACTACTCTATTTGGGGGTGCCTTACTACATTCTGAATCCGAAGAATTATTCTACTGGGTTATGAGAACATGGATGAAAGCAATGCATTGTAAGAAACCTAAGGTTATTTTAACTGATCAAGAATCCGCTATATCGGGCGCTATTAGAAATATCTTACCAGGTACCCGACATCGATATTGTTTGTGGAATATAAGCATACTTGCAAGTAAGCATTTATCTCATGCAATTAATAAGTATCCTAATTTTGTTTCTGATTTCAACAAAATGGTTATATGGTAATGAGACAATTGAAGAATTTGAATCCGGTTGGGAACTGATGCTTGAAAAGTATGACTTAAAGGATAACAAATGCTTATTGCCTCTGTACAAGAAATAGGAAAAGTGGGCGTCGGTTTATACTCGAGATGTATTTTGTGCTAAATGTACACAACACAACAAAACACAGTGAAAGCATAAACGCTTATTTCGATCATTTTATGAAAAGAAAGCTGTCTCTTTGTGATTTTATTAAGCAATTCGAAAGGACTATAATTGATAGACATGAAGAAGAAAATGATGAGGAATGTGAAACAAAGTACAAAAAAACGTTGTTGATACTCTTTACGAATATTGAAGAAGAAGCATCACTCATTTACACAAGGATGGTTTTCTGTAAGTTCTAGGAAGAATTAAATCAAGCATTACAATATTTTCAAAACAAAATTAATAGAAATGGGACACAATCGAATTATCATATATGGTGGTTGGGGCATGAAAATAAGGTACGCACAGTTCAGTATGATTCTGCCGATAAAAGTGTGAAATGTAGCTGCTTATTATATGAGTTTGCGGGATATTTCTGTAGACATGTACTAAAGATTTTTTCGGTTGTGAATATTCAAAGTCTTCCAACTCTGTATATAGTAAAAAGGTGGACAATAAATACAAAGTCTTGGTTTGTAATATTTGATCAACGGGAAGAAATTGTAGACAACAATCGATACGCGACTACTATTTGATATAGTAACCTCTGTCAACAAGCTGTCAATATTGTCATTAAAGGTTCTACATCAATTGAAATTCACAATGTTACCAATATAATTATTAATAAAGCACTGAAAGAGGTTAAAGATGCTTTGAAAGAAGGATCGACTCAATCTGCAGATCAACCTTTGGATAATACAAGAGAAAGAATTGAAGGTGTTGAAAAAGATCTGGATAATTTAGGAAAGCGAGTTAAATGTGCATGTTAGAGTATTTCTCGGTCGAACTCACAAGTGTTTCTATATCAAGCTTGTTATCAAATTTAGTTGTTCAAAACTATATCTTGATTTCTAATATACAATTAGTTAAGTCTCGGATTAGGATAGAAGATGTAGTTGAGAAACGGGCATCACATCAGTCTTCATTGCGTTCTACCATTTGAAGGCGTAGATCAACCGAAGCTTTTGGAGAACTTCTTCAACAAATAAGTGAAGACTGAACCACCTACATGTCAAGTTATATTCATCTTTATATCTATGAGATGATGTCACATAACTAATTAGACTATCATATGCATATCAAGACTTTCGAGTCAAGTTTATATTGGTAATTAATTCTAAAAAAATATGACTAAGCTTAATGAACATTTCTTCATACTTTATGAATTTCGGTTAAGGCCAATTTATTGTTCTTAATCTAAATTGTGATTCAAGATTACCATTCAAAAATAGTCTGAAACAGTGATATGTGTCATTGATGTTATTTGAGAATGCTTCGAATTGATTTAGAGAGAAATATACAACTACTATTATTCTCGGATACAAGACAGTATGCATACCAGTGTTACAAACTGGGAGAACTGTTATAAGTCTGGAACCGTAATACATGTACCTAGTATACGTACCGGAGTAGCTATATGTCGACAACAAATTTTTGGTACGCATACCAAGTATGCATACTTTGAAAAGTCTGTGAACTCGTGAATCCAGATCAGTACGCATACCCGTATGCATACTAGAAAAGAATTGTTGGTCCCAAAACCGGGTTGGTATCCATACCAGTATACGTACCAGAAAAGTTTTGTGAACTCCGGAACTAGTTATTGTCTTAAGGTATCCATACCAGTATACGTACCGGGAAAGTTCTGTGAACTCCGGAGCTCGGTCATTTCTTAAGGTATACATACCGGAACACGTACCATGACATAACTATTCACGAACAAGTTAAGTAATGTGTACCAAGTATGCCTACTTACCATGTCGATCAAATTCATATGCGCATAAAATTATTTCTCCGAGATAATTAGAATTTGAATAATCTCTAAAGACACTATAGAAATATTTGATCACATGATTGTGCCTCGAGTTAAAATCTTATGTGGTATATGAAAATGCTCAAGCTTATCGTTCATTTGGATAGCTTCGGCTAAGCATTCATGAGCGTGGTCTTTATACATGATTCGGTTACAATTCATCCTAACCAGAGTGTAAATCTTGATATGTCAATCACATTCAAAGATTCATCTAACGGTGGATATCGATTGCTTGGTTCCAAAGTTATCTTAGCTTAAACCTAAAGCAACCTATGTTCAAGATAGATAGAAATCATCAAAGTTATCCTCGTCTCAAACTTTGATTGATTCCACAAGTTTAATACTTGTGAGGTGAATAATAATCTAGGATGCACTTTGGGTAACATAAATCCTGATTTTGAGCTAAGCTAGACTTTGTCTATTGCTATCGATTTCCAGTCTCACCTTGATCTACGATCAAAAAGGAAATCACACATATATTTTTATTTGTGGGAGGCAGATTGGTTTAAAGTCTTCAATTGAGTTGAAGAAACTCTTAGGATGTAAAGGACGTCAGCTGAGGGAATCATTTACATAGATTCCTGCTGGGATTCAAGAGGCGTAAGTAGTGCAACTGTAACTGAATTGTTGTGAGGGTTTATTTGGTCTCAACTAAATTTCAGTTGAAGTTAAATGGTAGTACACTAGTGTCTGTAGCGGCTTAATATAGTTTGGTGTTCAATCTGGACTAGGTCCCTTTTCTTTTTTTGCAATTGTGGTTTCCTTGTTAACAAAACTTCTGGTGTATGTGTTATTTCTTTTCCGCATTATAATGTTTATATTTATAATTGAAATATCACACGTTGTGCGTAAATTCAATCAAGTATATAAGTTGGATACGACTTGATTGATTACTTGGAAAGTGATCTTTGGAATTAGCCAAGTACTTTCACATGTAAATCAGGTTTACAGACCAGTCTTTGTGAACTTTATGATTGTGGGAGAAAGAGATATAACTCTAAATACTATTCCTTGATTGAGATTCATTAAGTTGAACTATTGGATTTGTATTTAAGTTTGTCCATACAGATTGCCTAAGAAAAAGTTGGTGGTATATTTTTTGGGATCCCCAGTGTTTTCAATGCATAAAATGAGGTAAATCAAAAGAAGGCAATACGCGATCAAACCATAGTGAAGATTAAAGGGGCGCCTGGTAGAATGAAATATGCTATGGATAAACGAGTAACCAAAAAGAAATCAAAAGAATCTAACAAGTATCGTAGTATCTATGCCGTTTCACTTGCCTTTTTTTGACGTCTGCATATGTTGCTTTTTAGTTTCACATGAAATTATTGTGTATTCATGTAGTGAGCAGATTGCAGCCGAGTCAATTAAGCAAATATTCGCGAAAACAAGTTCAGAACGATAAGCAAATGGAAAAATAAGTATGTAATTTTTTTTTTTGTAAAACAACACCTCAGAGGGCCTTTATTAGAATAACTCAAAGAGTAATTACACAGGGTTGGATGGGAGTCTAGCGACAATATGCGCTCCCACGCCTTTTGAATAATAATACCTAAACGATGAAAAGGAGAACTACCTAGTTTGCTATTAATATCATAGCTATCCATGCAGTTCTTCAACCTCTTCATAAAGTGAATAATATCGTCTCCAAGCTCCCCTAACATCGAGAAAGCTAAAACGTTGAACCCATACCCAAGAGACGAGTACTTATCGACATATTTGTTCCTCTTACGCATGATAGTAGCAGAAATTGCTTGACCAGGGGTGAAGCTACGGTTTCCTCCTTTGGTAAAAGGTGATACATCGGTGGCATCAAAGCATACGTCCCGTCCATTCTCCTAGTTGTACACGAAAATATCAGATGGCCTTAAGGGAGTGCCTCTATCGGAAGAAAGTCCCAAGGAGACTTCTTTTCGGGCCGCAACACCGATCTTATAACATAGATCAACAAATAGATCGCACACCATGTTGTTTCGAAATTTCTGGACAACTGCACTTGTACAGTAAACAACATGGTCTCCAAACCTGTCCATAACCCTCTTACAACACGGATAGATGTAGTCTTCAGGAAAAAGTGGAATACCTAGGTGGTATTTCAAAATAACTCTGAATTGGCGTGGTCCTACAACTTGATTGAGGCCATCAATAGGGATAACTTTTAGATAATCCTGCGGGTGATCCATCCTGCTACACTGCCATGAGATTGTGTCTCGCTCCTACATTGGAAAGGTGTTGTGCATCTTAGATTTAGGAAAAACACTTCATTTTTAACGTTCCTTTATATCTATATAGTGTGGAAGCGATCCTACAAGCAAATAAATGTAACCAAGGCGTGGTTGTCTTTCCCAGTGATAACGAACCCATGTTACTCCATCAGCTGTTGTGTTCCATCATCCACCTCTGTGCATAGGCTTTGTCAGATCTACCTTTACCCTTGCAGTTATGACTGAACCAGAAGCTGCGCAACAATTTTCTGGCTTAGTCCAGATTTTAGGACCCAATTCCACCAACGCTTCATCTATAACAGGAACTGCATGATGTTCAAGAAGAATGTTTTTGAACTGAACATTCCATTCCTGATGAGAAAAATCATGATCCTTCACAGTAATTGAAGGGTTATATTTCACTAGGGAAATATGATTCTTTTGAACAGTTCAAGGACCTCTTCTGAGAATTGCTTCAGCTATTTCAGTGGATGTAAACTTGAAGAGATAAATATTTTTATCCAAACCTCTCATATTTGTGATTCGATATTGCTTCCAAAGTACACTTACTTCTTTCCTCACTGTAACCGTCTCCACTGGATCTTTTGAATGTACTTTACCAATCAAATTGTTGTTCCGTTCTTCCTTAACAATCGATATAGCCCTTGTTGAACCCACAACTTTTCTGATATTTCGTTTGCTGAAATCACAAATGCGAGTTTCATTCAATTGGGAAGTGAGGATATAGACTTGTGAGTTTGAGGATGAAGCCATTGCTCTAGGTTTAATTCTGCTTAAAGAAATTGCTGGAGAAGATAATATGATCAAAAGCTTTGTTTGCCTTCTAATATATAGAAGTTTATCGAATAAATTGTAACTATAAATAGTTATATTGTTATAACTATTATGAGAAAAATAAGGTAAAGATATATTCGATGGAGGATGAAAACAGATTCTGGCATTGAAGTCGATTATAGTCAACTCTAGAATCTTCGGAAGAAAACTGGAAACCCACAAATCACGCTGTTCTATAGAGGGAAATATTGAATTTTGAAAATTCAAATACTGGATCTCATAAACCTGAATCGGACCTTTTGAATCGTAGAAAATGAACTCACCTTCCACATTATGATCATATACATAATCTAAACTGCAATACTGGATCATACTGATAAAAACCATTCTTTGATTAATGGCCTGCAAAACTGCAAAAGGAGATGAAATCAAAACTATTCTTGTCTGCGACAATATAGTTGACAGAAAGAGATATAATAAGGCAAACGACCAATAATGGATGCCTCCCATGGTGAATGATAAAAGACCATGCAAAGGAATTAGCAAAACATTAGCACTAAAGTAACAAGTTTCAAAACTAGAGAAATTTCCTAAGATTCTGAAAACAAACAGATAAACATTTAAAATAATAAAAAGAAATAAAAATTATAATAGCTCATATAAAAACATGAAAACAACTAGATCTAAGAAGGAAAATGATAGTTTTAAGCAATCAAATCATTGTAACAGATTAAAAAGAGAGAAGAGTAATCAAGAGAGTGTAGATTTAGAAAAAAGTGAAAAATAATGTGTTTGGTAGATTAACCGGAGAAAATTCAATGATGTTTTGGTTGGAGCTTCATGGAATATAAATGAATATCTAATAGTGCCGAAGGAATGGAATCCCATAATGGATCTAAGGAACATTAATTCCAGCATTCAAGTAATATTAGATTGATATCAAGAAATTGTCTATAGAACTTTAAAATGCCGAAGTGACTAATCAGATTGCAAACATAGTGGGAAGAGTTCTTAAGCTTGTGTCTGAAGATGGATATCATGTGGATTCAAATATTGTAAGTGCTCTCATTGAATTCAATGTTACTAATCCTATGCTAAGCAGTAGTATTCTTACAGTAAATGCAGCCAAGTATACTCAATGGATACCAACATATTTCCAGAAGCAACCAAGGAAATTATGCCATGCATACTTAATTACAAATCACAATAAAAGGTGAATATGATGACAAAAGCAAATCATGTTTATATAATAGCAGGACATATTTTCAAATTTGATGAGGATTTTGGAGAAGTAATTGACCCAAGAGAAAACAATCCAGACTTTGCAGTGGGAGAAACAATCCATATATCTCCAAAAAAGAGCAACGAGAGGAAGAACAACTCCAAAAAAGCTTTCACTATCCCAGTGGATGGACACTTAGCCTCCACTACATACTCCCAAGGATCTTAAAATGCTAGAAGAAACAAAATAACCGTAGAGTATGGAATTTCATCTCAGGCAAGTTGTCATAAAACATAATTAAAGATCAAACTAACTGCAATACCTCCTCTTCCTAACTTAAGGAAAGAGCCTAATAATTTGATTATTTCTCACTAGTTTGTTCTTACATCTTGATGGCCAATAAATATCCGCCATTCTTACTTGATAACCCAACGGGTGGAAAACAACTAATGATTAACCCTAAAAAGGAAATAAAACAGAAGGGAAAAATAACCCAAGCATGGAATTTTGTTCACAACTACAAGTACAAGGCCCATAATCTAAAGTTCTGTCTAGTTACATGACAATACCCCCTCCTTTGACAGATCCTTGTCCTCAAGGATAAAGTTTTGGAACTGAGAGTGGATGTGGCTGGCATCTTCCCATGTAGCATATTCTGAAGGAGCACCAGTCCATTGGATAAGGAGTTGAAGGGTTGTACTGTTGCCTCTGAGGACATGTATGGAGTCTAGAACTGCCACTGGAGCTACTATGAAGGAACCAGAAATATCAACTAATGGCAAGATGGGTGTTGTGGTAACATTTTGTCATATCTTTTTCTTCAACTGTGATACATGAAAAACTGGATGAATTCTGGACTCCACTGGAAGTTTGAGCTTGTAAGCCACAACACCAATCCTCTGTAACACTTCAAATGGCCCAAAATATTTTGCAGACAATTTCATGTCAGTTCTCAGAGAAACAGAGGACTGTCTATAAGATTGCAACTTTAAGAATACCAAATCTCCCACTGCAAAAGATTTGTTAGTTCTATGGGCATCTGCAAAGTGCTTCATCATGTGTTGAGCTTTATATAGATCATCTTTGAGTAGTTGGAGCATATGGTCTCTCTCAAGAAGATAGTCATGTACAACAACAACTGAAGTGGTAGCTTGGACTGGAAATGCCAAATGGGATGGAGTATATCCATACAAATCTTGAAATGGATTCATCTTAGGGCTGGTGTGTTAATTTGTGTTAAGCCACCATTCTGCCAAAGCTAGCCAATTGAGCCACAGTTCATACATCTGAGGTATTGTTCAAGGCAAGCATTGGTCCTCTTAGTTTTCCCATCAGTTTGTGGGTGATAAGAAGTACTGAGGTTTAACTGAGTGCCCAAAGATTTAAACAAATGTTGCCAAAATTTACTGAGAAATATATTGTCTCTGTCTGACATAATTGAGCTGGGAAGACCATGAAGCTTGAAAATATGGTGCATGAACTCCTTGGCCACAAAAATTGTAGTAAATGGATGGCTTAAGGCAATGAAATGACTGTACTTAGTCAGTCTGTCCACTACTACCAAGATAACACTTTTTCTGTAAGACATAGGCAAACCTCCAATAAAATCCATGGAAATGTGTTGCCAGGCTGTGTCTGGGATTGGTAAAGGTTGTAGAAGGCCTGTAGGTGAAGAATGCTCATTCTTGTTGCACTGAAAAATATCACATTGGGCAACAAATTGAAAGATGTCTTCTTTCATCTTTGGCCAATAAAAATAAGAGATAGCTCTGTTATAAGTGCCTAACATTCCAAAATGGCCACCAACAACTGAGGAATGAACATAATGTATAATTTGATCCCTAATTTGTGAGGCTGAGCCAACATAAATTCTGGACTTGTACCTGATAATGCCATTCTGCAAGGAATATTGAGGGTGAAGTGGTGAAATGATCAATTGAGAGATGAGATGCTGAGCAGAAGTATCATCAGTATAACTGGAAATGATGTTTTGAGACCATTGTGGTTGAGCCACTAATAAGGATTGACAAGCGGAAGGAGTGTGGTTAACTCTGTATAAAGCATCAGCCGCTTTATTCTCTAACTCTTTTTTATACTTGATAATATAGTTCAGACCCAAGAGTTTCATAAGCCATTTTTATTTTAACACAGTGGTGATCCTCTGTTCCATGAAATACTTTAGGCTCTGGTGATCAGTGTGGATGATAAACTGGTGGTGAGACAAATAGTGTTTCCACTTCTAAACTGTCATAACAATGGCCAATAGTTCCTTTTCATAAGTGGAGAAAGTTAGAGCTTGTGGTCCCAAAGGTTTGCTATAGAAATCAATTGGTTGGCCAGATTGCATTAAAACCGCTATCACTCTTGTAGAACAAGCATCAGTCTCAAGAACAAATGGCTGAGAGAAATCAGGTAGGGCCAAAACTGTAGCAGATGTCATGGCATTCTTGAGATATATAAAGCCTGCAAAGCTGAGGGTGACCAAGAGAAAAAATCATTTTTAAGCATATCGGTTAAAGGTTTGCTGATGTTGCCATATCCTTTAATAAACCTCATGTAATAGCCAGTCAAGCCTAGAAATCCTCTCAATTGCTTTAAAGTTGTTGGCCGGGGACATTATTGCATTGCATCAATTTTGTCAGGAACAGCAGCCACTCCTTCAGAGGTAATCAAGTGGCCCAAATAAGCCAATTTGGATTGAGCAAAGCAACACTTTTTCTTGTTGGCAAACAAAGAATGTTGTCTTAGCAATGAGAGAGTTTGAGCTAAATGAACTGCATGCTCTTCCAAGGATTTACTATAGATCAAAATGTCATCACAGAACACTAGAATAAACTTTCTTAAGAATGGTTTAAAAATGGTGTTCATAAGTGACTGAAATGTGGCATGCATTTGTCAAACCATATGGCATGACTCTAAATTCATAATGACCTTGGTGAGTTCTAAATGAAGTCTTGTAAATATCAGCTATATTCATTAAAATTTGATAATAACCAGACTTAAGATCAATTTTTGTAAAAATTATATCACCATGCAGTTCATCCAATAAATCATCAATCAAAGGAATTGGGAACTTATCTTTGATTGTGATGTCATTCAATTTTCTGTAATCCACACAGAATCCCAAGAGCCATCTTTATAGTATTGGTGAAGCAAAAGGACTGTGGCTGTCCTGAATAAATCCAACATCCAATATTTCTTGAATTAACTTTTCAACCACTGACTTTTGTAGATAAGGACATCTATGTGGCCTTTGTGAGATAGGTACAGCTGGGCTTTAAGGGTATTTGGTGATCCAAAGCTCTTGGGGGAGGTAAAGATGTAGGTGGCTCAAAGACATCTGAAAATGAGTCTAACAATGTAGAAATTATAGGATGAATTGGTTCTAGTGGAGTAGTGGAAACAGAAAAGAACTGACCAATAATAGTTGTGTATTATTTTTCAAGAATTTCATAAAGGTATTACCACTAATCAAGTTGCAAGAAGGTAATGTAGAGTGATTTGGTGGCCTTGATGAAAGAAGGTGAGTTTGAGGTCAGCCAAATTGAATGTAATATCACCAAGTTGTTTAAGCCAGTCCACACCAAGAACCATGTCACAACCTCCAATTGGAAAAACTCTCAAGTCTCCCATAAATTGATAGCCCTGCATGTGCCACCCCAATTGATTGCATACATCTTTAATGATAGTTGAATCCCCATTAGCAACTGTCACCAACATTTGTCATGTGCATTCAATAGGGAGTTGTAATTGTTCATCCAATTTAGCATCCACAAAACTATGGGTGCTACCAGTGTCCACCAGGATAAGTATATCATGAGAGTGAAGTTGACCAGGAACTCTTACAGTATTCTGAGTTACTAATCCAGTTAAAGCATGTAAGGAGATTTCCATTGTAGATAACTCAGGAGAAGAAGGAGATGCAACATCCTCTTCAAAGTCCTCAACAGAAGAAGGAGAAGCAATATCATCTGAGGCTACTAACATGAAAAATTGTTGAGTCTTGCACATATGACCATGTTTATAAAATTCATCAAAATTATAGCACAAACCTTTGTCTCTTCTCACCTTCATTTGAGCTGGAATGAGTCTTTTGATTGGAGGTGTGGTGGGTTCCAGTTTAGCAGGTGTAGGATAAGTGTAATAAATGGTTTAAAGTTGGGAAAAGATAGTTTAGTTGGAGTGGTAAGTGGTAAGTGGTGCTAAAATTGGTTTGGAGGTGGATGGTAAATAATGAGTGGAAGGGGATTGAAATGGTATAGAAAATGGTTTATGATGTTTATGCTGAAAATCAACAGAGGCTTGTTGAATTCTAGCCAAGTAGAAGGCATCTGCATATAATTAGGCTTGAACATTTGTACAGAATTACGAATCTCTTCCTTTAACCCACTGACAAAGCTCATAGCATTAATGCCTTTAAAGACTCAAACCAATCAAAATACTCTTCAACAGTGATAATTTGAGACAATTTGTTAAAGCTGCCTACATAATTATTATAGGCTCCATCCTCAAAGCGACAACAAATTTCAGATGAAAATTGGGACCAATCTATAAAAGGCTTACCCTATTGGTAATCTAAAAACCATGAATCTGCCTTGCCATCAAAATGAATAGAAGCCAAATCTACTTTATGAAGTTCCTCAGTTGAATTTAACTGAAAATATATATTGCATTTATGAATCCATCCTCTAGGATCAGTACCATCGAATCTGGGAAAATCAATTTTAGGGTGTCGAGAAATTTTACCAGACTGTGGAATTAACTCATGAGGTCTTGGCATAGAAGCTTGCTCTGGCGTCTTCTGCGGAATTGGGGTTGTAGGAATACCCATCCGTTGACATCACAAGGAGATGATAGTGGGAGATTCTTTAACATGAATCATGTCACTATATAATAAACGAACCTCGGAAGAGATGTTCTTAATAGCCTCCTCTAGAGTCAGTAAAAGATCTGAGCGAATCTGCAACTGAGCTGCAGTCTCCTTTATTGTAGTATCTTTATCAACACCTCCGGTCATAACTTCGGGGAATCAGGATCGAAAATGACTGATACCAAATGTCATGAAACACAATTGAAGATCAAACTAACTGCAATACCTTCTCTTCCTAACTTAAGGAAATAGCCTAATAATTTGATTATTTCTCACTAGTTTGTTCTTACAGATTGATGGCCAATAAATAGCCTCCATTCTTACTTAATCGCCCAACGGGTGGAAAACAACTAATGATTAACCCTAAAAAGGAAATAAAACAGAAGGGAAAAATAACCCAAGCATGACCTTTTGTTCGCAACTACAAGTTAAAGGCCCATAGGCTAAAGTTCTGTCTAGTTACATGACACAAGATTTGTGGGACAAGAAGAAGGTCAAGCTCAGCAAGAAAGCAGTCCATATATGGAGATTATGAAGCTTACTATAACCAGATGTATAACAATGAACATGAAGATTCGGACAACTATATCAATCAGCACCAAGGAAACCAAGGATCGTAGAATGAGCGAGTTTTAAATACTATCTCAATCACTTCTCATTCCTCTTTGTTTTACTTGCGCATTACAACATTTTATTACTGCTTTTACTCTTATTCGTATAGTTTACTGCTTCTAATAGATAAACATTTTACCATAACAGTTCTAGTTGTTAGAGCACTGCTAGGTCGAACTCGCATGTGTTGTTATCTCAAGAATGTTTGTCAATGTTAGTGATCAAAATTATAAGTCTTGATTTCTAGTCTACTTATAGATTTGTCGGACTAGTACATAGATTATGTAGTTGAGCCTTATACTTCACGGCGTTCATCATTTGAAGACGAAGAACTACTAAGGAGAGCTTGTGGAACTTCATCAACAAAAGGTATGTGGAGACTGAAACTCATCTATCACTTGGAAAGCCTATTTCTACTATATCTCCTATATTAAGACATAAGTCGTGTTGCGATATAGTTTTTTATTATACACATTTGATATGTCGAGTTGAGTTTAAATCGCTTACATATTTCTCGGAATATGTGTTGGCAAGCTTTCGCTTCGACCAAGTTCATCTTATATTCTTGACGCAAGTCAAAAGATGATCATGTGAAAATTGACGAGTAACATCTTACATGGTTTGTGTGATAATCATTTGGTGTAGACTTGGAATATTTCATTATGATTATTTCAATAACTTGAAAATTGCTTTAATGCTAATAGTGTGTGAAAACGGCCATTGTCATCCTCTAAGAAAGTTTCAATGATTGAAATAAGAGTTTAGAACACTTAACCATTATTGGATATGACATGTTGTGTACTCTTGCACATATGTAATCCATGTCCGGGAACCATAGTATACGTACCCGTACTTGTTGGCTTGACAAATACGGGAACCTAAGTATGCCTACCCGTTCGCGTACTGGCGTAAGGTTCGTGTCCGAATATTTATGCTGGGATTGGAAGTACGCATACCCGTTTGGGTACTGGCGAAACCCAATCTTGGTCCGGGTATTTCAAGTATGCGTACCCGTTTGCATACTTGAAGGTTAAAGTTCTAAAATAGGTTGTGTACATGAACTTAAACATTTATATAATAAGGAATGCTATCTTTGCAAACCGTGGCTATAATGTTCATGAATTGATTCGAGTAAATTAAACCGATTTTGCTTCAATTGTGTTCTTGTATACTTCTATGAGAATACAGCAATTGAACAACTCTTTAACTAGTTTCATTTGAGTCATTTGAACTAGTTATGGTTAAGATGAATAAGGTTGATATGAGAGTGTTCATATGGCTAACTTCGGTTAACTATTGTTGAGCCAACATGGTGTAAACGTTTAGGTATGGTTACATAAACCTAAATGAGGGTACGTTTCATTTGTGTGTAACAAGCCAAGTTCGATCTAACGGTTGAAATATATTAGCTTGGATGAATCAGGTTTTTCATCTAACGGTGAAAATTGAATGCTCTGTTACCAAGGTAACTTAGATTGCAAACCTTGATTTGAAAACTATATACAGGAGAGCTCTAGAAACTAGGAAACCTAATACCCAATCTTTTGTGTGTTACTAGTTGCATAGCTAGAGTCGATTCTCCTTTAACCTTAGGTTTCTCATGAGACCCTGTAGGTTAATGACTGAAAGACTTCATTGGGATTGTGAAGCCAGACCCAACTATTTTTTCTGTAGTTGCGTGATCTGATCTTGTTATTTCTATCGTGATTGAGTACAATCGTAATATTGGCTTGAGATTTATATCTCCGGTAGGCAAGAAAAAAAGTAATCACAAACACCTTCGTCTCATCATTTGTGATTCCACAATATCTTGTTTTGTTTATCGATTAAGATTATTGTGAGGTGATTGATAATATTAGGTTGTTCTTCGGGAATATAAGACCAAGTTATCAATTGGTTCCTGTTCACCTTGATTTATCAAAAGATGGAACAAAACTCATAAGTATTTCCGTGGGAGACAGATTTATCTATTCCAATAGACTTTTTTGTGTGAGACAGATTTGTTTATCAAGTCTTCGACTTTGGGTCATAGCAACTCTTGGTTGTGGGTGAGATCAGCTAAGGGAATCAAGTGCGTAGTATCCTGCTGGGATCAGAGACGTAAGGAATGCAACTGTACCTTGAATCAGTGTGAGATTGATTAGGGTTCAACTACAGTCTAGCCCGAAGTTCATTGGTAGTAGGCTAGTGTCTGTAGCGGCTTAATACAGTGTGGTGTTCAAATCTAGACTAGGTCCCGGGGGTTTTCCGCATTTGTGATTTTCCTCGTTAACAAAATTCTGGTGTCTGTGTTATTTCTTTTCCGCATTATATTTTGTTATATAATTGAAATATCACAGGTTATGCGTTGAATCGATCAATTGGTACATCCAACCTTTGGTTGTTGATTGAAATTGATTGATCCTTGAACATTGGCCTTTGGTACCATTCAAGTTACTACTTTTATATTCAATCGGCTCGCAAATTTCTATTTGCTGATTGCTGATTGAATTGAGAGATAGAGATATAAACTCTTGTATATACTTTTCTCTAGATTGAGTCTGACTGTCTAGTTGATTCTCTAGAAAGTATATTGGAGTAAGTCCTTTCAGATTGCCAAATGAATTGTTCGGTGTGGTTGTTGTACCTCCGATCAATTGGTATCATAGCATGCAATCATATTAAAGACCTTATAAGTCTGTGTTAGTAGTGATCTAATATGGACAGAAATGCTATCTCTGATAAACGCACCGCCATAAACAAAATTTTGTTTCCATAAAATCTATTAAAGAGAAATATTTGTCAATCTCGAATACAGATGAACCCAGTATTCCAACGAAACAAACTTCTATTGACAAGTGTTTCACCGACTACCTTACTGACTTGTCTGACTCTAAAGTTGAAAGGAACGCAGCCAAATGAATCCAGGCTGATAGTGTCAATTGGTTGAAACACAAAGTCAATGTTCTTGTTGGTATGGTAAATGATTGTGACTCTCTTCTAAAAGTCCTACGTGAGGAAAACACCTCTGTCTGTCCTTCACAGACCTTGCACGAGGGAAAACTCAAAGAGGATGCTTTGGAAACTGAACTTATTTTGAGTAAACTCTCTATTCAAGAATGTTCCAAAGAGTCCACTATACTAACTGCTTCTGATTTAACTAGAAAATTTTCTGGTTCATAAGCAAAATTGAAATCCCTTCCTGTTAAAAAGGATGTGCCTATGTCTTCCTCTAATCAAGGAATGTCCACATCACATGGAAGGAAGAATTCTCCCAACGATGGTGTTAAAACTGTTCTGTCTAATCACTCAGGTGATCAGAAAGTGTGTCTCTTTTGTGATTCAAAAGGGCATGATAAACAAAAGAGGAATTCTAGGTTGAATGACAATTCTATTATTCGTCTTCAACACACCTTAGATTTAATTCTTAAAGGTGTAACTGACATTCGTATGTCTAAACCAATTGGTTTTAGTACTCACCTTGTGTACCCCACAAGGAAAGTCAGTTCGATATGTTCCTCAAATGTTCAATTCATAAATAGTCTTCCTAAACCATTTCGTTCAAGACGAACTCATGGTTTTTCTTCTATCAAAAAGGGAGATAATGTTGTTCAGGATGTGAAAAAGGTACCAGCAGAATGAAGCAAGGGAAATCTGGAAAACAATCTAAAAATGATAATATAAGGTTATAAAGAAATCATCAACATGCTATCAATTCCCTCTAGATAAAATCCTTCAGGTAAGAATCCTTTCTATGCATCGTATTTTGATGATAGCAAGTTTTGTGATAACTTTTCACATCATAATGGGTTTCCTCCAAAGATCAGGAGAAATAGGTTTAACCGGAAACAACGTTTATTTGATGAGCTCAAGGCTCATACTTGTGCTAATTAATCACAAGGTTGAAACCTCACTCTCAAGAAAAATCCTGATAGAGTGAAATTTATTCAGGTATACTTGATGGAAAAATGTTCCTCTGATTCTCCATGCTATTCTCTTATCGTTCTTACCTGGATGATCATTCACAAATATTTTTGCTTAAGTATTTGTGTTTTGTTTTGACAAATCGTTGTTTTCTTACTCTTAAATCTTTTGTTGTGTCAAAATTGCCTCCCTTGCTCTAAAATTGTTCTCCTGTAAGAATACAATTTCTATTGATCTAAGGCAAACATTATCGCTGAATAGTCGTCTTAATTGAGTCTTTCTCTTTTTGAGTCTTTTATGAATAATGGGCCAAGTTTGTGTTCGTACGGGTATCCTTGTTACATGTCACGAACCGACTTTGGAAACCCTAACCTCTGGGTTTCTGTGAAACCATTTAAATAAAAAACCCTACTTTTGAAAAGTACGGATACTCTAGGCTACTCTTTCTGTCAAGAATGGCATCACCTTCTGGAACTTGTAATTTTCCAAGAGGTTTTCTTGATAAGGGTTTTGGTCCCACACTCAAAGAGGAGGAGAAAGGAAATCTCGTGGAAGTTGATGACACATCTTCTCAATCACCTGATATCTTCTCAGATATTGAGGATGATGAAGAGATTTCTAATGAAGTTGTTCAAAACTTTATCAATCAGTTTAATGATGCAAAGTTGCTGCTTGTTGACACTCTGAAATATATAGATGTATTAATAACTGAATTGATGAATGTCAACTCCGATCTTACTCTAATGAAGACACGATTTAAGGATCGTCTCAATATTGTGTCTGAAGATACGTTTAATTCCGTCTGTCACAAGCTGGAAGGTTTTGGAACCAGTAAAGTCTCCGTACCGGAACTCTGATTATCGCTTGTGGTCTTTTTAGAGTTGTTTCTGTTTTTGTCTAGAAAACTTCTTATGAGAATTTTATTCTTGTGTTTTTTAAGAAAGATAACTAGGGTTTGGAATAGCCATTATTGTCAGTACACATAGCTATGTCCAACGTTTTCATCTTCAATGTTTTTAGATTTATTTATTTAAATTCTAAGTTATTTGGAAGATGATTTTTGCAGTATTAATCTTTATGGTTTCGTATATTGCAAATTGTTATGGGATATGTTGTTTACGTCCGTGAACCTTGAATGTCCGATACTTGTTCAAAAGTTATCTCTATATGTCGGTATGAAAGTATTGATAAAAGATAGAATGAACTTTTGAATACAAAAGTTATGCCCTTTATGTCATTATGAAAATATTGATGGAAGGATGAACTTTTGTTTACAAAGATTAAGTCTATTATATGTCATTGTGCAAATAATGATGAAAAATATAATGAATCTTTGTTTACTCCGCAGTATTGGCGCTTCCCTGATCAACATATTTGTGCATATACTGTGTTGCTCCGTGAGTTCTCTTATGTCGAGTATGGCCAATTGAATTGATCATTTTTATGGCTAATTCAATTGTGATCCTTGGATACAAATTCATGTTCTCATGTGACTTGATTATGTCCAAAGAAATCCTTCTTTTCTCGTAAAAGTAAGGTCGCTCTTGTTGTTCTTTCGGGAATGACACTTTTATGAGGGGGAGTTCTTTTTGAACTTGTGCTTAATTGCCAAATCTTTGTGGGGAGTGCGGTTGTGGAATATTGTAGGAGTTATCTTGTATCTTTATAAACTCCTTGATGAATGCATTTAGATTCGGCTATATGATTGCATCTAAATAAGTTGGTATGTTATTCTCTTTTTTTCATAAAGTATCTCTATGAAAATTTCATGAGGATCCCACTAGTTTTCGTAACTTTGCCAATTTATATTGACAAAAGGGGGGGGGAATTAATGTGTAGTTTCATACTACAAATACATATGGTTTACAGATCATTATGTAAGGGGGAGTGGTCACCATGGTATTGTTGTCAAAGATGTGATACAATTGAAATTTGTTGTTGTGCAATGATACTATGACACTGTATAACAATGATTGAGAGAATTTGTTTTCTCATTGTTATCGATACGAATCTTCAACAACTATGATGCTGAGTTGAACACGTTTAGAATCATGGAGTACTTGGAAGTGACGAAGATTTTGAGTCGTGTTGATGATGCCAAGGATATAAAGCATTTGAATGAGAAGCTACAAAGTTTTATTTATTTTGTAATCCATATGTATTGATAGTTTTGTCAATGAAATTGACAAAGGGGGAGATTGTTAGAGCACTGCTCAGTCGAACTCACATGCATTGCTATCTCAAGCATGTTTGTCAATGTTAGTGATCAAAACTATAAGTCTTGATTTCTAGTCTACTTATAGATGTCTCGGACTAGGACATAGATTGTGTAGTTGAGCCTTAGACTTCATGGCGTTCATCATTTGAAGACGAAGAACTACTAAGGAGAGATTGTGGAACTTCATAAACAAAAGGTATGTGGAGACTGAAACTCCTCTATCACTTGGAAAGTCTATTTCTACTTTATCTCCTACATTGAGACATAAGTCGTGTTGCGATATAGTTTTTTATTATACACATTTGAGATTTCGAGTTGAGTTTAACTCGCTTACATATTTGTCGGAATATGTATTGGAAATCTTTCGCTTCGACCAAGTTCATCTTATATTCTTGACGCAAGTCAAAAGATGATCATGTGAAAATTTCCGAGTAACATCTTACATGGTTTGTGTGATAAAATCATTTGGTGTAGACTTGGAATGTTTCGTTATGATTATTTCAATAACTTAAAAATTGCTTTGATGCTAATAGTATGTGAAAACGGCTATTGTCATCCTCTAAGAAAGTTTTAATGATTGAAATAAGAGTTTAGAACACTTAACCATTATTGGATATGACATGTTGTGTACTCTCGCACATATGTAATCCGTGTCCGGGAACCACAGTTTGCGTACCCATACACGTACCTGCTGGCTTGAGAAATCCGGGAACCTAAGTATGCGCAACCGTTCGCGTACTGGCGTAAGGTTCATGTCCGAATATTTCTGCTGGGATTGGAAGTACGCATCCCCGTTTGCGTACTGGCGAAACCCAATCTTGGTCCGGGTATTTCAAGCATGCGTACCCGTTTGCATACTTGAAGGTTAAAGTTCTAAAATAGGTTGTGTACATGATCTTAAACATTTATATAATAAGAAATGCAATCTTTGAAAACCGTGGCTATAATGTTCATAAATTGATTCGAGTGAATCAAATCGAGTTTGCTTCAATTGTGTTCTTTTATATTTCTATGAGAACATAGCAATTGAACAACTCTTTAACTAGTTTCATTTGAGTCGTTTGAACTAGTTATGGTTTAGATGAATAAGGTTGATATGAGAGTGTTCATATGGCTAACTTCGGTTAACTATTGTTGAGCCAACATGGTGTACACGTTTAGGTACGGTTACATAAACCTAAATGAGGGTACATTTCATTTGTGTGTAACAAGCTAAGTTCGATCTAACGATTGAAAGATATTAGCTTGGTTGAATCAGGTTTTTCATCTAACGGTGAATATTGAATGCTTTGTTGAAAAAGCGGGGGTCTGAATAGACAAACTCCAATATACTTTCAAGAGAATCAACTATACAGTTAGACTCAATCTATAAAAAGTATATCAAAGAGTTTTATATCTCTATCTCTTGATTCAATCCGCAATCAGTAAATAGGGATTTGCGAGCCCGATTGAATATAAGAGGATTAACTTGAACGTTACCAAAGACCAATGTTCAAGTGTCAATCAATTCACTCAACAACCCTAAGGCCGGATACAAGAACTGGTTGATCTTAACGTATAACCTATGATATTTCTATTATATAAATAAAATATAACGCGGAAAAGTAATAACACAGACACCATAATTTTGTTAACGAGGAAACCGCAAAGTCAGAAAACCCCCGAGACCTAGTCCAGAACAAATACACACTGATTATAAGTTGTTACACCAATTTCCTACTACCTATTCGGACTAGATGTAATACCTTCTTCAGCACCTGTAGAACTCCTAGCAGAATACCGATTCTTTTTAGAAATTCTTTACACAAATCTTCTAGCAGAATCTGAGGCTCTCTTTAGAAGATACCACAACACGATTGATACGATTCGATATTTTGTTTGCACAAAACACCGGTTTGATTTGCCTTTAGATATGAATCAAGGTTTTGGAAATATTGTGTTTGTTTTGATAAAAACAATTAATAGGTAAAAGTAATATCAAAACAAACTTGTAGATTAGGGATTATTATACTTTTCAATAAAAGGAAGAGAAACCTAATAACTCTACAACAAGAACAACTAGAATAAATCTAGAGATATCTTGTTTAAAACTTCTCAAGAATTTTTATGAGATGCCTCAATAGAAGTTTTTCTTTCTAGTCTCCTATTTCGACTAACAAGTGTTGGTATACGATCGGAAACTGAAATCTATCAAAACCTAGGGTTCATGATCAACAACTCTTGAATGGTTTTATATCAGAAGAGAAAATCTTAGAATAGACAAGAGGTAAAAAACCTAGATTACAAGTTGTATAATCAATCACGAAGATTTAATTTAACTTGTCTTTGTGATCCCCAATACAAAGACTTTATCTCACTCTTGTTCACGAAGAACATAAGACATGGAAACAACCTGCAAAGCTTACGCCTATTTTCCAAAAGGGATGAAAAACGTGTAAACTCACGAACCCTTTATTTATAATGAACAATATTTTGGAATATAAGCAAAGCTATTTTCCTTTTTCAAGACTCTCCTAAATATGGGAGTCTTTCCTAAGTTACAAATATTATGCATAAATAATTAATTAGCAAATATTTATTTATGTGAATAAATCACATTCTAACTTAGGCAGGAATTAAAAGTTATCACAAAAACTTTAATATGGTAATCAAATATGTTTGGATTAATATCCATCTTGCCTAGACAAGGAAACATCACCAACTTGACTAAAAATAGCTTTTAGTCACGTAATTGGGCCCAAGCCCGTGAACTGTTACAAACAGCCCATGGATTGTTTCCTACTAACGAACTTTAATAAATCACTCATAACTTCATCGTTATAACTCTGAATTGAGTGATTCTTGGCTCGTTGGATTCATAAGATCATTCACTATAACATGAGATTCTTTGTAAGGACAAAGGTTATTGTCTCCAAGGTCATGAATCAAATAACCTCAAGTATATATACATAAATGTACATTTACCGTCATTGGAATTGTTCCATAGAGTGAGCATTTATCTTGATAGATTAGAAAGGTAGAATTGAACAAGAATCCAAATGAAATCAATCACATACCTTTGATGACGAAGTACTTGTTGATGTCTTCTTGTAGTCTTCAATCTTCAATCTTCATCCTTTAAGAATAGCTTCGATTCAACTTCTTAGACCTAATCTAGTCCGAAACTATCTTTAGTATGCTAAATCAAGAATGCATTTTTGCAACTAAAATTGACAACTAACTTGACATACCAACGCTAGTGTGTTCAACCGAGCAGTGCTCTAACAATCTCCCCCTTTGTCAATTTTAGTGACAAAACCATTTTACATATGACTTGTACTTGTTAAAAGCAAAATCGACAAGCTTGATTTCCTTCGTTCTTCAACTCTTCATGTGTTCATCCTATACTTGTTGAAGATCCATCATAGTATTATTACATATCATCAAAGTTTCATTGTATCACAACTTTGACAATAATACTACAGTGATATGTATCAGTCCCCCTTAGTCAATACTACATCTCAACATGAAAACCACTCCCCCTTACATAATGATCCGTAAACCATATGTATTTGTAATGTGAACTACACATTAATTCTCCCCATTTTTTCAATACAAATTGGCAAAGGCACGAAGACTAGTGGGATCCTCATGAAATTTTCACGGAGACACTTTATGACCAAAAGAAAGAAACATATCAATTTTGTTTAGACGATATCACAAAGTCGAAACTTAGTGACTTCATCAAGGAGTTTATTAAGATACAAGTTAACTCCTACATGTTCCAAACCCGCTTATCCCTACAAAGATATGAAAATTAAGCACAAGTTCATTTAAGAATACTCTCCCACATTAGATGTCATTCCCGAAAGAACAACGAGAGTGACCTTTACTCCAGAGATAATGATTTATATATTGGATTTTCGAAAACACAAGGAGATATGAACTAAGAACCAATCATTGAAAGTCTCTCATGAGATCAAGTTACTGAACAATAAAACTATCTCATGCTAATAATACACACTATGTAATCATGAAGATCAAATATTGTGATCATCTTTTCTAAGATACGAACTGAAAAAGCGGGGGTCTAACAACAACACCCAATATTTCGATTAGCAATCTGTATGGACTAACTCCAAAATACTTTCTAGAGAATCAAATAGACAGTCAGACTCAATCTAGGTAAAAGTATCTCAAGGAGTTAATATCTCTCTCTTGTTTTGATTTACTCGAGCTAATAGAAATCAGCGAGTCTTTAATCAAACACAAGGAATAACTTGGATGGTACCAAAGACCAATATCCAAGGACCAATCAATGACAATCAACAACCAAAGGTTGGATTACTCTAATTGATGATCTAACGCACAACCCGTATTATTTCAATTATAAAGATAAAATAATATAATGCGGAAACTGAAATAACACAGACACTAGAAATTTTGTTAACGAGGAAACCGCAAATGCAGAAAAACACCGGGACCTAGTCCAGATTGAACACACATTGTATTAAGCCGCTACAGACAATAGCCTACCCCAAGTTAACTTCGGACTGGACTGTAGTTGAACCCCAATCAGTCTCCCACTGATCCAAGGTACAGTTGTACTCTCTACGCCTCTGATCCGAGCAGGATACTGCGCACTTGATTCCCTTAGATGATCTCACCCAGAACTAAGAGTTGCTACGACCCAAAATCGCAGGCTTTAACAATAAACAAATCTGTCTCACACAGACAAGTCTATCAAAGGATCAATCTGTCTCCCACAGAAAAACCCTAAAGTTTTTGTTCCGTCTTTTGATAATAATCAAGGTGAATAGGAACCAATTGATAATCCAGTCTTATATTCCCGAAGAACAACCTAGATAAATCAATCACCTCACAACAATCTTAATTGTATGGTAGCGAAACAAGATGTTGTGGAATCACAAAAAATGAGACGAAGATGTTTGTGACTACTTTTTATATCTTGCCTATCAGAGATATTAAACTCAAGCCAATCAATCTGATTGTACTCGTACGATAGAAGATGCAAGATCAGATCACACAACTACGATAAAAGTAGTATCGGTCTGGCTTCACAATCCCAATGAAGTCTTTAAGTCGTTAACCTGGTTATAGAAGAAGAAAACCAAAGTTTAAAAGAGAAACGACTCTAGCACGCAAACTAGTGTCACACGTGAGGTGTGGGGATTAGTTTTGCAGAGTTGCTAGATGTCCCCTTATATAGTTTTCAAATTAGGGTTTCGCCTTGGTCACAAAGCAAACAATATCCACCGTTAGATGAAAACCTGATTTAGATTCAAGATAATATTTCTCAACCGTTAGATCGAAAACTTAGCTTGTTATACACAAATGAAATGTACGTTTCTAGGTTTGATAACCGTACCCAAACGTGTACATTGTTGGTTCAACAATAGTTAACCAAAAAGTTAGCCATATAAGCATTTCATACCAAACATATTCTTCTTTACCATAACTAGTTCAAGCGACTCAAATGAACTAGTTAGAGAGTTGTTCAATTGCAAGGAAATCTTACGTACTACACAAGACACAATTGAAGCAAAGATGATTTGATTCACTTGAATCGGTTCATGAACTTTATATCCACGGTTTGAAAATTGCATTCCTTAGTCTTTATAAGTTTAAGTTCAGAAATCATCTTTGAATATATAACCTTCTTAAGTTCGCACACTAGGTTCGCGGACTTAAGCAACCGGGCAGAGTTTACAAACTCTAGCAGAAAATCTCGGCAAAGACTTTCCGCCGGTTTGCGGACTGTGTTCGCGGATTGGTACTCACGTAACAAGTTTGTCAACTCCAACAGATATTATAGGGATGAGAAGTTCGGCAGTTCGCGGACTTGGCAACAAGCCATTCTTCCGGTTTCTCTTGATCAACAAAGTTCGCAAACTTTCTTTCAAGGAATAGGACTTATGCACATATGTGTTTCCGCAACAATACTTATGTCCATAATTGGTTATGTAATCTAAACTCTCATTCCAACCATTGAAACATTCTTAGAGGACGTTATACAGTTGTTACACCATTTCTCGTCAAAGCAATTTTCAAAGTGATTGAAACGTATCATGACTTTCGTCACTAGGTAAAGATAAACATGGTCGAAGTGAAACGCTTACCAACACATATTTCGAGATATAGATAGGCGTGGTATACTCTTATCGAAATACCAAATGTGCATAATCTAAGTCTATATATAGCATACAACTTTTTGTCTCAAGAAGTAGGAGATAGAGTAGAGAGACTTTTGAGTGACAGATAAGTTCAAGTCTTCACATACCTTTTTGTCGAGAAGTTCCACCGGTTCCTTGAGTAGTTCTTCTTCTTGTATGATGAATCTCCAGGAAGTCCTTGAGCTCAACTACACTTTCTATCCTAGTCCGAGACTTGGCTGTAGTAGACTAGAAATCAAGACTTATAGTTTTGATCACTAACATTGATAAACATGCTTGAGATAGAAACACATGAGAGTTCGACCGAGCAATGCTCTAACAATCTCCCCCTTTGTCAATTTTAGTGAAAAACTATCAATACATATGGAATACAAAAAAAGACAAAGAAACTTTGGTAGCTCCTATTCCACATGTCTAATCTTCAACATTCCTCGAAATCTTCGTCACTTCCAAGTACTCCAATGATCCCAAAGGTTGTAAGTTTTGCATCACCGTTGTTGAAGATCCGTAGCTATAATAATGAGAAAGCATCGGTCTCGATCATTGTTATACAATGTCATAGTATTATTACACAGTGTCAAAGTCCAATTGTATAACAACTTCAACAATAATATTATGGTGATATGTATCACACCCCCTTAGTCAATACTCCATCTCACATGGAAACCACTCCCCCTTACACAATGATCCGAAAACCATATGTATTTGTAGTGTGAACTACATATTAATTCTCCCCCTTTTTGTCAATAAAATTGGCAAAGGTACGAGAACGGGATCATAATGAAATTTCCGTAAGAGACATTTCATGAGTAAAAGAAAAAATACACACCATCTAATTTAGATGCAATCATATAGCCGAAGCTAATAACATTCATCAAGGAGTTTAAAAGATACAAGATAACCCCTTTAAATATCAACAGCCGCACACCCCTCAAGATATGACCATTAAGCAAAAGTTCAAAATAACTCTCCCCCATTTGATGTCATTCCCAAGGGAACAACAAGAGCGACCTTAATTTCAAAAGAAAAGAAGGATTTTTATTGGACACCAAAAACCATGAGAATGATTTTTTATATCCAAAAACTCAATCAAATTAATCATACGTAAACCCATGATTAATTTAATTGGAATACGCAATTAAATTAAACACAAAAGTATCAACTTAATTTTGATTATGCTCGATATAAGAGAACTTACGGAGCATACGACTAACATACCCATCAAAAAATGAATAATATAGTCGTTCATATACTAAATATAAGAGGTATCTTACGGAGTATGAAAATACTCAACTAGATTAATTACAAGAGAACCTATAATTAATCTAATTGGAATACACAATCAAACTAATTACAAAAGTAATCCATTTAATTGTCGTTTGTTTTGCTCGACATAAAAAGACTTATAGCAATAACCAAATAACCAAACAAGATGATTAATTTAGTTCAAGAATGCTCAACATAAAGTACCTTACGGAACAACCAACAAAGCTAATAAAAAATTAATCAACTTGGTTGTATCGTGCTCAACATAAGACACATTATGGAGCCTCACAGTATTACATAAAATATGGATCGGTGAAGATCAATACTGTGGAATACACAAGGATTCATTCTATCTTCCATCACTTAAATCAATACATGAATACCGATCATGAACGACTTTACTTTTGACAAAATATGGGACAACATAGTTCACGGACGTAAACACCAATATCCCATAACAAATTGCAATATAACAAATCATAAAGATTAAATACTGCAAACCATCATCCTCCAAATATTTTTAGAATTTAATACCAATAAACCTAAAAAAGAACAAGAAGATGAAAAATATAATAGCTATGTGTAGTCACAATCATTGCTATTCAAGCACTAGTTATTCTTCCAACTAACCAAAAAGAAGACATACTAGGCAAAAAAAATAAAACAATCTAAATAAAAACAGACTCCAGTGCTATCCCGAACACGAACTAAGATCATATGGACGGTTCAGAATCCTCACGAGACAAGGGGTCTTTGAGCTTGTGATCAACAACATTCATTGCAACATTGGAGAGGTGATTCTCTTCGCGAAGATCATTAATGTAAGACTTTATGAGACTAAGGTCAATAGTAACCTTTTTCAACGCATCAAGATCTTTCAGAGTGGAAATGATCTCATGTTTTGCTTCCCCAAAGTACTTAAGAAAGTCATGAACAGCTTCAGCAGAAATCATATCATCCTTTTCAGCATCCTCATGAACATAGGAAAAATAACATGAAGCATTCAGATGATTATCATCTACAAGGGTTCTCTTCTTCTTGGACTCAACAAAAACACCTTTGTCAAGGAATCCTCTTGCAAAACCACCACAGCAAGATGAAGAATAAGACATTCTTGACAACCCAGAAGCCAACCTAGAGTATGCGTACGTGACTTTCGTTACTCAATAGGTTGATATTTAAGGGTCTCTTAGGGAAGGGATTCTAGGGTTTTCTTAAACAGTTGACTCATCCCAGAACACGGGTATCCATTCGAGTACAATCATGACCCCCAAAAAATAAATACGCCCAAGGGACTTTTGCAACAAAAGACTCGAAAAAATCCATAACTCAGGAAAGCAATTTTGAGCACAGTTGTAGCAAGAAACAAGACTCAAACGATAACTTCCTAATGAAAAAGAGAAGCAAATTAAGACACAACAATACTTTAAGTATAACAAATCTACGATCAATAGTTTAGCTATGGATGATAAGAAGATAACTCAACTCAACAAACGCAGATGCCAAAAGTATACCTGATTATTAACACACCTCACTCAACAGGGTTTTTATGAGTAAGCTCTTCAAACCTTGTGATTAATTATCACAAGTATGAGCCACGAGCTCATCAAGAGATTTGTGTTTATGGTCAAGTCTCTTTTTCCTCCTGAATCTAGAGAGGGATCCCTTTTGATGTGAGAAATTATCATAAAACTTATTGTCATCAAAATACGAGACATAGTTTGAGTTCTTACCAGAAGAATTTTGGTTTGAGGAGGCAGACAACATGTTGACGAATTGTTTATACCCTTTAATTATCTTTTTCGGATTATCTCTCATTTCATCAAAAAAAAATTCTTTCTTCTGAACTTCCTTTCTCATCAAGGGTAGCTGATGAGCACGCAAGTGTGACGCATTTTCACCCATAACTACATTCGCTATGACTAATTTAATCACTAATAATCTTGTTTTAAGTATTTTCAAGGAAATAAGCTCTTTTGGAAAAATAGATCGAAAAAGTGTTAAAGGCAACCAGAGGAACTGATAAAGGCACCCATCATTTCAGATACGGGCACCTAACAAATGGATAGAGGCACCCTCTTCTTCTTCATTTGAAATAGATTCACATAATTTATGGGAGATCTCAAAGATTTAAGGAAAAGATATCTTCTTGCCTATTATACAGGAAGTTTTCATATCTTGAAGTTAAAAGAGATAATATATTGATGAGTTTGTTTTTATTGAAAAGGAGAAAGAAAATCTGTGGTTTTATTTATAAATAAAAAAAGATAATATCCCCAGGATTTTATTCTAGCAAATAGAGAAAGATGTGTGATAAATGGAGAAAGAAATTATTCCTGAGATATCTTTCATTAAGGAGAAGATCTGGTGGAGTTGTGGAAGAATATTTTGAAAAGATGTTTGAGTAATGGGTTGTTGTGTATAAATAGGGTGCTAATAGGACCAAACAGGCATCCGGAGAGGGGGGAGTTTTGGAAGAGCAAAATAATTGCGTTTAATTTTTCTCCTTTTCTCTTCTTTGTAAACACCATTTGAGCAATAAAAATAAATTTTGAGTGTGTTTTCATCATGAGAAGCTAAACCCCGTCACTGGGACGACGGAGGAAGCCGAATTTCATACATGGTAAAATTATTTTACTCTCTATATGACTTTTGCACTATTTTAAATTGATTTATGATTTGAATTAATTAGTTATTATTTTATTCGATGGGTCATGCTTGCTTAAATGTTTGATGTCCCATGCTTACGATTTATAACTAATGTTTTGAGAATCTACCTTGGCAAAAATAAGAGTCATTGTATTTTATTTATTGAGCTATAATTGCCGAAGAATAAATAATTGAACCTGATGATATGAATTCGGTGAACTCCTAGTCCCAGTAACTCTCTCTTTTATTATTTTCATTAAACCTTTAAATTTAATCTTCACAAGTCTTAGATTTCGAATCCTTATTTACAACAACGACGATTAAAAATCTCATCATTTTGGTGCCGCCGACGCGGATTTGTTTTTAGATTAATTTTTAGGTTTATTTTTATTTATTTTGTAAAGTATTTTTATTTCATTTTAGATTATTTTTTTCCCTTTTTATGCGTTTCTTTTTGTATTTGTTTTCATGGACTTTTTGAGGATGATGACTTCTTCTGAGGAGACGTCACCTAAGATGACGCTGGCGGAATATAAGCTTAGAAAGTCAAATTATCAGGAAACCTCATCTGAGATGACGCTTGATGAATACAAGCGTAGGCAACGGTATGGAGTTTCTGCTGCACATGAGGTAAGTGAAGAATCACCTTTAACAATAAATGAGAAGTATTACAAACACACACCTCCTAGTTTGGAACAAAGATTGAGAGTTCTTGAATGTCAAAGATTATATGCTGATGAGGATGAATCTTGTAGTGACTCTCTGTTCCAAATAGAACATATAGATGACCCTGTGGATGATTGTGTAGATGATTTGCCTAATTCCATAGATGAATCCATCCCACAAGATAATTCACCCAACTTAGAGGTTGTTTCTAGACCCCTAGACTTCCAAAAGTTGCCTAATTTAGGGTTAGAATTGCGTGCTTCTAAAGTGTTGTTGGATTACTTTGCATCTAGGTACCCAGAGGACTTTCCTATTCCTGATATCGTGCATGAACCAATTGATATTTCCCCAGTCCCATTAGCATCCCCATATTTTGTTCTATACTCACTTCCATGTGAAGTAAAAACTAGGTTTGGGGGTAATCCTCTATTTCAGACAGTTTCAATGTCACCAATTTTTCATAACATAATTGTGAAGCTGTCGTTTGTAAGTATTGTATTTTGGGTTGATCCCCAAATTTTCAGGCTGTTAATTTTTGGGGATCCATTTCTGTGCATTCCATTAGGTATATTTATTTTATTTTATTTTTATTTTGGTTTACTTTTTACATTTCCCATCTTAATATTTGCGTTGGATGACTCAATTACATTGAGGACAATGTAATGTTTAAGTGTGGGGGAGAGGTTAACTTTTTACTTTTTTTTTCCTAGGAAATTCTTTGCAAATCATGACCAGCTGTGTAGCGGGTCTGTTCCTTTTTATTGCATGTTATAAACAGCTGTGTAGCGGGTCTAAAAAAATGAAAAAATATAAAATGAAAAATAATAATAATAATAATGTGATTGTTAGGGCTATGACAAGCTGTGTAGCGGGTCTTTTCTTTTTTCTTGCATTATATGACCAGCTGTGTAGCGCATCTAAAAAAATATATAAAAAAAATAAATTATGACCAGCTTTGTAGCGGGTCTCTATCTCTCTATCTTATTATATGACCAGCTGTGTAGCGGGTCAATTTTCTGTTTTGCTCGAGGACTAGCAAAATGTAAGTGTGGGGGAATTTGATGAGCATGCAAGTGTGACGCATTTTCACCCATAACTACATTCGATATGACTAATCTAATCACTAATAATCTTGTTTTAAGTCTTTTCAAGGAAATAAGCTCTTTTGGAAAAATAGCTCGAAAAAGTGTTAAAGGCAACCAGAGGAACTGATAAAGGCACCCATCATTTTAGATACGGGCACCCAACAAATGGATAAAGGCACTCTCTTCTTCTTCATTTGAAACAGATTCACATAATTTATGGGAGATCTCAAAGATTTAAGGAAAAGATATCTTCTTGCCTATTATACAGGAAGTTTTCATATCTTGAAGTTAAAAGAGACAATATATTGATGAGTTTGTTTTTATTGAAAAGGAGAAAGAAAATATGTGGTTTTATTTATAAATAAAAAAAGATAATATCCCCAGGATTTTATTCTAGCAAATAGAGAAAGATGTGTGATAAATGGAGAAAGAAATTATTCCTGAGATATCTTTCATTAAAGAGAATATTTGGTGGAGTTATGGAAGAATATTTAGAAAAGATGTTTGAGAAATGGGTTGTTGTCTATAAATAGGGTGCTAATAGGACCAAACAGGCATCCGGAGAGGGGGGAGTTTTGGAAGAGCAAAATAGTTGCGTTTAATTTTTCTCCTTTCCTCTTCTTTGTAAACACCATTTGAGCAATAAAAATAAATTTTGAGTGTGTTTTCATCATGAGAAGCTAAACCCCATCACTGGGACGACGGAGGAAGCCGAATTTCATACATGGTAAAACTATTTTACTCTCTATATGACTTTTGCACTTATTTTAAATTGATTTATGATTTGAATTAATTAGTTATTATTTTATTCGATGGGTTATGCTTGCTTAAATGTTTGATGTCCCATGCTTATGATTTATAACTAATGTTTTGAGAATCTACCTTGGAAAAAATAAGAGTCAGTGTATTTTATTTATTGAGCTATAATTGCCGAAGAATAAATAATTGAACCTTATGATATGAATTCGGTGAACTCCTAGTCCCAGTAAATCTCTCTTTTATTATTTTCATTAAACCTTTAAATTTAATCTTCACAAGTCTTAGAGTTCGAATCCTTATTTACAACAACGACGATTAAAAATCCCATCAGTAGCGTTATTTCCAGAGACCATGACTCGATCTTCTTTTAGACGATGTTTATTAAGACGTCTGTTTTGTTCTTGAGTGTTCGAGGAACTCATTGAACTGACTTTCCTGGTAACATACACAAGGTAGGTACGAAAATCAATTGGTTTAGTCATAAAAATGTCAGTTACACCTTTAAGAATTAAATCTAAGGTGTGTTGAAGTTGAAACAAGGAGTTTTTCTTCAACCTAGAGGTTCCCTTTCGTTTAACCGAACTCTTTGTCTCACAGACAAGACATACTTTCTGATCATCAGAATGATTAGATAGTACAGTATTAATATCATCGTTAGAAGATTTCTTCCCTCTATTTGATGTGCAACATCCTTGAGTAATGGTGACTTCATGAACATCCGTTTTACTAGAAGGGGCTTCCGTTTTTACTTCTGAGCATGAACCATCTTTAGTTGTGTCAGAAGTACTTGGCATATTAGATTGCTTTGAGCATCCTTGAATAGAGAGCTTACTCAAGCGATGTTCAATTTCCAAGGCATCTCTTCTGAGGCTATCTTCAAGAGACGTACATGAAGAATGAACTTCAGTATTGCCTTTGGGTTTGCAATATCTTATTACACCAAGTAGAACATTGACATGGTGCTGCAACCGATTGAATCTATCAGCTTGGATTCTAACAAGATTTAGAATCAATTCACTCTCTTCAGCTGAATCCCGTTCATTGCCAGAGAAGCTCTCTTTTTAAGGGTAATCGGGATCATACATGTCGATGTTAGTCTGTCTCGTTAGAACACAAGGTTCGTATATATTCGAGATTGAAGAAACTTTCTCTTTAATAGAATTTGACGAGATATAACTTTTATTTCTGGCGACGTGTTTATAAGAGATAGTACTATTGTCCATAGAGTCAGATCGCTACAAACACAGACTTGTAAGGTCTTGAACATGTTTGTCTGATCTGATACCAATTCAAAAAGCGGGCGTCTAACAACATCACCCAATATTTCGCTTAACAATTTGTATGGACTAACTCCGAAATACTTTCTAGAGAATCAACTAGACAGTCAGACTTAATCTAGGTAAAAGTATCTCAAGGAGTTAATATCTCTCTCTTGTTTTGATTTACTCGAGCTAATAGAAATCAACGAGTCTTTAATCAGACACAAGGAATAACTTGGATGGTACCAAAGACCAAAATCCAAGGATCAATCAGTGACAATCAATAACCAAAGGTTGGATTACTCTAATTGATGATCTAACACACAACCTGTATTATTTCAATTATAAAGATAAAACAATATAATGTGGAAACTGAAATAACACACACACCGGCAATTTTGTTAAGAGGAAACCGCAAATGCAGAAAAACCCCGAGACCTAGTCCAGATTGAACACACACTGTATTAAGCCGCTACAGACAATAGACTACTCCAAGCTAACTTCGGACTGGACTGTAGTTGAACCCCAATCAGTCTCCCACTGATCCAAGGTACAATTGTACTCCCTACGCCTCTGATCCCAGCAGGATACTGCGCACTTGATTCCCTTAGATGATCTCACCCACAACTAAGAGTTGCTACGACCCAAAATCGTAGGCTTTAACAATAAACAAATCCGTCTCACACAGACAAGTCTATCAAAGGATCAATCTGTCTCCCACGGAAAAACCCTAAAGTTTTTGTTCCGTCTTTTGATAATAATCAAGGTGAACAGGAACCAATTGATAATCCGGTCTTATATTCCGGAAGAACAGCCTAGATAAATCAATCATCTCACAACAATCTTAATCATATGGTAGCGAAACAAGATGTTGCGGAATCACAAACAATGAGACAAAGATGTTTGTGACTACTTTTTATATCTTGCCCATAGGATATATTAATCTCAAGCCAATCAATCTGATTGTACTCGTACGATAGAAGATGCAAGATCAGATCACACAACTACGATAAAAGTAGTATCGGTCTGGCTTCACAATCCCAATGAAGTCTTTAAGTCGTTAATCTGGTTTTAGAAGAAGAAAACCAAAGGTTAAAGGAGAAACGACTCTAACACGTAAACTAGTATCACACGTGAGGTGTGGGGATTAGTTTTGCAGAGTTGCTAGATGTCCCCTTATATAGTCTTTCAAATCAGGGTTTCGCCTTGGTCACAAAGCAAATAATATCCACCGTTAGATGAAAACCTGATTTAGATTCAAGATAATATTTCTCAAACGTTAGATCGAAAACTTAGCTTGTTATACACAAATGAAATGTACGTTTCTAGGTTTGTTAACCGTACCCAAACGTGTACATTGTTGGTTCAACAATAGTTAACCAAAAGGTTAGCCATATGAGAATTTCATACCAACCATATTCTTCTTCACCATAACTAGTTCAAGTGACTCAAATGAACTAGTTAGACAGTTGTTCAATTGCAAGGAAATCTTATGTACTACACAAGACACAATTGAAGCAAAGATGATTTGATTCACTTGAATCGGTTCATGAACTTTATAGCCACGATTTGCAAATTGCATTCCTTAGTATTTATAAGTTTAAGTTCAGAAATCATTTTCAGATATATAACCTTCTTAAGTTCGCACACTAGGTTCGCGGACTTAAGCAACCGGGCAGAGTTTACAAACTCCAGCAGAAAATCTCGGCAAAGACTTTCCGCCGGTTCGCGGACTGGTACTCACATAACAAGTTTTTCAACTCCGGCAGAATTCCTCGGGATGAGAAGTTCGGCAGTGCGCGGACTGAGTTCGCGGACTTGGCAACAAGCCATTCTTCCGGTTTCTCTTGATCAACAAAGTTCGCAAACTTTCGTTCAAGGAATAGGACTTATGCACATGTGTGTTTCCACAACAATACTTATGTCCATCATTGGTTATGTAATTTAAACTCTCATTCCAACCATTGAAACATTCTTAGAGGACGCTATATAGTTGTTACACCATTTCTCGTCAAAGCAATTTTCAAGTGATTGAAACATATCATGATTTTCGTCACTAGGTAAAGATAAACATGGTCAAAGCGAAACGCTTACCAACACATATTTCTAGATATAGATAGGCGAGGTATACTACTCGAAATACCAAATGTGTATAATTTAAGTCTATATATAGCATACGACCTTTTGTCTCAAGAAGTAGGAGATAGAGTAGATAGACTTTTGAGTGACAGATAAGTTCAAGTCTTCACATACCTTTTTGTCGAGAAGTTCCACCTGTTCCTTGAGTAGTTCTTCCTCTTGTATGATGAATCTCCATGATGTCCTTGAGCTCAACTATACTTTCTATCCTAGTCCGAGACTTAGCTATAGTAGACAAGAAATCAATACTTATATTTTTGATCACTAACATTGACAAACATGCTTGAGATAGCAATGCATGAGACTTCGACCGAGCAATGCTCTAACACAAACTTGTATGAACAAGAATTGATATGCTTAGAAGGAAGAATAATCTTTTCCACAAGGATTTACACCAAGAATTGTTACCATAAGAGTATGAAAAAGATTCTTTGACAATAAAAACCAACATCCATGGATTTGATAATTGCTTGTAACCTGCTATATTTAAGAATTCCCATCAGAAATCAAGTTAGGTAATTAAGACTCATACACGTGGTATCTAACCATATTCATCATAACTAGTTCAAATGACTCAAATGAATTAGTTTGAGAGTTGTTCAATTGCAAGGAAATCTTATGTAACTACACAAAAAATAATTGAAGCAAAAACGATTTTGGTTCACTCGAATCGATTCATGAACTTTATAGCCACGGTTTTCAAACTTGCATTCCTTAGTTTATATAAATATAAGTTCACGAAAAATCGTCTTTAGATATAACTAACTCAAGTTCCCAGACTTAGTTCGCGGACTTAAGTTACCGAGCAGAGTTTACAAACTCCAGCAGAAATTCTCGGGTATGAGAACTTCGCCGGTTCGTGGACTGAGTTCACGGACTTAGCTTCACGCAAATAATTTGCCAACTCCGGCAGGAATTCTCGGGTTTGAGAACTTCGGCGGTTCGCGGACTGAGTTCGCGGACTTGGCTAACGCCATTCTTCCGGTTCTCTTAATCAACAAAGTTCGCAAACTCTGGTTCAAGGAATAAGACTTATACATAAATGTATTTCCACAACAATGCTTATGTCCATCATTGGTTATGTAATCTAAACTGTCATTCCAATCATTGAAACATTCTTAGAGGACGTTATATAGTTGTTACACCATTTCTCATCAAAGCAATTTTCAAAGTGATTGAAACATATCATGAGTTTCGTCACTAGGTAAAGATGAACTTGGTTGAAGCGAAGGCTTATCAACACATATTTTGAGAAATATGTAAGCAAGTTAGACTCAGATCGAAATAATAAATTGTTCCACATATTCAGAAATTACCCAACACAATATGTGCTCCCCAATTCTTTTGCAATCCTCACCGCATTTAATAGGGCTTCATGGTGAGGATGCACTTTCAACACAATCAAGTTGTGTTGAGGTGAGCAAAATCTTGCTCACGACAGGTATTCGAAACAAAATCAAATATGGAATCTTGGAATTTAACAACTTCCTTGAAACTTTCAATAACAGTTCCATACCTTTTTAAGATGTTATGCCTTGTTGAACTCTTGTCTGGGAGATCCTTCTTAATAGTACTCGTTGCTTTATTGGTCTTCTTTGGTACCCATTTCTGAGCAGCTTTTAGAGCAACGTATTTCTTTTTCTCCCCAATATAATTATGGAACCTCTTGGGGGGAATACTGACAAAACTGATATTATGAGACTCAATTTTTCTCCAGTTTAGAACATCAGATCTTGTCATCTTAACAGAATAAGATCTGGTTTTATCTCATTTAAGCAATCTGCAATTACTTTGCAAGTGACCTCGTTTTCCACGATAAAAACAATGTTTAGTAGAATGGAAAAATTTATGTTAGTGTTACCTGAATGTTTATGTGCTTGCTTTGGAGCTTGCCAGGATTTCCTCTTTTCGTTATCAGCAGTTGATAGAGATACTTTATTTTTGTCAACCGTGGAAAGTTTTGGTTGAGAAGAATCTTTAGCTTTGACAAATTTTACCTCTTTACAAATACTAAGAGCGTTTATTCCTTCATAGCCCAATCCTCGTGTATCACGATGAATTCTACATGCTCCCAATATCGAGGTTAATTTATCTGAGCTGTTATTTTTAGACAACCTCTCTTTTAAGCTCGAGTTTTCTTCTTCCAAACTTTTGACCTTCTCAAGCGCAATAACTAGATCATTCTTGGATGATTCACATTGAACTTTGAGATCTTCTCGTTCTGAATCAAATAACAAGTTCATCTCAATGTTTTCCAAGTTATCTAGCTTTGCTTGAAGAATAATTTCCCGATCACGACCTTCGGCAATTTCTTCTTTAAGCTTTCCTATTTCGTTGAGATAATCTCTTGCACCACTAGAATCAAGTTGGTCTTGCAAGTCTTTATTTCGACTACGAAGTCTGTCATATTTAACTTTCTCACTGAAAATGGTGTCTTCAGCTTCCGAGAGTTTTTTATGACTTTCTTTAAGAAGGTTATTAGCAACTGGATCCACATGGAACACTTCTTCGTCAGAATCAGAATCAGTATCCGCAAGAATTTTTCCAGAAGCTAATGCAACCTCGCCAGCCAACTCTTGGGGATTATAAAATTCAGGTCCATCATCAAGAGTAGGCAAATCTGCAGCATATGTCGATTGTCTACGGCTCCAGCTAGGACATACTTAGGAGATGTTACATTTTTAGAAAAACTCTTTTTCTTGTCTCTTAAGAATTTTCTAAATTGTCGTGGAGTAACATCCTTAGTATCTGGCGAACCAGATTTATCCTTAGAGGATTCAAAATTGTTTGCAGCTTTAAGAGAAATCATCTCTTTTCTTGCGTGTTCATTATCAAAGATCTTTAGCTTTCCAGCAAGAGTATTTCTGGAGAGTGTAGAAAGATCGTTTCCTTCTTCAATGACATGTTTCTTACACTCGTATCTTGATGGTAGAGACCTGAGAATTTTGCACACAATATCTTTCTCCGGAATAGTTCTTCCTAACGCAAATGAGGAGTTAACTATTTGAGAAAGTCTTTGGTTAAACTCATCAAAGGTTTCATCATCAGACATGCGAAGGTTTTCCCAGTCAGAAGCTAGATTTTGAAGCCTTGGTTCTTTTCTGCGACATTCCCTTCGAATACGGTTTCTAAGATATCCCAAGCATCTTTAGACTTATTACACGTAGTAACGTGGTGCTGAAGATCTGGGGTAGTGGCGTGAATGATCGCATTTAACCCTTCAGAATTTTGTTTTGCAACAAGAATCTCAAGATCATTATAATCACCAATATTATTTTCAACAGTTACACCGTTTACTGTAACTGATGGAGGATCATAGCCATTACCAATACGAACCCATGATTGAAAATCTTACGCTTGAATGAAAGAACGCATATCAATTTTCCACCATAAATAGTTCGGGCCATCGAAGGCTGGTGGTACGTTTATAGAGATAACACCTCTGTGCATAGAATCAGATTGCTACAAACACAGACTTATGAGGTCTTAGCGTGTTTGCCTGCTCTGATACCCATTGAAAAGGCGGGGGTCTAACAACCATACCCAATATTTCGTTTGGCAATCTGAATAGACAAACTCCAATATACTTTCAAGAGAATCAACTAGACAGTTAGACTCAATCTATAAAAAGTATATCAAAGAGTTTTATATCTCTATCTCTTGATTCAATCCGCAATCAGAAAATAGGGATTTGCGAGCCCGATTGAATATAAGAGGATTAACTTGAACGGTACCAAAGACCAATGTTCAAGTGTCAATCAATTCACTCAACAACCCTAAGGTCGGATACAAGAACTGGTTGATCTTAACGTATAACCTATGATATTTCTATTATATAAATAAAATATAACGCGGAAAAGTAATAACACAGACACCATAATTTTGTTAACGAGGAAACCGCAAAGTCAGAAAAACCCCGGGACCTAGTCCAGAACAAATACACACTGATTATAAGCTGTTACACCAATTTCCTACTACTTATTCGGACTAGATGTAATACCTTCTTCATCACTTGTATAACTCCTAGCAGAATAACGATTCTCTTTAGAAATTCTGTACACAAATCTTCTAGCAGAACCCGAGGCTCTCTTTAGAAGATACCACAATACGATTGATACGATTCGATGTTTTGTTTGCACAAAACACCGGTTTGATTTCCCTTTAGATATGAATCAAGGTTTTGGATATCTTGTTTTTGTTTTGATAAAAATAATTACTAGGTAAAAGTAATATCAAAACAAACTTGTAGATTAGGGGTTATTATACTCTTCAATAAAAGGAAGATAAACCTAATAACTCTACAACAAGAACAACTAGAATAAATCTAGAGATATCTTGTTTAAAACTTCTCAAGGATTTTTACAAGATGCCTCAATAGAAGTTTTTATTTCTAGTCTCCTATTTCAACTAACAAGTGTTGGTATACGATCGGAAACTGAAATCTATCAAAACCTAGGGTTTATGATCAACAACTCTAGAATGGTTTTATATCAGAAAAGAAAACCTTAGAATAGACAAGAGGTGAAAAACCTAGATTACAAGTTGGATAATCAATCATGAATATTTAATTCAACTTGGCTTTGTGATCCCCAATACAAAGACTTTATCTCACTCTTGTTCACGAAGAACAGAAGACATGGAAACAACCTGCAAAGCTTACGCCTATTTTCCAAAAGGGATGAAAAACGTGTAAACTCACAAACCCTTTATTTATAATGAAAAATAGCTTGGAGGCTAAGCAAAGATATTTTATTTTTTCAAGACTCTCCTAAATATGTGAGTGTTTCCTAAGTTACAAATATTATGCATAAATAATTAATTAGCAAATATTTATTTATGTGAATAAATCACATTCTAACTTAAGCAAGAATTAAAAGTTATCACAAACACTTTAATATGGTAATCAAATATGTTTGGATTAATAGCCATCTTGCTTAAACAAGGAAACATCACCAACTTGACCAAAAATAGCTTTTAGTCACGTAATTGGGCCCAAGTCCATGAACTGTTACAAACAGCCCATGAATTGTTTCCTACTAACGAACTTTAATAAATCACTCATAACTTCATCGTTATAATTCGGAATTGAGTGATTCTTGGCTCGTTGGATTCATAGGCTCATTCACTATAACATGAGATTATTTATAAGGATAAAGGTTATTGTCACCAAGGTCATGAATCAAATAACCTCAAGTTTATATACATAAATATACATTTACCGTCATTGGAATTGTTCTATAGAGTGAGCATTTATCTTGATAGATTAGAAAGGTAGAATTGAACAAGAATCCAAATGAAATAAATCACATACCTTTGTTGATGAAGTACTTGTTGATGTCTTCTTGTAGTCTTCAATCTTCAATCTTCATCCTTTAAAAATAGCTTCGATTCAACTTCTTAGACCTAATCTAGTATGAAACTATCTTTAGTATGCTAAATCAAGAATGCATTTTGGCAACTAAAATTGACAACTAACTTAACATACCAACGCTAGTGGGTTCAACCGAGCAGTGCTCTAACATTTGTTACCAAGGTTACTTATGTGTGTTACTAGGAGAATTCTAGCAACTGGGAAACCTAATCCCCACAATTATGTGTGTTACTAGTTGCATATCTAGAGTCGATTATCCTTTAAACTTAGGTTTCTCACGAGACCCTGTAGGTTAACGACTGAAAGACTTCATTGGGATTGTGACGCCAGACCCAACTATTTTCTCTGTAGTTGCGTGATCTGATCTTGCTGTTTCTATCGTGATTGAGTACAATTGTAAGATTGGCTTGAGATTTATATTTCCGATAGGCAAGATAAACAGTAATCACAAACACCTTCGTCTCATCGTTTGTGATTCCACAATATCTTGTTTCGTTAATCGATTAAGATTATTGTGAGGTGATTGATTGTACTAGGCTGTGCTTCGGGAATATAAGACCGGGTTATCAATTGGTTCATGTTCACCTTGAATTATCAAAAGACGGAACAAAACTCATAGGTATTCCCGTGGGAGACAGATTTATCTATTCCAATAGACTTTTCTGTGTGAGAGAGATTTGTTAATCAAGTCTTCGACTTTGGGTCGTAACAACTCTTGGTTGTGGGTGAGATCAACTAAGGGAATCAAGTGCGTAGTATACTGCTGGGATCAGAGACGTAAGGAATGCAACTGTGAAAATACGAGGGTACCCAAATATACCTCAATCTAAAACTTTTCCACCTATAAGTCCCTTCTTTCCGAAAGTGATTGTCTATGGACTATGTCGAGACAATATAACTAATAGGTTTCACACTTCGCGTGATCGTCTATGGATACGAGATCGAGACAATACAACAATGAAGTATGTTTACTTGATAATAAGTTCGGACTTAACCAAACACTATAAGATTATCTACCAAGTAAATGGGAATTAACGTTTGTGTATTTTACTTCTAATTATAATAAAAACTATTATAATTACGGAAATAGAAAGTAAAAGACACGACAAGATTTTGTTAACGAGGAAACCGCAAATGCAGAAAAACCCCGGGACCTAGTGTAGATTGAATACTTTTTGAATTAAGCCGCTATACAAAATCTAAACCAACTTTGTATAGTTGAGACCAAGTAACTAAACCTATATAGTTCACCTAGTTTCCTCAGTATCCCTGCGCCTCCAACTTGTAATAAGTCACGCACTTGGAACAATTCCTTTGGTTCGTATTCCAAACAGTAAAGGAACAACAAATTTGTTCGGTAAAAACTCTTTTCAAACAACATGATATGAGTTTGACAAAGGCCCTCTCGTTTAACACATAAACACCTTTTTCGGGTCCTTAGATATATTTCTTACCAATCACCAAAGTGATTGTAAGCCTTAAGCAATCAATAGTATTAATCACAAAGAAGTTTATTGATACCGATCAAGGATAAATCTAATTATAGTCGGATCCCTTTCAATCCGAAACAAGTATTGTGCACACCAAAATTTATGAACCTAAAAAGTCTTCTTGTCTTAAAATCTTCTTTGATCTTCAATAAACACCTGCACACAATTAACTTGAATCTCTTGTGATCAATCACACACAGAATGGAGTCTGTTAACGTTGGATTATCACAAGACGTCTTTAGATCTATAAACAGTCTAAAGATCCCCGTCGAAACTTCGATCTAGTTTGAGTGAATCTTATATCAGAAGAGAAGATTCTCAAGCATAAACAAACTAGGTGCAATCAAAGTTCAACCACCGTTAATCAATCAAATTAATCGAAAACTAATAATAAACCGCAATTACCTAGTTTCCCACCAACGGTACTAATAGAGCTTCTCAATCCCAAAGAAGTCTTTAAACTGAGTGGCCATAAGAGATTTCGCCTAATTAGGGTACTTTCCTCTCCGAATAGGCGGCTCCACCAGTAACAACACAACTGAGGTAGTTTTGCTGGCTCTGATGATTCGTTTGCTAGAATTGCAAACTTCAGTATTTATAGACAAGGAAGTTTGGACACCAAGGAATTTCCAAAACCGAATATTCTCAAAGATATGCAATAAACACAAAATCGGTTTTCATAACTCCTGGAAATGTACTGTCCAAATATTGACCGAAATCCCAATAGAAAAATCTATAATTAGTAAATGCACATTACTAATTATTATTTTCTAAAGATATGTATTTAATTGCTGGAAATTAAATACCATATAAAAACCAAGAAACCTTTAATAAAAATATTCTCAATTAATTTCGATCCTGGGATTCTCCTTAGCTATCAAGGAATATCTTTGAACAATTAATGATAAGAGTTACAACCCGTTTTCAAAGAATGACGACATCCTTACTTTGTAAGTCCTCTTTCATACTTACAATCTTGGAAACGAAATGCATTCGACTTCCAAGAACCATGTGATTGATTATCCTATCAAATCACCAATCATGGGTATCACGGTTCTACCAAAACAAGTTCCAGTTCTACCTCCATGTGAGTATTGTGCATAGTCACACTAGTTACCAAAAATCGGTTGACTAGGTACTAGGATCGGTTACCCACATACTTATGGTAACTACCTGTAATTTGGTGCACATGTGCATAGGATCGGTTCCCCTCACTTCTAAGAACTTGTTGCACATGTTCATAAGATCGGTTCCCCTCACACTAATAACTTGTGGCACCTCATGCAGGGATCGGTTCCCCTCTTGAAAATTTACCTGCACCTCTTACTGGGATCGGTTTCCCTTTCACTAATAAAAGTTTCTATTTACAAGGTATCAACCATACCATCTTGAGTGATTACTTAAGATCGGTTTTACTAATAAATTTTTTACCAATAACTTAAGTCAGGCATCCGTGAATAGTTTTACCAGCCACATAAACAAGTTTATGATAGGTTATACACATCATGCATATTGGTAGTTCAAAATAGATTTGCAATGAATAGCATTACCAATAAGCCTAGCGATTTTCCTTTCGATCCACAAACAAGTTTGTGAACTTACTTCCTTTAAACTAATGTAAAAATATTGTTTCCTAGGATGAAATCTTCACTCACACCCATACATAATCACAATACCATTTAAACGATTATGTCGATGTCTTATATACAAAGTTTAATGGTTAAGCAATAAACCTTGTATTGTATTCCTTAATACTATGTCTATATAGAGTTTCATACACAGCTTCGCAGTTTCGTTTTCAATATGCACGACTTGAAATGTACGTTAGGGAATGATACAGTTTAAGTCAAATATTACTAACCTCAAGAGGAAGGATGACTGTTGTCGTTGTAGATCCATACTTCTTCACATCTTCATGTAATACTTGTAAGTCTGAAATCCTAATACTTTCAAGCTAACCTATACGAATTTGACTCTAGTAAATAATCAAGTGACTCTTTAAATGAGTTTTGATTCACTAAAATATGACAACCAAACTTGACATACCAACGGTTGGTGGGTTCAACCGAGCAATGCTCTAACAAACTGTACCTTGAATCAGTATGAGATTGATTAGGTTTCAACTACAGTCCAGTTCGAAGTTCATTGGTAGTAGGCTAGTATCTGTAGCGGCTTAATATAGTGTGGTGTTCAAAGCTGGACTAGGTCCCGGGATTTTTCTGCATTTGCGGTTTTCCTCATTAACAAAATTATGTTGTCTGTATTATTTCTTTTCCGCATTATATTTTGTTATATAACTGAAATATCACAGGTTGTGCGTTGTATCGATCAATTAGAAAATCCAACCTTTGGTTGTTGATTGAATTTGGTTGATCCTTGAACATTGTTCTTTGGTACCGTTCAAGTTACTACTCTTATATTCAATCGACTCAAAAATTTCTACTTTCTGATTGCAGATTGAATTGAGAAATAGAGATATAAACTCTTGTATATACTTTTCTCTAGATTGAGTCTGACTATATAGTTGATTCTCTAGAAAGTATATTGGAGTAAGTCCTCTCAAATTGGCAAACGAATTTTTGTGGTTGTTGTACCCCCGCATTTTCACTAGCAAAATTAGAGATTTCAAGATGAAGATTCTAGCTTTGAATGTCCAAGGAATATGAAGCAAAAGAACTAGAAAACACTGGATGATTGTATAATTATAATCCAGACATTATTTTTTTGTCTGAAACAAAAAACAAACCTAAAAAAGTATATAAATACTTGTCTCATCTTGGATATCCTCACATTAAATGTCAAGAGACTATAAGGAAAGCTGGTGGCTTAGCTCTCTTGTAGAAAGATGGTTTAGGGGTTGAAATTTTCTATACAAAAAGTAATATGATGCATTTAAATGTGGGTTCTAACTTAGGAAATACAAAGTGGTTGTTATCTTGTATGTATGGTTCTTGAAAACACTGGGGGTACCAAAATACACCACCAACTTTTTCGTATGCAATCTATATGGACAACCTCAACACAACTCCGAGAGTTAAAACTCAATCGGAAAGTATCTAGAGTTATATCTCTATCTCTCTTGCGATTAGAAAGTTTACAGAATTGAATCTGTGAACCTAATTACAAAGAGAATTCTTGGACGGTACCAAAGACTAATATCCAAGGATCAATCAAGTCGTATCCAACAAAACTAGGTCGGACGTATCTACTCTGATTGATCAATACACAACCTGTGATATTTCAATTATAAAGATAAAAAATATAATGCGGAAAAATAAATAACACAGACACCAGAAATTTTGTTAACGAGGAAACCCCAAATACATAAAAACCCCGGGACCTAGTCCAGATTGAAGACCAAACTGTATTATGCCGCTACAAACACTTGCCTACTACCAATTAACTTCGATATGGAATGTAGTTGAGATCTAAAAGGAAACCCACCAATTATGGTACATTCGCGCTCCTTACGTCTCTTGAATCCCAACAGGATTCTGCGCAATTGATTCCTTTAGATGACGTCACACCAACTAAGAGTTGCTTCAACTCAATTGAAGACTTTAAACCAAATCTTCCTCCCACAGATTAAGCCTATAATTGATTTCATGATTTACGATCGAAACGGATGATCAGATCAAACGTAGATCAAGGTGATGTAAATCGATAGCAATTTGACAGAAGTCTAGCTATCCTCAAAATCCAAACTTATGAAACCCGATGTTAGAGCATAACTCGGTTGAACCCACCAAGCATTGGTATGTCAAGTTTGGTTGTCATATTTTAGTGAATCAAAACTCAAAACTCATTTAAAGAGTCGCTTGATTATATAATAAATTCAACTTCGTATAGGTTAGCTTGAAATTGTTAGGATATGAGACTTACAAGTATTACATGAACACTTGAAGAATGTGAAGAAGTATGGAGCTACAACGACAAAATCATCCTTCCTCTTGAGGTTAGTAATATTTGACTTGAACTGTTTCATTCCCTAACGTATCTTTCAAGTCGTGCATATTGAAAACATAACTGCGAGGCTGTGTATGATACTCTAGTTGCACATAGTATTAAGGAATACAATACGAGGTTTATTGCTTAACAATTAAACTTTGTATATAAGACATCGACATGATCATGTTAGATGTTATTATGATTATGTATGTGTATGAGTGAATATTTCATCCTAGGAAACAATTTTCTACATTCGTTTAAAGGAAGTAAGTTCATAAACTTGTTTTGTGAATCGAAAGGGAAATCGCTAGACTTATTGGTATTGTTATTCAGTGCAAATATATTTTGAATTACCAATATGTTTGTTTAGTATAACCGCTCATAAACTTGTTTATGTATCTTGGTAAAACTATTCACAAGGCCTGACTTATGTATTGGTATGACTTTTATTAGCGAAACCGATCTTAAGTAATCACTCAAAATGGTATGATTGATGCCTTGTAAATAGAAACTTTTATCTAGTTATTGGGGATCCGATCCTAGTAAGGGGTGCAACAAATTTACAAGAGGGAATCGATCCTTGTAAGAGGTACAACACGTTTTTCGTAGATGGGGGAACCGATCCTATGAACATGTGAAACAAGTTTGTAGTTTTGGGGGAACCGATCATATGGACCTATGCAACAGAATACAAGTAGTTATCATAAGTTGTGGGGAACCGATCCTAGTACTTAGTCAACTGAATTTTGGTAACTAGCGTGATTATGCACAGTACTCACGTGGAGGTAGAACCGAACTTGTTTTGGTAGAACTGTGAAACCCATAATTGGTGATTTGATAGGATAATCAATCATATAGTTCTTGGAATTCAAATGAACTAATTATAAACTTGTTTGGAAGTGTGGCAAATCGTTTCCAAGATTGTAAGTATGAAAAGGGACTTGCAAAGTAAAGATGTCGACATACTTTGAACATGTGCAGTAACTCTTATCATTAATTTTTCAAATACATTCCTTAATATCTAAAGTAGAATCCCAGGATCGAAATAAATTGAGAATCTTTTAATTAAGGTTTTTTAGTTTTTATATGCTATTTAATTTCCAGCAATTAAATGCATATCTTTAGAAAATAATAAGTAATGTGCATTTACTGATTATAGATTTTTCTATTGGGATTTCGATCAATATTTGGACAGTGCATTTCCAGGAGTTATGAAAACCGATTTTGTGTTTATTGCATATATTTGAGAATATTCGGTTTTGGAAATTCCTTGGTGTCCAAACTTCCTTGTCTATAAATATTGAAGTTTGCATTTATAGAAAATTAATCCTCAGATCCAGCAAAACTACCTAGTTGTGTTGTTACTGGTGGAGCTGCCTATTCGGAGAGGAAAGTAACCTAAGTAGGCGAAATCTCTTACGGTCGCTCAGTTTAAAGACTTCTTTGGGATTGAGAAGCTCTATTAGTACCGTAGGTAGGAAACTAGATAATTGCAGTTTATTATTAGTTTTTGATTGATTTGATTGACTAACGGTTGTTGAACTCTGATTGCACCTAGTTTATTTATGCTTGAGAATCTTCTCTTCTGATATAAGATTCACTCAAACTAGATCGAAGTTTCGACAGGGATCTTTAGACTGTTTTTAGATCTAAAGGCGTCTTGTGATAATCCAACGTTAACAGACTTCGTTCTGTGTGTGATTGATCACAAGAGATTCAAGTTGATTGTGTGCAGGTGCTGATTGAAGATTAAAGAAGATTTGAAGACAAGAAGACTTTTTGGGTTCATAATCTTTGGTGTGCACAATACTTGTTTCGGCTGGAAAGGGATCCAACTATAATCGGTTTATCTTTGTGATAGATTGGATTGATTAGTTGAGTAGATCGGCATCAATACACTTCTTTATGATTAATAGTATTGATTGCATAGTCTAAAAATTACTTTGGTAGTTGTTGAGATATTGATCTAAGGACCCGACAAAGGAGTTTATTGGTTAAACGGAATAGCCTTTGTCAGACTCATATCACGTTGTTTGAAAAGAGTTGTTACCGAACAGATTTGTTGTTCCTTTACTGTTTGGAATACGAACCAAAGGAATTTCTCCAAGTGCGTGACTTATTAACAAGTTTAAGGCGCATGGATAATGAGGGAACTAGGTGAACTATAGGTTTAGTTGCTTGGTTTCAACTATACGAAGTTGGTTAGATTTTGTATAGCAGCTTAATTCTGAGAGTATTCAATTCTGGACTAGGTCCCTGGGTTTTTCTGGATTTGCGGTTTCCTCGTTAACAAAATCTTGTTGTGTCATTTACTTTTATTTTCCGCAATTATAACTGTGTTTAATATAATTTAAAGTAAATAACACAAACGTTAATTCCTATTTTACTTGATAGACAATCCCTAGAGTTTGGTTAAGTCCGAACCTATTATCAAGTAAACATACTTCGTTGTTGTATTGTCTCGATCTTGTATCCATAGTCAATCACACAAGTTATCTTGCTATCGTATTGTCTCGATCTCGTATCCATAGACGATCACACGAAGTGTGAACCGATTTGGTGTATTGTATTGACTCAGTCTATAGACAATCACTTTCGGAGAAAGGACTTATAGGTGGAAAAGTTTTAAATTGAGGTATATTTGGGTACCCTCATCTTTTCACCCGAAGTGCATCCTAGATTATCATTCACCTCACAGGTATAAAACTTTCGGAATCACAAAGTTTGAAACGAAGAGAAATTTGTGATTTCTATCTATCTTGTTCAAGTGATAAATCAACAATCAAACAAGATCATGATACTGTTTTTTTTTGCTTAATCATAATAATTTTATTACCAAAGACAACCAAAAAGGATGTACAAAAGAATTCTGTCTAGACAGGCCCAGAACAGAGTTGACTAATATTAGTCAAAAAAGAAAAAATTATACAATTAAGCCCAAATTACTACAACCCAACAAAATTTAGCAAAAACGAAAGTAAGCTTGATTTTCGCATTCCAGAGCTCCCAAAAAAGAAGGTTTTTCATCATATATAACCACTTCTCCTCTGCTGAGTGATGAACCTTTCTTTGCCACTTTATCCGCTGAAAAGTTAATTTCTCTAAAAGAGTGTCTAAAGGAAATACTGTGCATTTTTTCCATTATTCTTTGCCACTTGTTCTTTACCATCCAAGGTACTCCCCCTGAGCTGAAAGCCTGCAGTACTGCCTTTGAATCCAGACAAAAGCACATATTAAAAAACTGTCTTCTTACAGCCCATTCACCTGTACCTATTAAATCCATTACTTCAGCAATGAAGTTAGTAGCTACACCCAAACCACCAGCCACTGCACCAAGATACCCACCAGTATTGCTCCTTCCAACAAATCCATACCCAGAGTTACCAGGATTCTATTTGGATGCTCCATCACATCATATGAGTACTTGATTTACTGCAGGAAATCTAAATATACATTCCTTCACCTCAGATGTTATAACCTTCACACCTTTGATGCCAAACTCTGTCATGATGCTCATATCATATATAGATTCCCTGATTTTACCTTTCATTCCTACACTACACTCTTTTGTAAACTGCAATATTTTCAATTTGAAATTTACCAAGTTTGGTATTTCCTCATCATAGCATACTCTGTTTCTGGTAAAACAGAGCTCCACCATTACAGTGAAAGCACATATAAACCAAACTTCTCTCACAACTGAGCTTTCCTTCTGGATACACTTCAATACATCCATAAAGTTACAAGGATCCAAAAAATTAAAGTTTCCACCAAGCCGGTGCCATATTTTTTCACTAAAGTCACAATACCACAATATATGATCCATTATATCCTGCCCATTCCCACACAAATAACATTTGGAAACAGTGTGAAATCCTTTTTTTCTATAATTTTCCTCTGTTGCACATGCTCCTCCAAGAATTTTCCATACATTAGTTGAAATTTTAGGATGTATTGCAGAATTTCATACATGTTTTGTCCAAGTAACTTTAGGATACTTTTGCCTGATTAGTTGTACTGCACTTTTCACTGAAAATTTTCCAGTCAGATCAGTTGTCCATATGAGCTTGTCCTTTCCATCACCAATGGCAGGTAATTCTTCATGAGTAAAGAAATTCAACATTTCTGCAGGTATATTCAATTCACAATTTATAATAAAACCACTGACTTTCATATCTTTGTGCTGTGTAATAAAAGTATTATCAGAATGCATCTCATTCAAAGCATATTCCTTAATCCACTTATCCCTCCATACTGAATTTTATTTTCCATTTCCAACCAGCCACCTGCTCCCTTCTTGTACTTCATTCATAACCCATTTTAGACCTGGCCAAATTGAGTATTTCCTATGATATGTTATCCATGTACCATTTCTATCCTTATATTTAGCATTCATAAAGTTTGTCCACTCTACCTCTTCTATTTTCATCTTACAGAGTAGCTTCATGAGGAGTGCTTTATCAATAATTTTAAATCTTCTTATTCCCAATCCTCCCTCAGTTATTGGTGCACAAACTTCCTCAAACTTCACAGTAATAAGCTTTTTAACGGCAGGATCTCCAGACCATAAGAAATTCCTTACAATTTTTTCACATTCTTTTATGACATTTTTAGGCCACTTCTACACAGACATGTTGTAAACAGGTACACTGCTTAACACAGATATCACCAATGTCAATCTATTTGAGAAAGACAACATTTTTCCCATCCAACCTAATAACATTTTATGTATTATCTCCACCATCCCCCATACTTTATAGCTCTTTACTCTTCCAGGACATAATATCACTCCCAAGTACTTGTCAGGAAATTATGAAAGTTCCATTTGTAAGCTCTCAGCTATAGTTCTTTTTCTTCTTTCAGTTACTCCACCAACAAAACACTTACTTTTCACCTTATTTATCACTTAACCTGATACATTCTGATATTCTATTAAAAGCTTCATTAAATTGTCAAGAGATTTTTTTTGTCCATTACATAAGACAAAAATGTCATCTGCAAATAACATATGTGAAGGTTGACAACCATTCCTATTAACCATTGGCACTATCTTCCCTTCATATATAAATTTAGAAATACTTCTACTCAACACTTCTTCAGCTATCAAAAATAAGACAGGTGACAATGGGTCACCTTGTCTAAGTCCTCCTCCAACAGAAAAGAACCCACAAGGCCCTCCATTCACTAATACTGAGATTTTAGCGGATTCAAAAAGTATTCTTAGCCAATTAACTCCAGCTTCAGAAAAACCAAAGTTTCTTAAAGTTTTAAAAAGGAATTCCCAACTCAATGAGTCGTATGCCTGTGTAATGTCCAATTTCAGACCAATATTTTCTCCTCTCCTCTTTACATCCAATTCATTTACCATCTCAGAGGCTAAAACAATTTTTTCATGTATATTTCTGCCTTTGATAAATGCTCCCTGCTGACAAGATACTATTTTTTCAATCAAAGTACTAATTCTTGATGTTATAATTCTTATTATCTTGAAACTGAAATTAGCAAGCCTTAGGTCTGAAATGTTCTGCGTTTTTTGCACCTTGAACTTTAGGAAGAAGAAATAGGAAATTTGAGTTCATACCTCTTGGAATAAACTTGCACCTCCAACAATATTGAATAGCATTAATTAGATCCTGGCCAACAACATTCCATGCAAATCTATAAAAACTTCCAGGAAATCCGTCAGGACCTGGAGAACTATTTGCATCCATTCCATATACAACTTCGTTGATTTTTGCAGAAGAAGGAATTGCATCAAGGAAAATATTATATTCTTCAGATATCATCTTTGGGATCACATCAAAAATTCTTTCATCCCAGCTAACAGGTTGATACTCAATTTTTTTTTGAAAATGATCAACTAAAGTATCAACTATTTGAGCTTGATCAGTCACCATATTTCTATTGTCATCCTCCATTTCCACTATATCATTATGAGTTCTTCTGATCTTCATTGAATTATAAAAGAAAGATGTATTTTCTCCTCCCTCCTTCACCCATTTTATTCTAGCCTTAGCTCTCAGAAATTCATTAAATTGTTGTGAAATTATTTCTTGCTTTCCTCTAGCTGTCATTAAAAGATTAAGTAACTCAACATTTTCAGGATTTGCATCAGACTGTAGTGCTGCCTTTTCTACTTCCTTTTAAGCATGTGTCATTTTTACTCTTAAATCCCCAAAAGCCTCCAAGTTCCACTTTTTAACAAAGTATTTAAATCTTTTTAATTTATCCATGAACACAAATGCAGGATTACCATTCATACTTTGTCCCCAAGAACTTTGAATCATATTTATAAAATCAGGATGACAAGTCCACACAGCTTGGTATCTGAAAGGAGTGTTTTTTTGTTTAGGAATCTCCACTGTATTTCCCATTATAGGAACATGATCAGAAGTCCCTCTAGCACCCACCTTATACGACCAGCCATCAAATTTTTCAAGCCATTTAACATTAAATAAAGCCTTATCTAAATCACATAAAATTCTTTTTCCCCAACTCTGTTGTTGCACCATGAGTAGTATATACCAGTTCTGGGAGCTTGTATTAGATCACAAATGTTTAAACAATAACTTTTTCATCATTATTCAGAACAACATTAAAATCCCCAATTGCAAGCCAAGGACAATCCATATTCTGAATTTTCTCCAACTCATCCCATAATTCTCTTCTATCTACTGTTAATCATGCTGCATGAATTCTAGTTACAAGTACTTCTCCTACTTTAAAAGTTATGGCTTGTGATGTTATTGATATAACAATAGGTATTGATATAGAAGAATGCCAGAATAACCATATATTAGCCTTACTACCATCATAAGCATTATGAATTATCATTTGATTCATACTAGGCAACCTCAAATTATTAACATATTTCCCAGAAGTCTTAATTTTAGGATCAGCTATCCAAAGTAAAGAAGGATTAAAATGTTTAACAAAATTTCTGAGTTTATCTTTGGCTTGCATTCTCTTCAAGCCTCTGATATTCCATAACATAACTCTCACTTATGTGAAGAAGTTTGAGAAGATCCAGGATTCCTCACTCCCTTATTTTGTTTAACTAAATTTCTTACTAGTTGTTTTCTAGTTGGCACAATAGAAGGATTACCAGAATTTTTACCTTTACTTACCTTGCTCACTTCAGTTGTAATTGTCTCAACTTTTTCTTTATTCACACTTATCTGCTCTCCAACCACATCAACCAACACATTAAATTTACTTGGGGACCAAGGGCAGTAAATTTTTGTACTTCAGCTCTACGGCTACATATTTGTGTCACTAAATTTTCATCCTCCATTCCACTCCGATAAGTGTTAGTACTCTCCAGATTAGGAGGAATACTGTTTATTATATGCAGTAATTTCTCAACAGATAATTCAGGGAAATTTCTATGAGAATTAATATCACCAAAGAAAACAGCGGAATGATTTGTATCACTTTTTGTTAGAGGAGGTATAACATCATCTATTTCCTCATTATCACTTAACAACTCCTCATGAATAGATATCTCATTCTCTTTTGAAGTATTACTATTACAGATATCAAAACCAACATGTTGTTGTTGCTTCTTCCCTTTTCGCTGCCAAACCTTCTTTTGTACTATATTATGATTCACATCAATAGTTTCCTTTTGTAATGTCTCCTTTCTCATAAATCTGCATTCAGTGACTAAATACCCTAGCACCTTGCAATGACTACAGAAACTTGGTAGCTTAGGAATTTGAATTTCTTGCTCAAAACTACCATACTTTGATTTCACCAAAACACGATGAGGAATTGTATTTGCTAAATACACTTCAACAAGAACACTAGCATAGTATCCTACTTCCCTTTTAAGAGTTACTTCATCAACCTTAATATCTCTTCCTATGGCATCACCCAATGACGTAAGAATTTTTTTCCTTCCAATATTCAATTCCCAATCCTGGAAAATTCACCCAAACAAAAGCAGAAGTAGATTTCTGAGCAGCAGGATTGAAATTATGCTCCCATAACCTCAGTTTGAGAATCTAGAGTCCACTTTCCAAAACCCATTCCAAATATATTTCATATCAACTTCAAGCTTAATGATGAAATAACCTTTACCCAGAGGAATCATCTGATAATTACCTGATGTTTTCCACTGTTTCTTCAGAGATTCAATAGCATATGTAAATTTTATCTTAACAAAATCCAATCTCCTAATTAAACTAAATTTCCATTCATCAAGACTTTCATCAATATCCTCATCAGAACTTTATAGAGATGGAACTAATGAAGGAATTCCACTCTCAACTCTTTTCTCATTAGATACAGGAGAAAATAAACTAAAATTATTATTATCCATCATCGATTCAAATTGCATCGATTTCAATGGAAATTAGCAGAAACGAAGTATAAAACCTAACTCAGACCAAGAAGATAAGATAAAAACATCACCAATCATTGAAATTGTTTGTTTAATTTACCTGAATTAATGATGCAGTTGCTCAGAAAACGAAAAAATTGAAGAAAAAATTTGCCGATTCCGTCGCCGAGTTGCAGAGCAAACTCAGTTGCCCAACTTTCTCAACAAGATCATGATACACATGTTATCAAGATAAAAGATATTTGGACCTGGCTTCACGGTTGCCGATTTAGGGTTCTGATGGAAGATACTGCTGAGGTTATACACCAAATACACACATGATTTTTCTCTGGCAGAAGTGCACACGCAACTCATCCTCCCAATGAAGTCTTTGATAGTCGCTAAACCCTAAAAGAGTTTCTGGAGAGGATGACTCTAGATACAACTAGGACACACCAAAAATTAATCTCAGGATTCAAAGATCCCAGTTGCCAAGAGTTCCCCTTATATAGACATTCAAAGCATAGGTTGCTTTAGGTTTAAGCTAAGATAGCTTTGGAACCAAGCAGACAATATTCACCGTTAGATGAAAACTTTGAATCTTATTCATATAAACAAGATATACACTCTGGTTAGGTAAACCGTAACCGAACCGTGTGTAAAGACTATGTCGAACATGGTTAGCCGAAATTAACCGATTTGAACTTTAAAAGCTTAACACTCATTTTCATGTAAACAAAGACATTGATCTTAAGTCACAATCATGTTATCAAATAAGTCTAGTGTATTTAATAGAGAATTGACCAAATGCAAATTATCTCATAGAAATAATTTAGTCGCAATTGAATCATAATCGACATAGTTGGTAAATGCACAAAGTACAAATACTTGAGTCGTTCGTGAATCGGTTGAGTCATGGTACGCGAACCCGTTTGCAAACTTATAAGCAAAACCGAGTTCCAGAGTTGACATAAATTTTCCAGTACACATACTGATTTGCAATCTTAGGTGCAACTCTAAGTTCCGGAGTTGATAGAACTTTTTCAGTTCACGTACCAGTTTGTAAACTCAATAATTTTACCGGTTCCGGAGTTCACAAAACCTTTTCATTTTGCGTACCGTTTTGGGTACTAAACCATTTATAGAACATAAAACTGTATTGGTTCGCATACATGTTTGAATACTTTAACCCGGTTCCCTTACCACAGTTCCAAAATGGTTTGCATAAGAATATGCATACCTATCCGGATCCAAAACAAACATACTTTCCATTGATGTGAATACGAGTATGCGTATCACACAAATCTAAAAGTCGATGTATAGCTACTCCACTACGTGTACGAGTACATGTAGTACATGTTGAGACGTATAACAATTTTCTCAGTTTGTAAGACATATAACACTGTCTTGTATTCCGAATATATTAGTTCTATATTTTTCTAAATCAATTTGAAATATTCCCGAATAACATCAATGACAAATATCACTGTTCCAGGATATTTTCGAATGATAAACTTGAATCAAGATTTGGTTCCAAACAATAAATTATTCTTCATCGAAATTGATCAAGTATGAACAAGTGTTCGTTAAGCTTAGTCATTATATTTCTAGAAATTCGTAAACTTGATAATTAGTTCTCGACTTGAAATTCTTGTCTATGCAAGGTAGTATAATTAGTTATGCGAAAAATGTCTCAAGGATATAAAAGTGAATATAAATTGAGAAATATGTGGTTCAGTCTTCACTTACGTTTTGTTGATGAAGTTCTCCAAAAGCTTCAGTTGATATTCGCCTTCAAAAGGTGGAACGTAAATGATGACCGGTTGGTTTCTCAACTACCACTATCCTAGACCGAGACTTAACTAATTGTAGACTAGAAATCAAGATATAATTTTTACAACTAAATTTGACAACAAGCTTGATATAGCAAAACTCTTGAGTTCGACCGAGCAATACTCTAACAGTTCTCACTTCTCATAAAGGAAAAGAAAGAGAAGCTCAGTGACGGTATCTTTTGAAGCTAAGAGAAAACCTAAACATTCTTTAGGTTATTCTGGAGACCTCAACATCACCTTACACTCATTAGAAAAACAAAGCTTCAGCAGTCAACCCTCTCCTTCATACAAGATAGTTCATGACACAATAGATTATCATGGACTTAGGGATATTCCCTTTAATGAATCACCATTTACATGGTCCAATCGTAGATGTATCCAAAAAAATGTCAAAACCAGAATAGATAGAGCTTTAGCAAACAACAACTGATTTTTTTCTTACCCAAATGCAGTTATAAATAATCTTTTACCGCATGGTTCTGATCATGCTGCAATCTTACTTCGTATGCATCCAACAAGCATTTCAAGCCAAAAACAAAAAGATCCCATCAAGTATGGCTCGACAATCCAACTTGCAAGGAAGAAATTGAAGAATGATAGAACTTATATGAGAATAAACACTTGAATGTTACAGAGAAACTTCAGGCTACAATAACTGCTTTAGGGAAGTGGAATAAAAATGTTTTTGGACATGTAAATACAGAAATTAAAGAAGTCCAGCAAATTCTTTAGAGGGAGAAAAATATAAGCAAACATGATACAAGCAAGATTAAAGTTATAGAAGATGAATTTAATTCATGGTATGACAAAAAAAAAAGAAAATATTGTGTACCAGCAAGCAAGAGAAAATATAATCAAGAAAGAATACGGGAATAACAAGTATTTTCATGCTAAAGCAAACTACAGAAGAAGAGGAAATCACATTGATTCTCTTTTTAATGATGATGGAAAATGGGTCTCAACTAAGGAGGACAATAAACTTCTTATTACAAAGCACTTCAACAAAATTTAGACTTCATCAGATCATATCATAGATACTAGTATTCTACAGCTATAAATCCTTACATCACTGAGGAAGAAAACCAAAACTTAATTCAAATTTCATCTGAGGAATAAATCAAAGAAGCTATATCCGGTATCAATTCTTGGGATGCTCCAGGACCTGATGGATATCAAGCTGGTTTCTACCAACATATTTGGAGCATTGTTGGTGAAGAGGTAACAAAATGGTGCAAGATTTCTTCAATAAGGGTTAGTTTCGAAATCAGCTGAATGAAACCTTTTAAGTGCTTCTTCCAAAAAAAATATTTAGTTACAAAAAATAAATAATAATAATAAAAGAAAAAGTTAAGACCCATAAGCTTATGTAATATTACTTACAAGCTCGTCACAAAAATTCTAGTCTCAATACTGAAGCCAAATCTTCACAAGATAATATCTCCATGGCAAGCAGCTTATGTTCCATGCAGAAATATACAAGACAATGTGATAATAGCTCATAAAATGATGCATTACATGAAATATACAAAAGCTTATCAATGGGTAGTTGGTATAAAGTTGTACATGGCGAAAGCGTTTGATAGGATGCAATGCGATTTTCTTTAGAAAGTTATCGCTCATTTGGGTTTCTCTCAAAAATGGTGTCAACTAATACATCATTGTATTAGTACAACTAGAATCTCAATTCTTATCAATAGCAATCCAACAGAATTTTTCTCTCCTACCAAAGGTCTTAGATAAGGTAATTCAATATCTCCTTATCTTTTCATTTTGTGCATGGAAGAATTTAGCAGACTCCTTACAGATGTTGTTAAAGAAAAAAAATCATTGAACCAGTCATTCTAGCCAAGACAGGTCCTTCAATTTCTCACCTACTATTTGCAGATGACTGCATCCTATTCTCTAAAGCTACATGAAGATCAATAAACAATGTAAAAGAGATTATCTACAAGTTTACACCTCATCCGGTCAGAAGGTCAATCTTGAAAAATCAAGTGTTTTCTTTAGTAAGAACTTAAAGAAAGAAGCTTGTGCTGATATTCTCAGGATGCTACAAATGAAGCAAATTGGAGAATGTGAAAAATATTTAGGTACATTTCTTAAAATCCCTAGAAGCAAAGATAAATTTTTTATCCTTCTATAGCTCTGCAATGGAAAACAGATTACAGACATGGCAACGAAATCTAACATCTCAAGCAGGGAGAACCACTCAAATTCAAGCTTCTTTAAGCACCATGGCTAATTATCAAATGAGTTTGTTTGAAGTTCGAGATAAAACCATTGCAAGAATGAACGTAATTCAAAGAAGTTACTTCTGATGTAAGAAAGGGGAGGAAATGCTATTTTATGGAAAAAAAAGTTAGCTTACCAAAAAGATTTGGAAGTCTGGGTCTGAAAAATCTTAAGTTGGTGAATCTTACTGTACTTGCAAAATTAGCTTGGAGATTAGTAAATGGAAAATAAGCAATCAAATTCTGGAGGCTAAATATTTCAAAGACAAAGACCTTTTGGCTGATGATACTTCAAAGAAAAAAAGCTCTTGGATTTAGCATAGTATACAGACAGGTCTGCAAATCATCAAGACTTATTACATATGGGAGGCAGGTGATGGTTCCTCAATTATAGCAGCTACAGAAAGTACTGAAGTTAAATTCAACTAGTATTATCATTTCACGCTAGCAAACTGTATTACAATGCTAATATACATGCATTGCAAACATTTCTTATCTCACGGTCATTTTCATGGAGCATATCCCCAAACTAAATTCTAGTTCACCAATAAAAAATTCCAACTATTACAATAGAACTTCGTTAAATTAATATGCGATAAGTTAATAACTTCACTAAAATAATATTTTTTGTCATTCCCGACTTGTTCCAATGTATTAAATTAATAACCCCGCTAAATTTATGAGATAATAAAAAATTTACGTTTCTAATAGGGCTCAACTAATATATAAATTAATAATCAATGTAATACCACTACATTACGGTACCTTATTAATTAAAATAGGAGTACAAAGATTTCTTTTGTTGTTCTCATTTATACATTTTGTAGCTCCTTAAAGAAGTTTCAAAATGATTTTGTTGTATCGTTATTAATATTTTTTAACTTTGACATGAAAATATGAATTGACACACACAATATGGAATATATTATCATATGTTATGCATAAAAGAATTTGAATTGAAAACAAAACCTATAGATATTTATTTGTATAGGAACATCAGCACAAATATTTTGGAAATTCAAATATAAATTTGGTATGTTTCGATATATTAATAACTTATTAATTTGTCGATAAATTAATACTTCGGTTAATTGATAGAATTTAGCAGTCTCAAGACTATTAATTTATCCAAGTTTTACTGTAATTTCTAACATATAAAATATTAATTCAAAAGTCTAATGAATTCACTTAAGAACTAAAGATATCTTGCATATTCATTTCACCAACTCTACCATCATTACCAGCATGTTGTTTAAGTCATTCTTCATCATATCTATCATGAATACTCTCGTCTTAGGATTCGTGTAGCCAAAGCCTATTAGGAAGAGAAATCTGAACTGAACCTCACCAGAATTGAACGGTAAAAACAGACTAAAGAACGACAACAAAACAAAACTATGAAAAAAATCCAAAAATTAAAATAAAATAAAATCAACAAACTGAACTTTCAACAACATCAACAACAACAATCAAAACATACCTAGATTCAAAACCTATTGATTCAAGGAAAGTCTTGTTCTTCTGCTCCTTCAATCTGAATAGAATCAACCAAAAGAAAAACCAAAGCCTAATCAAACTAATAACATAGAACCACAAAATGAGGAAAACATATTGAATCAAATTGAAAACCTTACCTGGAGTAGCTTCTAAACAACAATTTGAATAAATTGATTGATTCGAATTCGTATAGTGATGATTAGTTGTTAAATCAATTTGAATCTTATCGATTGAAAAAAAGAATAGTCCAATCAATACATGAGATATTCTTCAGCTCAACCGAAAAATCCAGACTAAAGGACTTATACCAAATGGATTGGTCGATTGGCTGTTAAATCGGTTAACTAATCTATAAATCAATTGAAACAACAAAAAAATGCTCGAGCTCTGAGATGTAACCCAACCCTAGATAAATTGTTGGAGCTCTGATTTGAGACTCAATCTGAAAACTAAAATGAATGATTGATTTTGTCCTTCGGTTTGTAAATACGTAAACATCATCAACAAAGATCGATATAACTAAAATCGTATTCTTTCTCTCTGTAAACGCTATGAACAGATCTAAAAACCCTAATTTTCTCCAGACCAGAGACGAAAGAGAGAGAGAGTGAATATGAAAATAAAATCTAATAATCAGTGTCATTATCTATAAATACTAAAGGGAAGTCTTGATATTATTAAAATTATGATTTATTAATAAGCCCTAAAGTCTAAAGTTTTGGGCCTAGTAGTAACATAATCCGAAAAGTATGGGATTGATAATGAAGATCAATTTTGTGGGTTTTCTTAATGTTCAACCCATATAGTATTCGCTTTTATTTTTCTTTCTAACTGTATAAATGTAGGTACTTTTCATGTAAACCACAATGATGCCCGACATGAAACAAGCATCTGAAGTAGAAATGCCATGTGTTTTTTTGTTTATAATGATTTGCATTATCTTTGTAGTTGTGTATATATTGGAAAACTCTAAAGCCAGGACAAATTTTGACTCAGTGTATATATCTCCTGCTGACCCTGATATAGGAGTGTCGATATATATTGAGTGAATATCTGGTGCTTCTGGTCTATATATCTAACTCCTGGCAAATGTCAGACTACCAAACCCCGTGTTTGAAAAAAAAAAGACTTAGGTACACTCTTTTTGGTTTACGTATAACATTACTAGCTAACAATGAAGATGAAACTGTAGAGCACCTATTAGTTCACTGCGAGTTTGCCAGAGTAGTGTGGTTCGTTTCTCCCCCGGGCTTCAGATTTCAACACAACAATCAGATGTCTCTAATGGATCTAATAAACCTTTTCTTCAGCTGCAATGATGAAGACTCGACTACTGCTCTAGGTATGTCCATTTGCTGGGCTATCTGGAAAGCACGCAATGCTAAGGTCTTTGAAAATAAGGGTGTCTCTATCCAGGGATTCTTGGTTACATCATCACACTGGTACAACCTCTACTTCAACTTCACAGAGGTAGAGGAATCTCTAGAAGTGAATACCAATCAGGCGAACCCTATAACTGAGGCCAACAATATCTGGAGAGCTCCATATTATCCTAAGGTTAAAATTAATGTGGATGCTGCTTGGAAAGATGGTGTGTATGCATGCGCGGGTTTAGCGAGAGACACTAACGGTAATTGGTGTGGAGTTGGAACCAAAACAGGAAGATCAGACTCAGTGGTTTTCGCCGAAGCTGAAGGTTTCAAACTTGCAACTGAATTGGCAGTATGGCTAAATTTGGGAAACATCATTATTGAGGGTGATAGCCAAGTCGTGGTAAACAATCTCAAGGGAGTTTTAAGGAAGATTCCTTGGAGGATATGGATATTGAAGGATGATATCATTTCTAGAATGAGTACTCTCAACAGCTCTGGAGCATACAACTATGTGCCAAAACCGGCTAACTCAGCTGCTCACTCTTTAGCAGTTTATGCTCTTTTGGACAACGTCCAACATATGTGGACTAGCTCTAATTTCCCTCCAAGTATTGTCAGCATCCGGGATGTAAACAATGGCTAGTTTTTCTGTTTTCTCTTTTCCTACACCAAAAATAAATAAAAAATAAACAGGGACCTACGTCCTGCTGATATTCTTGTTCTTAATTGGGAAAATGGCCTGGATGTTTGTGTGGATATTACAGGCGTCTCTCCCTTCAGGTGATGGTATTCGCGCTTTTGTCCCAGGTCAAGCTATTGTCAATGTTGTTTTGCGTAAACGCAACAAATACTTGGATCAATGCACTTCTCACGGTTATGGGTTAGGGGTCCTAGCCTTTACCACGTTGGGGGAACTTGGGGATGATACTTTGTGTTTTTTTAAGAGATTGAAAAATTGCCTAGTTAGTAATGATGTCGGTAGAGGTGTTGGGAATATTTTTTTTATAGACTAGGTGTTGCTATTCAGAAGGGAGTTGGTGCTCAGCTTGTTGTTAGGCTACCAACAAAAGTCTTGTATGATTCTATTGATTGATTGTTTCAATAAATTATAATATTAATGAGTTTATTATTTTATTTTAAAAAAAAAAGTTAAGTAAATTCAACATTGAAAGAGGTTTATTATCCACGTCGAGAACTAGAAGTCGGATTACATTAGAACTTACTCGATTGTTTACAGGATTTTTAATCCTTTACAAACAAAATGGAAAAGAAACGGTAAAACAGTAATGCTACCTTGAACAATAACTTTGCGCTATCAGTGAAACAGAAGCGAAAAAAACTTGCCCATAGATGAAGGATAATATAATTCACATCGAGTATTACCCAAAACTGTAACGAATATCTACATTCAGTGACCCATTTACAATCAACAGTGATACTGTCGTTCCGGTATTAAAATGTGCAAGTAAAAAAAGAAACACCAAAAGATTGAAAATCAAAATGTATGCGTTTTGATATGACTATACTACATATTTACAGCTTGCATTCGGAGTTGGACTGCTTTTGTTAGGAAGTCCCCTCCGTATCACAGTAACTTGAGTCTACCCAACAGCTCTCCAGCAATATGCTTCTTTTCTTCAACGGATATACCTCTTAGATGCAGAGAGCCATTGAAAGACACTGATACCCTGATAAGCCCTGGTTACGTGATCGTAAATGGTTCCTTGACTCTGCAAACTGAAGTAGGCCGATAAGTCAATTCGATTTGACTTTTGAAGCTTCCAACAGATATCCTTATCAGACTCAAGTTCACTCAGCAACTGTGATATCCAAGGAATCCCTTGCAGCTATCCTTGTCTTGTGATATCGCTTTTCTCTTAACCGATTTGACCGTGCTTCTCTTCTTGCCGTGTAACCTACTGTTATGGGTCTTATCGATCTTTGTCGTACCATGTGACAGTACTCTGGATCATCTGTTTGTCCTTCTAATCTTAACCACTGGATCATCTGGTGATACATTGGAAAGAATCTCATTTGAATTGCAGAATAGGCAAAGTATGGCATGAGAGTTGCGATCACAACGAAGAGCGTTACAAGCCAATATGTAGGAGCTGGGGCAAGGGCTTCTATGAAAACTTGGTAGGCAGTTGTGGATAGTAAAGGAGACATTGCACCATAAGCTAATAGAAACAGGTACCAAAGAGCAATTCCACCCCAGATGAACAAATGTTGAATCATGGTGAAATAACTAACTGAAAGCGCCATCTGACAGTTTACGACCCAAATGACGCATGTATACATAGTAGCTCCAAGAATCTCGAAACCAACAACTTCGCCACCTTTACGGAATGCTTGTAGTTCAAGTGCATTTATGCACAAGAAGAAGATCATAATGGCACTGCAAACCCCATTTAACATCCAGCTAAGTATTCGAAGCCAGCTGAAGAGCACGTTTTGAACACCTTCTTGGTATAGTAAGGGAAACTGCCACATGAAAGGAGGTAAACCGTGAGCAATCTTCAAGCGCAAACAGTTACATCACTGATCAGAAATATTAAATGCCTCGTCTTAGTTGTTTTCTCACTATTACAACTTCACTAAGAAGGCTTTCAATACGGACTGTTGGAAATTCCGGGTTTCCAGTTAGCTGAATATTAGAGGGAAACTAGTAAACAACAATCAAGAAAGACTATTAATGGCCATACCTTGAGGCAAAATCGAGCAGAGGCATCTTGATCAAAGACCCCCAGCGCAATCACGGGAAGTGATGTGAAGAAGACGTTATATAGTGACATATACCAATCGTTATATGCAGCTTGACCGGAGAATGATGCATGAGCCTCGTACAAGAAAAGAGTAAAACCGAATGCAATGTTCTTGTAAAAGAAGTAGCATATCTGTGGAAAGAGCAAGATGAAAAAGGTTGGTTATCTTCATGTTTCAAGATAATAGATTCTTTGCGTGCTGAATTTGAAAATACCATATTTCTGCCACGCACAACCAGGGAATGAAAACCAGCGCAATTGAAATTCATGTGAAGAAAATTATCCAAATTTGAAGAATGAAAAACGTACCATTGATGAGATCCTTCTGTAACACCAATGTCCATGGACAAGCAGAAGACGCTCCAAATAACGGAATTGAGCAATTGAGATATCGCTTGACATAACTGCCTGGGATTTTCACCAAACAGAGATTAGAGAACATAAATGAGTAACTGAGAGAAAGGATCATTCTCTGGAAAGAAGAACGAAATTAGACCTTGTACAGTTAGTGTACTAGCTTACCTGCATGCCTTCCACACCACTGATACCAATTCCGATATCAGCTTCTTGAAGCATACCCACATCGTTGGCTCCATCACCAATAGCTAATGTTGTCTTACCAGTTCCATTCTTAACCAGTCTTGTAACCTACAAGGGTTATCTCTTAGGACCTCGTTTTCACCAAAGCATATTAAGTAACAGAAGTATTTTGTGCAATATATAGATATATGTGAGAATAAAAGTGAACTTACAAGTGCTTTTTGTTTTGGTGATGAACGACAGCAAATAACTGATGCACAACCCACTGCAAATTCCAGAAAGAGATTTTTCACGTCATCCTCCAGAGCATAAGCAAGCGACTTCCCATCAATAATTAACGCAAATGCATCTGAACTTCCACTTGATGCAGTAACTTGTTTCTTCCCTTCAGTTATCTGATGGATTATACTTTCTTTTGATACCTGAAAGAAAGAAAGCACCACTCATCAGTAAGACATTAATCCTTTATAGTACCTCTCTTTGTTTTAGTTCTTATACACTTCTTGTCTAAAATGATTTCTGTGTGAGGGCTCTGACCTTCCTGATCGCAGACTTATCCCCCTCTTTTACAATTGCCTTGATTTCTGGAGTCTCTAAGGTGATAATCGTCTGCTTCATTCCTTGTCTAAGCAAACTACACGAGAAACTGCATAATGGAATTCAAGTCAGAAAAATGTAAGCATATTGATATCATAAACACATTAGGCTCACATTCATATTCAATGTCAAGAAATTTTTATGTTTTAGCATACCCAATATTGATAGCAGTCTCCATCTTATCTCCAGTCAAAACCCATATCTTTATACCAGCTTGAGCAAGTTTGTCAATACATTCAGGAACCTGAGCACACATGATTCAGTTAAATCCCATAAGTGATGGGCACATATTGAACAAAAATGATATGTTTAAATCTTGTACTGACCCCATTTTGGAGTTTATCCTCAACTGCAGTTGCACCGAGAAGAATCAAATCTTTCTCTAACTTCGCTGCAACTTCATCGACCATTGCATCACGATCTGCACTAACTGAGTTCTTGGCCTCAGTGAATTCCTCATTGAACTTTTCATATTCTTCCTTGGTGATGCCACGATACGCAAGTACCAAAGTCCTCAGACCTGCATCGGCATACTCATTCATGTGCTCTGTAGTCTGCTCTTCAAACTCTCTCCCATCCTTTGAGAGCCTTTCAAGCATGACACTGCTTGGATAGAAGTATACAATGGTATTGTTGGAATACGTAAAAAGCTGTAAACAAGTAGAACACTAGCTAGTTTTTGGAAATGATAGCAAGAAAGTAACTTTTCAAGTCTTTCACACACCTGTCTGCACCTTTGGAGAGTAGTAATAACTTTCCCTCCTCATCTCTTACTATCACAGACATTCTCTTTCTCGTGCTATTAAACTCTAAGAAGTTCAAAAGGTTATAAGACCTACAAAAACAAATGAAATGTTGAATAAACAATCATTTGAACACTCGAAATCTCATACAAGTAATGTATAAAGAAAGCTTCTTATGTGTCATAAGGGAACTGACCTTTCAACCTTCTTGCCAGATAAGGGATCTATTTCATGCAATGAAATGCTTGTTTGTGTCCTTTTACAGAATTCGAAGCCAAGTTCTCTGGCTGCAATGACAAAAGCAGCTTCATCTGGGGATTCAGCTTCATAAGATATCCTTCCCGTCTCTTCATCCACTTCAGGTAAGGCAGTGTGACATATTGCTAATAAACGAAAGAACTGCTGAATGACATCCGATCTGCGCTCGTAAACCCATTGCCCATTCACAATTCTTTCATCCTTAAAATTATACCCTTTAATAGATTGTTTCTTATCTGTAGGATCCACCATATTGTGCTCCTCATCATCTTCCACCTCATAAGCTAATGGTGATCCTTTTCGTCTAGCCATTGATCTCTCAACCTCAGTGATCCCACGGCCATAAGCTGTTCCAGCTATAGAGCACTTGATGAATTCCATTGAATTGCAGGTTAGAGTTCCTGTTTTATCAGAAAGAATTGTGTTAACTTGGCCAAGTTCCTCATTCAAATTTGACGTGCGGGCATGTGCAGGTCTATCAGTTTCTTCATGGTACATGTGAAGATCTTGGTTAATGAAGGTACTTTGCAGAACTTTCACGACTTCGATTGAGACATACAACGAAATCGGGATTAAGTACCCATATAACATCAAGGCTGTTAAAAAATGAAGAATTGCAGCGAAGGGTGCATCTTTAGGATTATAGAAATCCGTTGTTTTGTCCGGTCTAAGATACCACCTTTTCATCCTGCCATTTACTAGGTCTTTGCTGGTTATAATTCCAAACCAGATTGAACCGATGAAAGACATCAAAACCAAGATAGCAAACAAGAAGTAAATAACTTTGTCCATCTTTTTCTCAACTCTGCTTCTCTTGGATGGTGGGTCGGTTGAATTCTGCATAACTTTTGTGTCACTGCCAGTGAAGATAACAACCCCATAGATATAATCCGTGTTCCGAAGCTTTGAGTCCCTAAGGAGAAGTTGTTGAGGTACAAGTGGATACTGTTGTTCTTCAACATCCATACTTCCAACAAAAGTATACAGGTTTGCATTTGGGTCTTCACATTTAACCACAGCCTTGAAATCTTTAAAGTTAGAGTCTTCAACTAAGTTTGAAGATACCTCCAATGCTTGTTTGACTTTCAAATTCGTCTCTCCATCAAGATTCATGGTTTCCACATAACATATAGCATCTTCATAACTGGAAGAAAGCAAAAGGAGATCTGCTGGAAAATATTCATCGTTTTCCACCTTCACTACATCTCCAACTCTTAGATTCTTCCATGTAGTATAATCGAAAACACCATCACTTTGATGTACTTTAACTGTTCGATTATTCACTTCGTTATCCTTCAAAACATAAATTATGAATTAAAATTAAATAATACCCAGACTAACGAAAAAGATCCAAATTATGGATAACATAAATCTAGATCAAAAGGTGGTCAAACTTTCAGAGAAATTGATGAACAGTGACTCATTAACTTGAAGTGTCTCATTTGCAGAATTGGTTTCAATCTAACTTTTATGTCAGCTGAATTCAGAGCTATCACTGATCTTGTAACTTCATAATCTTCTGTCAGGAAAAATAATATCAAGCAACTTAAGTTCATAAATTTCCTTACTTAGATAAATTTTGCAACTTTCATTTTAGAGATCTTCTTAGAGAAATTTAACAACCATATAGACAAGCATACCTGTGATTTTCTTCTCCAATCTTCAACAGCTTCTTTAATCATAGTGGCGCCGATTACGACAACAAGAGGAAGAACAGCACTAATTGGGGTGTAAGGAGAAAGAGAGGTGAAAGATAGACAAGCAGCAATAAGAAAATATATATTTGCAACTCTTCTAAATTGTTCGAACAAAGATTTAGGGAAAAACGTAGCAAGTGTATACTTTGTAGTTCTAATATAGTTACTTCCATAATTCCGCAATGATGCATCAAAACTATAAGGTTCGTTACAGAAAACCACTCTTGAAAATCCAGGTCCTCCAATCTGTGAATGATCTTCTACAAATGAAGCTTTCCCACAGTGAAACGCATAGATCTTACTCAATTGCAGCTTTTTTCTTCCAACTCCACTCATTCTTATTTTCTCTCAAGAAAATTTCAAGAGCCCCAGTTGTTGTAAAACAGAGACAAACTTACCCAGTAATTATTCTTTATCGATTAACTAATCAAGAAGAAGATTTTCCCAAAAAAATGCAGCTTATTCAAGACAACCCACTAGTACTACTCTGTACACTTTATTTGAAGTTGAACTCAAACCAAAACCCCAGACAGGCAGATATCAAAATATCAAATATATTTGGTAGAAAAATACCGACCAATTACAGCACACCAAAACCCCAAAAAAGGTTCCTACTTAAAAACAAAGCCTTGAGAAAAAAAACAAAACGAATAGAAATTTTCTGCAGAGAAGAGAGAGAGACTGACTGAATATACAAATTCTGGCAGGAAATAGAAAAAACTTGTAACCTGTAAGAACCAATGAAAGAAACTGATGAATACACTTAAAACTCTGAGCAAATTTGAGATGGCAAGTCTTAAAAGAAGAGCGAAGATTAATTATTTATCACGTTTTTGTATTCCAATCTTTGAACATAGACTTCAGATCTTTCCTTTTGACTTGCAGCCTAAGACCGAAATGATGAGATTGATTATATATATTTATGGACATCTATGACGCGCTAATTGGTCTTTTGTCAATATAACAACAATTTCCTGATCCTCGACTACTATTTTTATTATTTTAAAGGAAAATGAACCCGCTTTAATCAATTATTAGGATAAAGTTAAAATTCATCCACTCACCCAGACTACAGAAAGGTCAGTTACAGTGAGACAAGTTGAATTTTCGCGGGAAGTGAATCCAAAATTCGTAAATAATTTCCCTGCCGATGATTTTTATGCTCGAAAGCGACCATTAGAGAAAATTCTTATGGTGACAAAAAGAATTTAACAACTATCCAAATTTATTTAATTTTTGTCTTCAAGGGTGACAGTGAACTAGTAACATAATTTGCTGTAAATTCACAGTAAAATAGGTTTTTTTAATGAAAATTTTTGGGGCATAGTAGGTTGGAAAGCTGAGAGCTTTAAATGATAGATTTCTAGAAGTTTGAGTTAGAGATTTTCATGTGTACGTGCGATATTTTAATTGGCGTTGCCGTCAAGTACGCAACCTTTGGTAGAATTTGGATCGTAGAAAGGTCAACGGAAAATAGGTCTTCTCATAAGACTCCCACATGCAGTACTCCTCATTTCTCGTTCATCTTCTTTTTAAGACGGAACTGCATAGCTGCGAGGCAATTACAGGCACATTAGGTTACACGAACATCGTTGCGGAGTTGGAAGACCTCCCCGTATATCGCCCAGATGAGTTACTAAACAGAAAGCATATAAAAGTTTTAGTTTTGACATTGAGTAGGTTGATGTGAACATTATGGTTGACGCGCAAGAAAAATACCTTGAACGATAGCAATCCTAAGCTATTGTTTGAAGAAAAGGGTGATTCTTTAAAGACCGTGGGTCCCAAAACCGCCCACACATATGGAACGAATCTCATCCCACCTGAAATTAGTAAGAAAGACGTTTTTAGGTGTTGTTTCATGTATGTGAGCGGTTTTGGCTTGTCTCACCCCATTCTTCTTGAAAAGTAAAAGCTATTCAGATGTTAAAGGTATAAAAATCAAGAAATTTCCACATAAAATGAGATATTCGGAGACTTTCTTCAAAATTTTCGGTTGTAAGTTGTTATGTCTGAGTTTAAATTAACATTTATGTATCTTTTGCAAACAAAAATATAGAAAGATAATCTGTTTTTATTATTTCTCTAACATGTATTGTAATTTTGAAGTCTGATGTTCCATTGTAAATTTATTTCAGGAATTCCGAATAAAAAGTCTAAAATATTAAAAATTGTTGTATTCTGGAGATGAGTTAAGGTAGTATTTGTTAATGGCGCTTCAATAACTCTTCTTTTATCTAAGTTGCTTGAAGAGTTGTACGTTTGTGGATACCATTATCTGAAAGGAAATACTTCTCTCTACCTCTCTATCTTTTACAAGCATCTAACAGGTTTGCGCACGCACCGGAAATTACATTGGTAAAGCCAGTGGACTTGTAATAGAAACTTGTCAATTGTTATTTTGTTTCGATATATATAGTTTATAGTTTGTTTAGTAATTATATCATTATTTCGATTATTCTAAATGGCATTGTCAATTTCATATCTGATTCATACAATCTTATTGTATAACCGTTGAAAATAGTCTTTGAAATTAGCAATTAGGCGTCCGCGAAAAATAGTTGCTGGAAATTCTCAGAAGCCGATCATGATTGTGTTAAAACTCTTATTTCTCATTATGTCTGTTATTGGGGCTTAAGAGTGTCGTCAACTTAGAATGACATTGTTGTCAAATTAAATATGGAAAAGAAGTATGTTAGTTCATGAATAAGCAAAAACGCATAAGTATTTAGAAATTACCACGGGTTCCAATTTGTTAAGGAGCAGAAGACATAATATTAGGGTTTTGCATTAAGTAGAACATATGAGAAATGCCATAGTTTTCAAACTTGTACCGTTCTCTAAAGACACTTGACTAATAATAATAATAATAATTAAAAAAAAATTATATATTTCAAACTGCATTATAAAGAAGAAGATCACTAGCAGGACAAAATTTGAGAAGTGAGAAAAACCAAACTACAAAATGGCAAATTTGTAGTAAGCTACCAAGTAACATAATCAAGATGGATGTTGAGACAACTTCAACAAATATGAGGAGGTGGTGGTGTAACACATGATTCTGATGGTAAGTACTTGGTGTGTTACGAGTGTTTGTTTTCAAGTGAATTCTCAACTAAAGTTGAAGCTAAAACATTGAAGTTCAATTGTCCAGATAATTGGAATACATTTTGTAGAATGAACTCGTAATAATACTTTCCAACAATTCATTTGTAGAATGAACTTGTATTGGTAGTTCTTTGTGGCGGTTCATTTTGTAGAATGAACTCGTAATGATAGTAAATTTCCAGCAATTCATTTTGTAGGATGAATGTGTCATGGTAATTTAGTTCATCGTAGAAGTATATTTCGTTGAATAAACTCGTGATGAAAGTTCATCTTGTAGTTTATTTTAGCTAAACGATAACATGAAAATTAAAGCTTCGAAAAAATAGTAAAATTGGTAGACGTTGTATAGATCTCATTAAAATCTTTCCAAATATATAAAACTTGTTGAACTACGACCTGTAATTCGAGGAATATGTACTTTAAATTTAGTCTTTAACTATTTTTTGTAAGAGGAGCATAATAGAGAGAAAAAGAAATTTTGACATTATTCTAAAAAACGTTGACATCTTTTTGTGTGGGTAACTTTCACCTTGGGACAAAATAACATTTTCTGGACCAAAATGATAAAAAAAAAAAAAACCTAATGTAGTCAATCTTGGAAGAGACAACTGAGATTTCACCGAAAATCTAGGTTTCGGTCCGTGGCCAAGACGAGTCTTTTAACATCAACGATATGAAATTTGACCGAAAAACTCGTCGAGAATGCGGAGATTCCACCGAGATGCGCCCATATCTCGCCAAAAAGTTTTTCATATGAAAACTTAGTAATAAAAATCAAATCCAACCTGGAAAAAATCTTTTTTTTTTCAACTTTTCTTAAAAATTGGAATTGATCTTACATCTATACATTTTTAACATATGTAAAATATGCAAAATACTTGACATACGTATTGCAGATATACAATTTAAAAATAACAGCTCCGACATTTCACCGAGATAAGTTTTCTTAGTATTTCGGTCCTAACTGAGACGGACCGAGATCCGAAATTAACTACATTAGTCGAACCAGGTCAACATGACCAAATTGACACATAATATCCTATTATATGCATACAATAGTTTCTAGTTGTATATATAATTGAAAGTAACCAATACACTAAACACATATTTAGAAATTACACCATTGGAAGGGTAAACCTAAAATGAATTTAGGAGAAATTGAATCCATTATCTGTTTAAAGTAGCTTTCCTAGCTAACTTAGCTAAAACATTTATCGCACGATTTTTGTTTCTTTTTACATACATATAGAGAACTTTTAGAAAACTTGTAAAACCTATGTTACAGTCATTTATAATGAAATATTTAGTCCATGGCATAGTGGAAGAAACTGTTAGAGCACTGCTCGGTCGAACTCGCAAGCATTGCTATCTCAAGCTTGTTTGTCAAGTTTAGTTGCCAAAACTATAAGTCTTGATTTCTACTCTACTTATAGCTAATTCTCGGATTAGGATGGAAAGTGTAGTTGAAATTCAGACTTCACGGCGTTCATCAAATGAAGACGAAGAACTACTCAAGGGAAATTGTGGAACTTCATCAACAAAAGGTATATGGAGACTTGGACTCATCTATCACTCAAAAGTCTATCAACTCTATCTCCTATTTGAGACAAAAAGTCGTATTGCTATATAGACTTCAATTATATACATTTGGTATTTCGACCCGAGTTTATCTCGCTTATCCATTTCTCGAAATGTGTGTTGGTAAGCTTTTGCTTTAACCAAGTTCATCTTTTATTCTTGACGAAAGTCAAAAGATGATCATATGAAAAGCGCCTTGTAACATCTTCATGATTTGTGTGAGACAGTCATTTGATGTAGACTCGGAAAGTTTCGTATTGATCATTCGATCAATTGAAAATTGCTTTGAAGCTAATAATTTGTGTGAGACAGCTATTGTCGTCTTCCAAGAATGTTTCAATGATTGAAATGAGGGTTTAGAACATGTAATCATGATTGAATATAAACATAGTGTGTATTCACATTTGTGTAAAGTCCAAAACCTGGAACCATGGAGTACGTACCTGTATGCATACTGGTTGGTTGTTGGAAGTCCGAAAACTAAGTATGCGTACCCGTACTGGCGGAAGTTCAAGTTCCGTGAATTTCTGCTGGAGTTTGGAAGTCAGCAGCCATCTCTGTTGTTCCACGTCCCAACCAAAGCAGTGCCATCCACCATTCCAAGCAAGCAGCGTCATTCCAAAGTCAGCAGCGCCATCTCCGCATGGTCAAGATTGGAGTGCCATCTTCACCAGCCGAAGCAGCGCCATCTTCACCATTCCAAGTCAAGTGCCATCTCCGTACATTCCTCGACCTAGCCAGCCCTTGCTCGTTCTACAAACCAATTTGCAGTGCCACCTCTCCTGATCAGTATCCAAAGTTGCAGCGCTGACGCCAACCCCATATGCCCAAGCCGAATTCCTGCGAAGCCTCCAATACAAGGATCACAAATTCTTCATGTCTCCTGACAAATTTTAGCCAAATATTCCTGACAATCTCTTCATGACTTGTCGTTTCGATTTTATCCTTGTCTGTCACCATCTCATGCTTACCCCGCAACAATGCCACTGTTACGAGCTAAGCGGGGGACTTAATGTTGATGGTGGTTTTTAGCTTAGGTTTAGAATTATAAAACCTTGCATCTGATGTGACGTCACTCTGTAAGGAAACGGAGCCATGAGTGTCAACCTCTCCACTGGCATACTTATTGAGCCGTTCGATATATTTTCATGAAATTTATCCAGACTGGCGTATGTAGAAACAATCCCAGATGCTCTGTCAATTTCAACACCTTGTTTATATTATTCCCTAATGTAAGAACCTCTGAGTACCTTTTATGTGTTATGTTCCCCGGCAGAACCCTTAATATTGGTATGGCATGACGGATTTGTGTTCACTCGCAGCAGAGTAGCACGAATTTCCCAGTATCAAGATTAAGGTCCTTACACGAAATACTCAGTCAGAAAGCATGCTGCTCTCTGTAAATAAAGAATTATGTGTCAACACATAGAATCTAATCAATTTTGTGATAACTCACAAAACTCATGAACCTGACTAGTTTCCAAAATTAGGGTTTTTGCGCCCTGTGCAGTATATTATACCTCGTCGATCGAAATTATGCCTAAACAACTAAGCAATTGATCCGTCGCGGATTAATAGGTGCAGAGTCCTGCCCAAAATCAGAAAACAAAGAGTAACAGAGTCGCATGGAAGGAGCAACAATGAGGGGAAGCGTGGCCATGCCATAGGCCAGTCGGCACCACTTGTCCACTCCCCACGCTACACAACCGACCCTTACTCCTTTGTCGACCAATCAGGTCGCTCTAAACCTGCCACACTCCCAGGAGTTGTGGTTGGGCCCATGATTTCCGGCCCGATTTCCCAACGGCCAATCAGGTCGCATTAAACCTGCCACGCGCACCAAAAGGGTATCCACGCCCATGCTTGGCCGCCCCTACTTTCATTAACCAATCAGATTGCTTTAAACCTGCCACAGCCTTAAAAGAGGTTGAAATTGTGTCAAGAGGTCGCCATACTAAGTTATCTTTCCAAAACCGCGTCAACATGCTAACGGCATGCCAAACATGCCAAACACGAACATGACACCAAACGGCATGCCAGGCGCACATGCCAAACGGCATGCCAAAAGCACATGCTAATTAGGGTTTCGACATGCCAAACCCTAATTTAGGCAAAGTTGTCGCGCCAACTGAGCCAAACAATTTTCCACAGAACATGGGGATCAATGTGGCCGTTGAAACTGATGTTGCCACACCACGTTTGAGTCTAACACCAACGTGCCAAAATTTCAATGGCCATGGCTACGCCAGGCGCCACTTACACCATCGTGTCGCTAGCATGCACAAACTATGCCAGCCATTCCACCGTGCCATGGGAATGCACAAGCCATGCCAGTCATGTCGCAATACCACTGGCGTACGCTAAAGGTGCCACCGTACCATTATCAGGCGCCAACAGAAGGTAGACACAATCAACGGTTACCCTTCCTCATGAGATGCGATCTCAGCCACCCAAGTTCGCCACCGAGCTGGCACGCTTGTGGCAATTATTAGGCGACCAGCCGCCTAAACCTAGTGGCCATGTCTACGCCAGGCGCCACTTGCACCACCGTGCCACGAGAATGCACGAGCCATGCTAGCCATGCCGCATCGCCACTAGCGTACACCAAAACACCACTGCGCCATTATCAGGCGCCAACACAAGGTAGCCATAATCAACGACTACCCTTCCTCATGAGATGCGATCTCAGCCATTGAAGTTCGCCACCGAACTGACAGGCTTGTGGCGAGTTTTAGGCGACCAGCCAAGACGAGCCTAATAACATCACATGCTATTTTCCTGCGGCAAGACTCTTGATTTTAACTTGCCACACGTGGCAAAGTGCTAAACGTTTTCCATGAAAACACTCGAGACATCAAACATGTCACAAATTGGGGGATACTCATCAGGGTATTGGTCTGGCGGTTTACAGCGTGCGGCGTGCAATATGACCGTTACAAGAAAGTGTCATAACCCGGGGCGGTTAGTAATGGCAAGAAGTAATGGTGTAAATGGATCCTTCATTATGGAAGCATAATTCCTGACGTTACACGTTACTCCACTCTTCCACCACTAAATCGTTTTCACTTCCTACGAGACCAAGGACGTTTTATTACGACTTGTATAAATAGGTTTCACCTATTTCCACTAGACAACAAGTTTTGGTCGGAGAACAATATAGTATCCAGAAATCACCTGGTAGCTTTCCATTCTGCTAGCCAGCTTTACTTTCTGATACAAGTCACAAGCAACCACACCTTCAGGATCAACGATTCTGGTCTCAACACTTTCTTCGCTTCCCTCCCTAAGACCAACCTTTCTCCTTCACTTTGTGACCGAAGCAAGCCTGGAACGGCCATTTCTTGGGAGATTAATCTCTCGTTTACAATATCAATTTCCAATTTTATTTTTCAACCTCGATCTCAAGATGGTAGAACTCAGGTCCAGATCAGCAACAAACCCTGAAAACGGTAGCGAGAGCTCATACTGTGACTCACCCGGCAAGTCTCCTCCTCAAGTGTACGTACCAAACCGAGCTATGAAGACTTCTTACAGCCAATGAAGGATGATTGGGGACTTCTCACAGCCAGGACGACGTAACCATAAAGCTTGGATTTGCGCTATGAAGATCCAGTTTTGTTAAAAACTCTAAAAGCGAGTAAGTTTTGTCAGACAATGTTTACACGATCTATTGTCTGAGTTTCCACATTTACAATGGAAGTCGATAACCATGTTATCCCAAATTTCACATTATCCCATATTTTCCCTTTAATACAACGTTCATGGTTTTGCGGCTTTTATGGAATAATTGTGCTACTCACGGCGATAAGGGTGCCACTATCTAAATAATCCACAAACCTTCACAGAAAGCAATCGTCTATGAAATCCGAAAACCAGAAAATCAAACCATGAACTAGGCGTTTCTTTGCCTTTCAAAAAAAAAAAACTAAGAAAAGGAAGTTCGGAAGACAGAAGATATTCAAGGGAAATAATTCAACAATGCTTCGTTCTTCTTGGAGAAAGCATCCTTCACGCTTGGAAGAGCCGCTTGTTTCAACTTCAATTCCTGAGACAACCTTTCGACTTCTGCTTCCTGTTGGTTGATCACATTCGCAGAGGGACCTTCGATTGCTTCATCCTGCAATTTTTGGATCTCAGAAAAACCTTCACAGAACCAAGAGACGTTGAACTCAAAGTTTACGCACACATCCCGGTGTAACTTCCAGCTCGAAATTACATCTCCCGAAACAGTGTGGCCGGTCATGTTGCACATGTCATGAATTGAGGATAAGGCTTCTTCTACACGCTTAACCAACACAAATCGGCTGGTGATATTTTTAGTTGTTGCGACATGCCCATACCTTTCCCATATTTTGGTATACAACTCCGCGTATTTTATTGGCACACTGAATCCTCCAATCAACACGTGACCCTCAAAAGGAGTCCCAAACAGAGGATCGAAAACAACACCTGCTGCTGGATGTGCAACTAGCAAAGATTCTTTGGGAACAATCACGCATGTCTCCACAACAAATTTTTCCACCATTGGGGACACAACAACATCTTCACGACGATCAATCTCCATCTTCAGATTACCAGTGGGTATGGTTTACATGATTGGAGACACAGTTATATCTTCATTGCCATCAATCTCCATCTCAGAGTTATTTTCAGAAGCGACTTCTTCCTGTGATATCACCAATTGAATATTTGCTCCAAATAAATAAATAAGTCCAAAAGGAAAAATGTGTAAAAACTCACCGACTCATCTGTGGGCCCGCTGGAACTAGAAGAGGACCCGTTGCTACGCTCTGAAGTGCTTTCCCCGTCATCACTGGATTCTGAATCTTCTTCTTCTTCATTTTCCTCCTCATTGGACGAAGGCTCAGTATTACCAGACTTTTTTTCAGAGGTCATTCCCTGACCACGTGCAAGCTTGGCGAAGGTGTTTGAACTGTCGAGACCCTAAGTAAAAAGAAGAAAAGATTTTCAGTGGCAACAATCCGGAATGTTCACGCAATTCAGTTAGAGAATCATATGTACTTGCATGTTTGAATAACTGAAGGTCACCAGGGCTGTCGAAGCCGATTGAAAGCCGCATGCACGACTTTTCGACCTTCGCTCCTTTTTCTGGGGACTGTCTTCACTTGAGTTAGAAGATTTCTGCTTACACGGAGAAGGAAATCTCAACAACCCGTGCTTCGCCAAAACCTTAGAGGAGGGCTTGCCGCGTGGACCTGTCACAACATTCTGCACGAATTGCTGAATAGAAAAGAACTCTCCCGGCCAAAAAGCATTATACTTAGGGGTTGCCACCGATTTTCTCCGTAAAAGCAGAAAGGGAAGACTCTTATGCTTTGCCAGGGAACTGCTATAAAAAACAACTGGCAACAGTTTTTCTGGAGGCGTTGATGGACGGCAGAATGGAACCCCCTGATCAAAGTCCATATGACGAGCGGCCCTGTCAATATTATTATATAGGACCGCTTCCAAAAATTCCTTGAAAAAGGATGGTACATATCCGGGTATGCAGCTCCGCATGAATATGACTTCTCCAACGGTTATATCCACTCCATCAGAATGCAATGTTATGTTCGGCACGGAAGCAAAAGTGTTTGGCTGAACAATGGATGCATGGACCGGAGCCCATGGACGGAAGTTTATTGCATTCACGTTGTCGAGAAAATCGACGAGTTTTGATCTAGGTCTTGGACGCTTCTTCGACCAACGAAGTATCCTAGAGCCGCCATATGTGTCAGGAAGTGAAGTTATTGGATTAGGAGCGTAGTGCTTAAAATGCTCCCACAACCATGCTTGGAGAAATGCGACATGGACATACGAGTCCACCTTCATGTACCCATTAGAAGCAAACATGTCTGCTGCTAAGCAATCCAGATTGGTGTACAAGGAGCCAAGGAACAAGCTGCCTATGGGAAGAGCCACGCCTTTCGCCAATTTGATAGCAAAGTTGATGAGATTCTGTCTTATTTCTTTCCTGCCAGAACCATCATCAAAAACATCTCTGGATAAACACAAGGCTAAGAATGTAGCGAGATGGAGTGTATCGTCCAGCACCAAAGCCGGATCCGGCTCCTTGGAGAACCATTCAGACACCCACCAAGTATAAAAACACTTTTCCTCATTGTCCTTCCGAACATATTCTTCCGACTTCCTAACCAGAGTAGCGTGCATTTCCTCTTCCTACTTGGACAAGACGACATCAAGATTCCCAATTATTGGAAGATTTAATAGGACGGCTACGCTCTCCAAAGTAATAGTCATCTCGCCCCACCTACATATGGCAGTATGAGTCTCCATACACCACCTAGAGACGAAAACGATCAGACCTGCGATGTCTTTCCTAATCTGAAGTGTTGCAGACGCCATGTCAACATTCATGATTTGCACCGTAACCAGATTGTCCTTGACGTGGTCACGAATTATCAAGATTCTCATCCATACTTCGAAGGAGCGCAATGGGCTTTGGCAGATTTTAAAGTCGATAGAAGAAGCTGGATACTCTTTCCTCTCGATACAAAACCATATCACACGCAATGGTGAAATTGACTGAACCTCTCCTTCGTTCTCTGAGCCAGTCAGAAAAGTTTCCACATGACTGGGATGCATCCTTAAAGTTGTGCAAGATTCTGTGAAGAACCCATCATCCATATTCGGCTTGTCCTTGGAGTTGTTAGCATTTCTAGGCACGACGACAAAACTGTTTCCAGGTGACATCTTAACAAGAATCTCTTACGTTACTTTCCACTTTTGGAATAACTACAACGGAGGAAAAACAGGAAAAGGGTTACTACTCTGAAGAAAAACCATGCGTGAAGATTTTGTCAGAAAAATTGGATACAATGATAAAAAAACCAACCACAAGTTTTCTACAGGAAAAATTTCTTGGTCACATGTTATGGCACTCACGGCCAAAGGGAATGGGTACTGATGCTTACTCAGCGCAAAGACATGTATTACCGCGGGGAAACATGTTTTTGGCCAAGACCGTGCCTTTCCGATGGAATGATGCTCACAACCAAACAAAAAAAAAACTAAAGCTAGGTTTTATGGAGGAAGGATCCAATGGCGGCCACTTTCCTATGCGTGCTTGCTTTGCATAAGCTTCGTTGTTATTAATGTTGTGGCCAACGCTATTACATGCCACAATACTACCAGCCAAGAGGAATCACTCATATTGAAGTATTTTTACAAATTTATGGAAGATATACCTACAGCTAGGGTTTACACCAATACAGAAGAGCGAGAAAAAGAAGAAACACTAGGATACGTACCTGAAAAATGCTTGCCTGCTTTATTGCTACTGCTCTGCCGCTAACACCAAGACGTGGAAACAAAGCCAATAATACGAGATAAAAATGATAGGTAACGCCTTTTATAGGCATAACACTTTTGGAGTTTGAGTGAAGGAAGGTTTCTTGTTTGGGCTATACACGAAAAGAGGCAACCGGGCCCATGCTGACAACGCTCCATGGCGCCAACAGGCCGCGACCAAGCCAGCGCCAACGGTTCGCGTCCCAGCCAGTGTCAGGCCCAGCGCCAACAACTCACGTCCAAGTCAGCAACCATCTCTGCCGTTCTGCGTCCCAACCAAAGAAGTGTCAACCACCATTCCAAGCAAGCAGCGTCATTCCAAAGTTAGCAGCGCCATCTCCACACGGTCAAGATTGGAGTGCCATCTCCGCCGTTCGAAACAGCGCTATCTTCACCAGCCAAAGCAGCGTCATCTTCACCATTCCAAGTCAAGCGCCATCTCCGCACAATCCGCGACCTAGCCAGCCCTTGCCCGTTCCACGATCCAAGTTATAGTGCCACTTCTGCTGATCAGTAACCAAAGTTACAGCGCTAACGCCAACCCCCTATGGCCAAGCCGAATTCCCGCGAAGCCTCTAATGCAAGGATCACAAATTCTTTATGTCTCCTGACAAAGGTTAGCCAAATCTTCCTGACAATGTCTTCATGACTTGCCGTTTCAATTTTATCCTTGTCTGTCACCATCTCATGCTTACCCCGCAACAATGCCACTGTTACGAGCTAAGCGGGGGACTTAATGTTGATGGTGGTTTTTAGCTTAGGGTTAGAATTATAAAACCTTGCATCTGACGTGACGTCACTCTGTAAGGAAACGGAGTCATGAGTGTCAACCTCTCCATTGGCTTATTTATTGAGCCGTTCGATATATTTTTCATTAAATTTATCCAGACTGGCGCATGTAGCAACAATCCCAGATGCTCTGTATATTTCAACACCTTGCTTATATTATTCCATAATGTAAGAACTTCTGAGTACCTTTTATGTGTTATGTTCCCCGGCAGGACCCTTAATATTGGTATGGCATGACGGATTTGTGTTCACTCGCAGCAGAGTAGCATGAATTTCCTAGTATCAAGATTAAGGTCCTTACACGAAATACTCAGTCAGAAAGCATGCTGCTCTCTGTAAATAAAGAATTATGTGTCAACACATAGAATCTAATCAATTTTGTGATAACTCACAAAACTCATGAACCTGACTAATTTGTAAAATTAGGGTTTTTATGCCATGCGCAGTATATTAGACCTCATCGGTCAAAATTACGCCTAAACAACTAAGCAATTGATCCGCCACGGATTAATAGGTGCAGAGTCCTGCCCAAAATCAGAAAGCAAAGAGTAACGGAGCCGCAGAGAAGGAGCAACAATGAGAGGAAGCGTCGCCATGCCACAGGCCAGTCGGCGCCACTTGGCCACGCCCCACGCTACCCAACCGGACCTTACTCCTTTGTCGACCAATCAGGTCGCTCTAAACCTGCCACACTCCCAGGAGTTGTGGCTGGGCCCATGCTTGCCGGCCCTATTTCCTATCGGCCAATCAGGTCGCATTAAACCTGCCACGCGCACCAAAAGGGTAGCCACGCCCATGCTTGGACGCCCCCTACTTTCAGTTACCAATCAGATTGCTCTAAACCTTCCACAACCTTAAATGAGGTGGTAATTGTGCCAAGAGGTCGCCATACTAAGTTGGCTTTCCAAAACCGCGCCTACATGCTAACGGCATGCCAAACATTTCAAAAACGGACATGCCAAGCATGCCAAAACAAACATACCAGGCGCACATGCCAAGCGGCATGCTAAACACACATTCCATATATGTTAATTAGGGTTTCGACATGCCAAACCCTAATTTAGGCAAAGTTGTCGCGCCAACTGAGCCAAACAATGTTCCACAGAACATGGGGATCAATGTGGCCATTGAAACTGATGTTGCAACACCACGTTTGAGTCTAACACCAACGTGCCAAAATTTCAGTGGCCATGGCTACGCCAGGCACCACTTACACCATCGTGTCGCTGGCATGCACAAACTATGCCAGCTATTCCACCGTGCCACAGGCATGCACGAGCCATGCCAACCATGCCACAATGACACTGGCGTACGCTATAAGCGCCACCGTACCATTATCAAGCGCCAACAGAAGGTAGCCACAATCAATGGCTACCCTTCATCATGAGATGCGATCTCAGCCACCCAAGTTCGCCACTGAGCTGGAAGTTTTGTGGAAATTTTTAGGCGACCAGCCGCCTAAACCTAGTGGCCATGGCTACGCCAGGCGCCACTTGCACCACCGTGCCACGGGCATGCACGATCCATGCCATCCATGCCGCATCGTCACTGGCGTACACCAAAACGCCACTGCGCCATTATCAGGCGCCAACACAAGGTAGCCATAATCAACGTATACCCTTCCTCATGAGATGCGATCTCAGCCATTGAAGTTCGCCACCGAACTGACAGGTTTGTGGCGAGTTTTAGGGGACCATCCAAGACGAGCCTAATAGCATCACATGTTATTTTCCTGCGGAAAGACTATTGATTTTAACTTGCCACATGTAGCAAAGTGCTACACGTTTTCCACGAAAACACTCGAGACATCAAACATGTCACAAACTGGGGATACTCATCAGGGTATTGGTCTGGCGGTTTACAGCATGCGGCGTGCAATACGCCCGTTACAAGAAAGTGTCATAAAGCGGGGCGGTTAGTAATGGCAAGAAGTAATGGTGTAAACTGATCCTTCATTATGGAAGCATAATTTTTGACGTTACAGGTTACTCCACTCTTCCACCACTCAATCGTTTCCACTTCCTACGAGACCAGTGACGTTTTATTACGACTTGTATAAATAGGTTTCACCTATTTCCACCAGACAACAAGTTTTGGTCGGAGAAAAACATAGTATCCAGAATCACCTGGTAGCTTTCCATTCTGCTATCCAGTTCTACTTTCTGATACAAGTCACAAGCAACCACACCTTCTGGATCAACAATTTTGGTCTCAACACTTTCTTCTCTTTCCTCCCTAAGACCAACCCTTCTCCTTCACTTTGTGACCTAAGAAAGTCTAGAACGACCATTTCTTGGTTTAGGCTAGGATTGTACAGATTGATCTATCGAATCAAAAGTACTCCCTTGCAACACATTGTTTATGGTTTAGAGTCATTTCTCATCCACACATACGAATTTACCAAAACCAGCAGAAACCGTTTTCACCCTCAAACACTCATATTTGAGACAAAATGTCGTATTGTTATATATACTTCAATTATGCACATTTGGTATTTCGAGCCGAGTTTATCTCGCTTATCTATTTCTCATAATGTGTGTTGGTAAGCTTTCTCTTTTAACCAAGTTCATATTTTATTCTTGACGAAAGTCAAAAGATGATCATGTGAAAATCTCCTTGTAACATCTTACATGATTTGTATGAGACAGTCATTTGATGTAGACTCGGAATGTTTTTTATTGATGATTCGATCACTTGAAAATTTCTTTGAAGCTAATAGTTTGTGTGAGAAAGTTATTGTCGTCTTCCAAGAATGTTTCGAGGATTGAAATGAGGGTTTAGAACATGTGAACATGATTGGATATAAACATAGTGTGTATTCACATTTGTGTAAAGTCCAAAACCGAGAACCATGGTATGCGTACCCGTATGCGTACTGGTTGGTTGTTGGATGTCCGAAAACTAAGTATGCATACCCGTACGCGTACTGGCGGAATTTCAAGTTCCGTGAATTTCTGCTGGAATTTGAAAGAGTAAAGTGGTATGCTCGCGTACTGGCGTAACCAAACTCAGTACGGATACTTAGGTATGCGTACCCATCTGCATACTTAAGTAGGTTATGTTCTAAAATCGGTATGTTCATGAACTAATACATTTATATAATAAGGAATGCAATCTTTTGCAAACCGTGGCTATAATGTTCCTGTAATAATTCAAGTTAATCAAAATCGATTTTGCTTCAATTATGTCTTGTATGCTTCTTTGAGAATATAAACAATTGAACAACTCTCTAACTAGTTTCATTTGAGTCATTTGAAGTAGTTATGATAAATATGAATAAGGTTGATATGAAAGTGCTCATATGGCTAACCTTTGGTCAACTATTGTCGAACCAACTAAGTGTACACGTTTATGCACGGTTACCTTTATCTAAATGACAGTACAATTCATTTGTGTATAACAAGCTAAGTTCGATCTAACGGTTGAAAGATATTAGCTTGAATCTAATCAGGTTTTCATCTAACGGTGAATATTGAACGCTTTGTTACCAAGGTAACATTGATTGCAAACCCTGATTTGAAGACTATATAAAGTAGAACTCTAGCAACTGGGAAACCTAATCCCCACACCTCATTGTGATACTAGTTGTGAATAGAGTCGATTCTCCTTTAACCTTCGGTTTTTCACGAAACCCTATAGGTTAAGGACTTAAAGACTTCCTTGAGATTGTGAAGACATACCCAACTATTTTCTTTGTAGTTGCATGTTCTGATCTTGCTTTTTCTATCGTGATTGAGTATTATCTTCTTTAAGATTTGCTCGAGATTTATTCTCCGATAGACAATATTGAAAAGTAGTCACAAACATCTTTGTCTCATCGTTTGTGATTCTACAATATCTTGTTTCGTTAATCGATTAAGATTATTATGAGGTGATTGATAATACTAGGCTGTTCTTTGGGAATATAAGTCCGGTTTATCAATTGGTTCTTGTTCACCTTGATTTATCAAAAGACAGAATAAAACTCATAGGTTTATCTGTGGGTCTGTGTGATACGGATTTGTTTATCAAGTCTTCGACTTTGGGTCGTATCAACTCTTAGTTGTGAGTGAGATCAGCTAAGGGAATCAAGTGCGTAGATTCCTACTTGGATTCAGAGACGTAAGGAGCGAAACTGTACCTTGATCAGTGTGAGATTGATTAGGGCTCAACTACATTCCAGTCCGAAGTTAACTTGGAGTAGGCTAGTGTCTGTAGCGGCTTAATACAATGTGGTGTTCAAATTTGGACTAGGTCCCAAGGTTTTTCTGCATTTGCGGTTTCCTCGTTAACAAAATTCTGGTCTGTGTTATTTCTTTTCCGCATTAGATTTTGTTATATAATTGAAATATCACAGGTTGTGCGTTAGATCAATCAATTAGAATATCCAACCTTTGGTTGTTGATTTACATAGATTGACACTTGGATATTGGTCTTTGGTACCATCCAAGTTATTTCTCTTGTATTTAATTAGACTCGCAGATTTCTATTTGCTTGAGTAAGAATTAAATCGAGAGATCGAGATATTACACTCTTTGATATACTTTATTCTAGATTGAGTCTGACTGTCTAGTTGATTCTCTAGAAAGTGTATTGGAGTAAGTCCTCTCAGATTGCCCGACGAATTGTTGGGTGTAGTTGTTAGACCTCTGCATTTTCAGTTGCTCAAGTTTTGTGTAATTGGTAATTTCTTATTTTATTTTATTTTTTGCTAAGAAAATATCTTATTGTTAAGAATAGATAATGTTCATGAACCGTACAAGACTTGGTCAAAGTTCTTCTAGGGTTTGGATGATCGTAAGTCTATTTCTATTCTTTTGTGATCAAAATGCCCTTCACTTATCTTTTGTTTGAAAGATACAGTTTCATGGCTCCTGTAACTAGAGGTACCACAAAAAGGATTGTAGTTTAAGCGTTTAATGTGTATCTTTGTGAAGGAATCCTTTCCTCAAGGAAGAAGAAGGAGATATCTACAAATGATGAAGGTTCTTCCTCTAACTACCTCTTGTCTGTTTGTCATTTTGATAATAACTTTAGAGGTATGGTGAAGGATTTCATCAACAAAATAAATGATTTAAAATCTCGAATCATTTTAACTTTAGAAAAGATAGCTCACTACGAACATATGTTGTCTCTAACAAAGAATACCTTGGGTAGACTAAAAAGAGAACTTAGTGAGTTAACCGATATTTCTGAAGATTTAGAGGAATTGAATGATACCATAATCAATGGGTTTTTCAATAATGAGAAGGAATTCTCAGTAGATGCTCTGAGAAAGCTGTACGATGTCTAGGAAACTTCTTATGAGAATTTATTCTTCTGTTTTAAGAAGGATAACTAGGGTTTGAAATAGCCATTATTGTGAGTACACATAGCTATTTCCAACGATTTTCATCTTGCAATGTTTTTAGATTTATTTAATTAAATTCTAAAGTTTATTTGGAAGATGATTTTGCAATATTAATCTTCATGGTTTCATATATTGCAACTTGTTATCAGATATGTGTGTTTGCGTCGGTGAACTATGATTGTCACATACGTTGTCAAAATTAAGTCTTTCATATGCCATTATGCAAATATTTGATAAAAAATTGAATGAACTTTTGACAAACAAAAGTTAAACCTATTATATCATTATGCAAATATTGATGGAAGATAGGATGAAATTTTATTTACAAAGATTAAGTCTATTATGTCCATATGCAAATATTGATGAAAAATAGAATGAATCTTTGAATATTCCGCAGTATTGGTTTTCATGATCCACATCTTTATGTAAATATTGTGCGGCTCCGTAAGTTTTCTTATGTTGAGCATTTCCGATTAAATTAATCATGGGTTCTCTTGTGGTTAATTAAATTGAGTATTTTGGATACAAATTCATATTTCATGTGATTTGTTAGCGTCCAAAGAAATCCTTCTTTTCTTGTGAAAGTAAGGTCGCTCTTGTTACTCTTTCGGGAATGACATTTTATGAGGGAGAATTCTTATTTGAACTTGTGCTTAATTGCCAAATCTTTGTGGAGAGTGTGGCTGTGGAATATTACAGGGGTTATATTGTATCTTTAACTCCTTGATGAATGCATTTAGCTTCGGCTATATGATTGCATATAAACAAAGTTTATATGTGGTTCTCTTTTGGTCATGAAGTATCTTTATGGAAATTTCATTAGGATCCCACTAGTTTTCGTACCTTTGCCAATTTATATTGACAAAAAGGGGGAGAATTAATGTGTAGTTCACACTACAAATACATATGGTTTATGGATCATTATGTAAGGCGGAGTAGTTTTCATGTGAGATGGAGTATTGACTAAGGGGAGCGATACATATCACCATAGTATTGTTGTCAAAGTTTTGATACTATTGAACTTTGATGATGTGTAATAATACTATGACACTATATAACAATGATTGAGAGCTATTGTTTTCTCATTGTTATAGCTACGGATCTTCAACAACTACAATGCTGAGTTGAACACCTTTAGAATCATGGAGTACTTGGAAGTGACGAAGATTTCGAGTAATGTTGAAGAACTAAGGAGCTCAAGTATTTGGATGAGAAGCTACAAAGTTTATTTATTTTGCAATCCATATGTATTGATAGTTTTGTCACTAAAATTGACAAGGAGGGAGATTGTTAGAGAACTGCTCGGTCGAACTCGCAAGCGTTGCTATCTCAAGCCTGTTTGTCAAGTTTAGTTGCCAAAACTATAAGTCTTGATTTATAGTCTACTTATAGCTAAGTCTCAGATTAGGATAGAAAGTGTAGTTGAGCTTTAGACTTCACGACGTTCATCGAATGAAGACGAAGAACTACTCAAGGGAACTTGTGGAACTTCATCAACAAAAGGTATGTGGAGACTTGAACTGATCTATCACTCAAAAGTCTATCTACTCTATCTCCTATTGGAGACAAAAAGTCGTATTGCTATATAGACTTCAATTATACACATTTGGTATTTCGAGTCGAGTTTATCTCACTTATCCATTTCTCAAAATGTGTGTTGGTAAGCTTTCGTTTTAACCAAGTTCATCTTTTATTCTTGACGGAAGTCAAAAGATGATCATGTGAAAATCTCCTTGTAACATCTTACATGATTTGTGTGAGACATTCATTTGATGTAGACTCAGAATGTTTTGTATGGATCATTCGTTCACTTGAAAATTGCTTTGAAGATAATAGTTTGTGTGAGAAAGCTCTTCTCGTCTTCCAAGAATGTTTCAATGATTGAAATGAGGGTTTAGAACATGTAACCATGATTAGATATAAACATAGTGTGTATTCACATTTTTGTAAAGTCCAAAACCGAGAACCCATGGTATGCGTACCCGTATGCGTACTGGTTGGTTGTTGGAAGACCGAAAACTAAGTATGCGTACCCGTACGTGTACTAGCGGAAGTTCAAGTTCCGTGAATTTCTGCTGGAGTTTGGAAGAGTAAAGTGGTATGCTCGCGTACTGGCATAAATAAACTCAGTACGGCTACTTAGGTATGCGTACCCGTCTGCATACTTAAGTAAGTTATGTTCTAAAATCGATTTGTTCATGAACTAATACATTTATATAATAAGGAATGCAATCTTTTGCAAACCGTGGCTATAATGTTCATGAAATGATTCGAGTTAATCAAAATCGATTTTGCTTCAATTGTGTCTTGTATATTTCTTTTAGAATATAAACAATTGAACAACTCTCTAACTAGTTTCATTTGAGTCATTTGAACTAGTTATGATAAAGATGAATAAGGTTGATATGAAAGTGCTCATATGGATAACCTTTAGTTAACTATTGTGGAACCAACTAAGTGTACACGTTTAGGCACGGTTACCTTTATCTAAATGACGGTACATTTCATTTGTGTATAACAAGCTAAGTTCGATCTAACAGTTGAAAGATATTAGCTTGAATCTAATCAGGTTTTCATTTAACGGTGAATATTGAACGCTTTGTTACCAAGGTAACATTGATTGCAAACCCTGATTTGAAGACTATATAAAGCAGAACTCTAGCAACTGGGAAACCTAATCCCCACACCTCATGCGTGATACTAGTTGTGACTAGAGTCGATTCTCCTTTAACCTTAGGTTTTTCACGAAACCTTATAGGTTAACGACTTAAAGACTTCATTGGGATTGTGAAGCCATACCCAACTATTTTCTCTGTAGTTGCATGTTTTGAAATTGATTTTTCTATCGTCATTGATTACTATCTTTTTTAAGATTTTCTCGAGATTTATTCTCCGATAGGCAAGATTGAAAAGTAGTGACAAATATCTTTGTCTCATCGTTGTGATTCCACAATATCTTGTTTCGTTAATCGATTAAGATTATTATGAGGTGATTGATAATACTAGGTTGTTCTTTAGGAATATAAGTTCGGCTTATCAATTGGTTCCTGTTCACCTTGATTTATCAAAAGACGAAACAAAACTCATAGGTTTATCTGTGGGAGACAAATTTATCTACATAATAGACTTTTCTGTGTGATACAGATTTGTTTATCAAGTCTTCGACTTTGGGTCGTATCAACTCTTAGTTGTGGGTGAGATCTGCTAAGGGAATCATGTGCGTGGAGTCCTGCTGGGATTCAGAGACATAAGGAGCACAACTGTGCCTTGATCATTGTGAGATTGATTAGGGCTCAACTACATTCCAGTCCGAAGGTAACCTGTAGCGGCTAGTGTCTGTAGCGGCTTAATACAATGTGGTGTTCAAATTTAGACTAGATCCCGGGGTTTTTCTGCATTTGCGGTTTCCTCGTTAACAAAATTTCTGGTGTTTGTGTTATTTCTTTTCCGCGTTATATTTTGTTATATGATAGAAATATCACAGGTTGTGCGTAGTTCAATCAATTAGAGAATCCAACCTTTGGTTGTTGATTATATTGATTACTTGAACATTGGTATTTGGTAGCGTTCAAATTGTTTCACATAATAATCAGGCTCACAGATTTCTATCTGTTTGATTTGCTGATTACATTGTGAAACACAGATACGAACTCTTGGATATACTTTTCTTGAGATTGAGTATGACTGTCTAGTTGATTCTCTTGAAAGTATGTTGGAGTTTGTCCATACAGATTGCTAAGCGAAATATTGGGTGTAGTTGTTAGACCCCTGCTTTTTCAGAAACGTTGTTAACCGCTCTGACTAGCAGGAGATTATTCGAGATAAACAAAACTTTTACCAACTTTTGTTGCGCATCCCAAGTAACAGCTTCTAGCAAGGTATTGCCTCTACTTCAATTACAGAATCTACACCGATGGTACACCATTTGGATGCTCCAAAATCTCAATTTGGCTTATAACAGATGATTCTGCATCCTGCAATCATAGAATATTCTCCAACCGAAGCATCAGTACAAGCTATATGACAATATGCATTCAGTGCTGGTACCTTAGTATTCAAACGAAAATCATGCTCACTACTAACTAATAGAAGAGCAGTGTGAATAAGGTTTTTATACATCCCTAAGTTTGATTCAAAGAATCTAACTGCAGTTTGATATTATAAATAACAATAGTAGGACTTTTTTTTCAAAAAAATCCAAGACTAGTCCTGCATTCGTCCTTCCATATCTTCCAGAGAACAATCACATACAATTTTCGAATAACAAGCATTTCAGGAGATAGTTTAGTATCAAACCAATTAAACATCCAATAATGCAGAGTATTAAAATTAGATAGAAAAGACAGAGCTTGAGGAAGAATCCAAACCAAACGCTTATAGCAAAATCACAAAGCATAAATAAATTATCAAAATTTTCAGTTGCGATAAAGGACATAAATCATCAGACACAATACCTAAGGAAAAAAAAGGAGATTTTAAAGGCGGTATATTTTGTAAACACTTCCACAGAAAATTCTTAAACTTAGGTAAAATATCCATATGTCATAATCTTAACCATCATTTTGTCATCGTGGATAAACATCACAATTGTTTTGTTCTAGAGCTTTATATATATGCAGATTTTGTAGAAAAATTACCTGATGGAGTTGATGACCACCTAATAATATCCTTACCAGTTGTAGGAATTTTAATATGCATAATGCTATCAATTTGAAAGGGATAGAAGAGTTCTGCAATGGTTGACTCTTCCCACACATGGGTCGACAGATCATTCAATTGATCAACGATATTATAATCTTGTAAATGAAAGTCGGTTGGTTTCTCAAGCTTTTCTACCATAATTTGATTCTCCTTCATATACAACCAGTTATCTTGCCATATACTAATTTCATCTCCTGTAGCAACATTCCACACATGATATTTTTAAACTATTTCAAGGCCTTTATGAATTCCCTTCCAAATCTAGATACCGTACTTTCTTGGCTTACAATGTAAAGAGGAGTGTTTAGGTGTTTGGATATTAAAATCCTGACCTGAAGAGATTTGGGGTTATTCACCATGCGCCATGTCATTTTGATTAAAAGGGCTAAATTAAATTTCATAAAACTCGTAAAGCCTGAACCTTGGGTACCTTTTCGGAAGACATTAGTTTCACGAAGCTTTTGGATTGTGTCCTTTCTTTTTTAGCGGATGTCCCTGCTAATGGATTTTAATTGTTGATGTCCTTTCTGTTTTACTAGTAACGTTTTTGAAATGGATTTTAATTGCTCTAAAACAAATCAAGCAAAAAAAAACAAAACGGGTGATACATTGCGATATAATTTAAGATAATTTGTATCTGAATTGCCCTTCCCTCTTGAGGAATCAACTTTTGAATCCAACCATTAAGTTATTGTTGCATTTAAACATGTTTAGGCAGAAAGGTTCACCTAAATTTTTATCTGATATATTTATCGGATAACTTCATTGATCTTGAGAAGGCTTATGACAGAGTCCCACGGGAGGTAATGTGGTGGGAACTCGAACAGAAAAGGGTACCACCAAAATATATATCCCTCATTAAGGATATGTATGAGGGAGCTTTCACAGGGGTCCGGACGTGCGGCGGCGTCTCGGATGACTTTCCTATCAAGATTGGACTACACCAAGTTTCAGCCTTGAGCCCGTACCTATTCGCGCTGGTATTGGACCAAGTCACGAAGGATATTCAGGGGGAGATACCCTGGTGTATGCTCTTTTCGGATGATGTCGCCCTCATTAGGGAAACAAAACAAGATGTAGAACAAAAAATGGAGTGGTGGCGACAGACACTGGAATCAAAGGGCTTCAGACTCAGCAGAACCAAGACGGAACATGAACAGACGAGGGAGATTTTCAGTTAGATGAACAGATCGTACCGAAGAAAGATTCCTTCCGCTATTTGGGATCTATGATCCAGAGTAACGGAAACATAGACGAGGACATCCGACACAGAATCAATTCAGGATGGTCCAATTGGAGACTTGCAAAGGGAGTCCTCTGTGATCGTAAGATACCGACTAAACTGAAGGGAAAGTTCTACAGGACGGCAATACGTCCCGAACTTCTGTACGGGGCGGAGTGCTGGGCAACAACAACCCCTCACACTCTAAAGCTACAGGTGGCTGAAATGAGGATGCTACGATAGTCCTGTAGGCCGACAAGACACGATAAAATCCGAAATGACTTTATCCAACGGAAGCTTGGGGTAGCACCGATGAAGAGGATACTCACGCAACACCGGCTGCGTTAGTTCAGACATCTCCAACAGAGACCACCGGAGGCCCAGGTACGTGCAGGACGCATCGGACGAGCCGAAGGGAGAATGAAGAAACGAGGGCGACCGAAATTAACCTGGGATGAACTGATTAAACGAGACCTGAAGGATCGAGGCTTGGAGAGAGAGTTGTTGCCGACAGAATAACGTGGAGGGAAGCGATCCACGTGAAAGAGGTATATACCTGAGGTGCGTGACTAGACCCTTCTCCTCCTTTTGATTTTTGTTAGAAGCTTTCTCTCTTAGTAGGACTGTGCAAACCGCGAACAAGTAAACTGTCATGGAAAAATTGTGAAAGGGGACATCCCTCAGTAGCTCTGCATCTCGCAGGATCGTGAAGGAGAATCACCCCGTAGCTCTGCAGCCGGGACATGGAATACGTGGACACATCACCTAAATGGTCGCGAATGCGTGATCCCATGGAAGTGATGGACCACTACACCCTGTGCCGAAACCGAACAAGACACGGAATGTGTCAAAGATTTGTCCTTATCTTCGGATGGGTTGCGTCTCAGCGTGCTGGCAGCCGGCGTAAAAAATTCACAACATTTATGGAGAGACCTATCGCTACGCGATACTATCTTTACTCGACCCGGTACTTATTACTGGATAAGAACTTTGGATTTGGATTTAGATATTTATCGGATAGCTTCGTCATCTTTAAAAGAAGCAAAATAATAATTTTCCATGTCTTGCTGCCCAAAATGGAATGCCTTCATTTATTTTATTCCGTAAATTGGTTCAACGGACAAAGAACTAATTAAAATGGCTTTTCAAAATCTTCGGACGACACAATACTTTCCCAACTAATTCATAAGGTGTCTCGATCAATTGGTGCGCACTTTAATATTTTTATCAGCATAGTTATTAATTAATTGATCCACCAAAGTATGTTTTTGAGGTTTATCTAATAATTTGCGTTGAAAAAGGTAAGCAACATATATATTCTAATTCAAGTGGCTCATACGTACGTCCTTCATGACGCCACCTTAATGTTTGGATCACATGGCTCATGAATCATGAGATGGCTATTCTTTAATTAACTAGAAACTTTGAAGTGGTTCATAATAAAAAATTGATAGTAGTAGTTTTCTACCAAAGCATCGGGCACTAACGGCCCACATGAGGAGTTACATGTGTAAATTTCTTCAACACCATCATCCTCTTCCATTGTATGAAATGTAAATTGATGTGCACAAAGTGTTAAAAATTATCAGGTAAAACCATAATTGTTTTGTGAACCAAATTTCCTTTTTGGAATAAAGAGAACAAGATAAAATTAGAACAAGCAAATCCCCGTTGCATGTAATGTAACTGCGATGTACACAATAGGGCGCCTTTTAATGAAAAATGAGACGAGCAAAATATTACTTGTGTAAGATTTCTAGGTTTTCAACTCAAAACCAATTGGTAATAGTGAAAACTACAGACACACTCATTATTAAGATTTTGGTCACCGTGAAATCCACGGGACGCACCCATTTTTTGGGAAAAAATTATTCCCAAACTCACAATTTTAAAAATTATGTTTTCGTCTTTTTTAATGGTCGAATTACACTTCTTCTTAAGTTCCTTTTTCTCGTCCTCCAACTGTCAAGTAATCGAGACCTCCAATATCTCTCAAACTAACACAACAAATCAAGTCCCCAAGCCAACGAAGTTGCACGGTTGTGTCGATTGAATATTTTTCCTTCTCAAAAGAGATTCAGGCACCCAAAAATATCGGTGAAGTTTCTTATCTCGACCTCTTCATGAAAAGTAAATAACAGATTTGATTGATGTAATGTAATTAGGGTTTGATCTTATGATTCAGTTTTGAGATTGTTTTCTAGTATATGATTTACTGATTCTAAAGGTTGGATTGAATTTTGATTTAGGGTTCTAACTTGATTTTTAATGATACAGTTTCTTCTGTGATTATTGCTGATTCGAATGGATTGGCTTTTCAGGAGGAGAATTACAAAATGGAATTACTAGACGTTCAAAACGTTTCTGGATTGGAAGGAAAGAAGATTAGGGCAACTGCTGAAGAAACAACTGGTGAATGTTACTTGCGCTTCTGATAGTTTGTTTAGTTCACGGTCTGATTATCAACTCAATATTAACGTTGAAAAACGAAAGAAAAGTCCCAAACCCATACTTTTCTTTCTTTCTTTTTTGGTTCCGCGTAGGAATTACGAAGATGGTAGTAGAAGTGGCAACAGTAGGACTAGGAGGAGCAACCATTGTCGCCCATCTTCACAAAAATAAAAACCATTCTCCTTCATTTACTTCCATCCCATCTGTTTCTTTTCCATACCCAAATAGAACTACAATTACTATTACAGGAATACTCAATTCCTCTACATTCTTCACTTCGTCACAAAACCAAACAAGTTGTAGGCAATCACTCTTATCACCAAATACTAACACCAGCTGCAAGCGAGAAAGGGTTTTATTCTTATATGTGAATCCTCTTTGTTATAAAGGAAGTACACCCAGTTTACAATAATTTGCTCATTGGATTTCTCTTTTCTTTTCCCAAGTCAGCCATCGTAGTCCTGTAATTGCTGTAAGTTCTTTTTCCCTTTCATTCTATCTGGTTTCACTGTTCTCTTATTTGTATTTGTAATTCAAATTGTATTCCGTAAGATGTGAAACCTCCAAATGTTTAACTTGAATGTGAAAGTTGTTTCAATATGCCCATGTTGGTATATGATATGATAGTGCAGTATATATACATATTATTAACGGTCCGCGAGTTATAGTATGTACAGTATATATACATACTATCAATCCACAAAAAACTCATGAAAATAAAAGTAACACAAAAACCCCAAAAAAACAAAAAGAAAAAACAAAAACCTCAAATTTCAATATTGATTTCATCAAATTTTATTTTGGTTTCATCATAAAATTTGATGAAACCAAAATAAAATTTGATGAAAACAATATTAAAATTTGGGGTTTTGTATCAATTTTGTTTACGATGGAGTTTTAATGGATCATAACATTTGAGTGGGGTTTTTGTACCACAAGTTTGGTCACCTTGGATTTTTATGACTAATTTTGTATTATTAATGCATGGTTTCAGCGTTATTAACACCGAGATGTAATTGCAGAATCTTGGAATGTGGGAATAAGTACATTTCTTACATTAAGTTCTTTGGTATCAATGTGTGTCCAGATGGATTGAGATATTTTTCCTCAAGTGTTTTATTTCACTTGGTAATTTCTAGTCTCATTGTAGTTTTGGGAAAGGAGCTATTTTCCCTGCTGTCATTGACAACATGTGATGGAATGAGACAACAATGAGATTGGGGATGGAGGAGATGAATAAGAATGGCTTACCACCGACCTATTGATGGTGATGCTGGAAGATGTCGGGAAGGAAGTTGAGATGTTGTTAACAGTGGTTGGAGATCGACAAAAAATTGTGTTGCAGGTATTATGCATCTAAAAAAATTTGTTGCATAATTTGTTATGCAGTCCCGAAAATGGTTGCATAACACGTGATGGAGCTATTATTGTAGGTGGATGACAAGTTATGCAGCCTTTTTTTTTTGCATAACTTGTTATGCAGTACAGAGAATGGTTGCATAACACGTTATGCAGCTACTTTTTGTTAGTATTGAAACCAACAAAAAAAAAGGCTGCATAACAAGTTATGCACCTATAATAATATCGGCATAACATGTTATGCAGTCGATAAAATGGATGAATATGACTGCATAATACGTTATGCATCGAGAAAATTGTTGCACAATCTTTTATGCATCGAGAAAATAGATGCATAACCTGATATGCATCCTTAAATATGTTTGCATACTGCATTATGGATCAATTTTTTTATGTACGCACTAAAATCAACCAAAACAATGGTTACATAACTTGTTATAGATGCGTAACTTTGTTATCCAAATGCATAATTTGTTATGCAGTGGAGAAAATGGTTGCATAATTCGTTATGCATCTGTAGAATGTGTTATGCATCTTTTTTGGTGCCTGCATAATGGTTATGTACCAAGTTTTCGAAAATTTTGCATAAAATGATGATCATCTCCGATTTTTTCGTGAAAAACAAAAATTTGATATTCTTGTTTGTACTCGTTGCGTAGCTCTCTTAAAAAGATTTCCAACGATATAAAATTTGTAAAATTCCAAGGCGCGGATTTTTAGATATGTTATATCCAAGTTGCGTTGCCAATTATACCCTTGATGCATAACCTGTCATGCAGATGTATAATCCGTCATGCATACATTTTTAATAATTTCATATAATTATGGGTGTCATAGTACCTAAAATAAATTGTGGGCCTGATAATAAGAATGTTATTTTTTTGGGCCTGCGCCTAATTTTCCCTTGGTAATAATTGGAGTGGCCCATATAGTGTTATATGTGTAGAAAGTCTAGAAGTTTCAGACAATGTGACTATGTGAGACTATTTCATCCCATTTAGACAATGTGAGACTATTTCATCTCAACACTCCCCCTTTAGGGGTAAGGGTGATTTAAGCGTCTTCACACGTGAATCGTATGCAGATGAATTTTTTACCATCGCATATGGACCTAGTTCGAACACCATGTAAGATTTTTGAACACGTGAATCGTATGCAGAGGCTAGAGGTTTTAGGTAATGTGGAACTATTTCATCTCAACAGTGTGTTGTATTTATCCTAGCATTTTTAAGGGCTGATGGAAGAGATACTTAGGGGATACTAATTTATACCCATCTAAGGGCAAATGATAAGGGGTATCTAAAAATGGTAAAAGTATTAAGTTATCCTTGCTAGTTAAATTTACATTTCTACCCTTTAAACTTTACATTATTTTTTTATTTAATATTTTTATATCCTGTAATTTTCTTTCGTTTTTAATTTTTGACATAATTAGTAAACATTGTTTCAATTGCTACTGATTGTTACCATTAATAGATAAAATAAACCTGTGTTGTCTACAGATTTTCTATTTCTATTTAATTTTTAAGTCATTGTTTCTTTACACTTTACACTTGACGATTATGAAAGTAGAAAATTCGAAATTTTATAAATTTGAGAAAATTTATTTCTGGGACTACTTTCTAACTTTCATAGTCGGTAGATAATTAATTTGCCGAAACTACCGATTATGCAAGTAGAAAAATCCGAAAAAATATAAAGTCCGGAAAAAGTTATTTATGGGGCTACTTTCGTAATTTTTAGATAAGTAATTTGCTAAAACTATCGAAAGTATAAAAATTCAAAAAATTTGGAAAAATTTATTTCATAATCGATAGAGAACTAATTTGCTAAAACTACCGATCAATGTGTTGAAATCCTAACTCGTGACATGACTCGTTTTTCCTTTTTGGAAATTGAATTGCATGTTGAATCGCGACTCGAAGATTCATGATAGAATTAAAAAACGATTTATTTTAATTTGTATTAGTGTTTGCTGCGTCAAAAGGAATGTATTATCTGCCTTAATTGTAATAATAAGGTTACAAATATTAAAAATAATCATTACTATCATTAAATAAGAACGTGGACCAATGGTTAGTGACCATTCCATGTAACCTTGAGATCCTAAGGTCGTCGATTATTTTCCTTAAATGTTTTATATAATAAATTTTCAGTTCAAGATTTAGGTTGACTGAGGCCGACTAACATGAGTCTAAAGAAAAACGAGTCCATGTCATGATCAGACTCAAACCTTCAAATGTTTTTATGTAATAAACTTTTACTTTAAGATTTAGGTTGACTTAGCTTGACTAACACGAGTCTGAGGAAAAATGAGTCCATGTCAAGATTCGACTCGATTTATAAATTTTGGTGTTACTCGTACGAGTCTAAAGCACTGCTCGGTCGAACTCGCAAGCGTTGCTAACTCAAGCTTGTTTGTCAAGTTTAATTTCCAAAACTATAAGTCTTGATTTCTAGTCTACTTATAGCTAAGTCTCAGACTAGGATAGAAAGTGTGGTTGAGCTCTAGACTCCACGACGTTCATCATGCAAAGACGAAGAACTACTCAAGGAACTGGTGGATCTTCATCGACTGAAAGGTATGTGGAGACTTGAACTTATCTATCACTCAAAAGTCTATCTACTCTATCTCCTATCTTGAGACAAAAGTTGTATTGCTATATAGACTTCGATTATACACATTTGCTATTTCGAGCCGAGTATATATCTCGCTTATCTATTTCTCGAGATATGTGTTGGTAAGCTTTCGCTTTGGCCAAGTTCATCTTTACAAGTGACGAAAGTCATGTTGATTATTTTAATATCTTGAAAATTTCTTTAATGAAAAATAGTGTGTGAATAACCTCTATTTAACATCCTCTAAGAATGTTTCAATGATTGAAACGAGAGTTTATAATATATAACCTTGAATGGATATAAACACTGTATGTGAACTCATACTTGTGTAAGTCCAAAATTCTTGAACTAAAGTATGCGTACTTTACTGGTTCAGGATGTCCGGAACCTAAGTCCACGTACCCGTACGCGTACTGCCGGAAGTTCACATCCCTTGAATTTCTGCTGAAGTTTGTGAACTGATAACAAACTCAATCCGGGTACTTAAGTATGCGTACCGGTATGCATACTTGAGTGTTTTTTTTTTTTTAAAAACGGTTTATTCATGAACTAAGACATATATTAGCTAAGGAATGCATATTTGCAAACCGTGGCTATAATGTTTATGAATCGGTTTGAGTGAATCAAAACCGTTGTTACTTCGATTGTGTCTTTTATACTTCTATTAGATCTAAGCAATTGAACAACTCTCTAACTAGTTCTTTTGATTCATTTGAACTAGTTATGGTGAAGATGAATAAGGTCGATATGAAAGTGCTCATATGGCTAACCATTGGTTAACTACTGTTGAACCAACTAGGTGTACACGTTTAGGTACGGTTACGCAAACCTAAATGAACGTGCGTTTCATTTGTGTATAACAAGCTAAGTTCGATCTAACGGTTGAAAGATATTAGCTTGAATCTAACCAGGTTTTCATCTAACTGTGAATATTGAATGCTTTGTTACCAAGGTAACTTAGATTGCAAACCCTGATTTGGAGACTATATAAAGGAGAACTCTGGCAACTGGGAAACCTAATCCCCACACCTCCCGTGTGATACTATTTGTGTAAGATAAAGTCGATTCTCCTTTAACCTTAGGTTTCTACCGAGACCCTGTAGGTTAACGACTTAAAGAATTCATTGGGATTGTGAAGCCAGACCCAACTATTTTCTTTGTAGTTTCATGATATGATCTTGCTGTTTCTATCGTGATTGAGTGCAATCGTAATATTTACTTGAGATTAATTTAATTATCTGATAGGAAAGATAGAAAAGTAGTCACAAACACCTTCGTCTCATCGTCTTTAATTCCACAATATCTTGTTTCGCTAGTCGATTAAGATTATTGTGAGGTGATTGATATTTCTAGGCTGTTCTTTGGGAATATAAGTCCGGTATATCAATTGGTTCCTGTTCACCTTGATTTATCAAAAAAAAGAACAAAACTCGTAGGTTTTTCTGTAGGAGACAGATTTATCTATTCCCGTAGACTTTCTGTGTGATACAAATTTGTTTATTAAAGTCTTCGACTTTGGGTCGTAGCAACTCTTAGTTGTGGGTGAGATCAGCTAAGGGAATCAAGTGCGTAGTATCCTGCTGGGATCATAGATGTAAGGAGCGCAACGGTACTTGGATCAGTGTGAGATTGATTGGGTTCAACTACAGTCCAGACCGAAGTTAGTTTGTAATAGGATAGTGTCTGTAGCGGCTTAATACAGTGTGTGTTCAATCTGGACTAGGTCCCGAGGTTTTTCTGCATTTGCGGGTTCCTCGTTAACAAAACTTCTGGTGTCTGTGTTATTTCTTTTCCGCATTATATTTTGTTATATAATTGAAATATCACAGGTTGTCCGTTGAATCGATCAATTGGAAAATCCAACCTTTGGTTGTTGATTGAAATTGATTGATCCTTGAACATTGGTCTTTGGTACCGTTCAAGTTAGTTTCTCTTGTATTCAATTAGGCTCGCATATTTTTATTTGCTTGAGTAAGTATTTAATCTATAAATTGAGATATAACTCTTTGATATACTTTTTATTAAGATTGAGTCTGACTATCTGGTTGATTCTCTTAAAAGTATATTGGAGTTAGTCCATACAGATTGCTAAGCGAAATATTGGGTGAGGTTGTTAGACCCCCGCTTTTTCAAATTCCATAATCTGCAAGCATTTGTTTCATCCATAGAAATTGAGTACAACACGAACCTGCAGCAATATATTATGCTTCGCATGTAGACATGAATTGTGAGTTTAGTTTCTTGTTGTGCCGAGCCACAAGATTCAACCCAACATAGTAAAATCCTCCTGAAGTACTTTTTATGTCTTCCACACATCCTACCCAATATGCATCTGAATAGGCAGTAAGATCAATGTTAGTATTAAAAGTATAGGATAGACCATACCCGCTAGTATATTGAATATATCGTATGATCCTCTTCGCTGCTGCAAGATGAGATTCCTTTGGATTAGCCTGAAATCTAACATAACAACCAATACTAAACACAATATGAGGTCTAGTAGTTGTAAGATATAAAAGGATACCAATGATAGATCGATAAAGTTTTTGATCCACATTTACTCCTTTCTCATCTCTATGTAGTTTACCAGTGATGGGCATAGGTTTCAGTTTTGGAGTTGACTTATCGAGACCGGACCTTAAGACAAGATCCTTAGCATATTTTTCTTGAGATAAGTAAATTCCATCCTTATGTTGTTGAATTTGTAATCCTAAAAAGAACTTTAGTTCACCAACATTGCTCATTTCAAATTCTTTGCCAAGAGAGACTTGAAAATATTTTGCAAGTTTCTCAGAAGTTGAACCATATATGATATCATCTACATATACTTGAGCAATGACAACATCTTTCCCACTCCATTTGGTAAACAAGGTTTTATCAGCTCCGCCTCTCGAAAAACCTTTCCTAAGAAGAGAATTAGTTAGTTTTCCGAGCCAGGCACGAGGTGCTTGTTTTAACCCATATAATGCCTTTTTAAGTTTAAGGACATGATCTGGGAAATCAGGATTCTCAAAACCCTTAGGTTGAGCGACATAGACTTCTTCCTTTAAATTTCCGTTTAGGAACGCAGATTTTATGTCCATTTGAAACAGCTTAACCTTAAGAAAGAAAGCATGAGATAATAACGACCGAATGGACTCAAGGCATGCCACAAGAGAGGTTTCGTCAAAGTCGACTGTGAATACTAATATTCTGCGGAGCACGTGTCACGATCTTAGTGGCCGCATACAAACTTAACTGTGTAGCCTTCGCTATACAGAGAAGCCTGAGTAACAAAGGATACCTTCGCAGATCTACTTTATCCCGTCCCAAGGAAGGATGCCTCGACGGTTGAGATAAGAAGAGTAAAAGCCTAGTCTACAAGGAGGCAGCTGGCGAAGTGACAGAGTTAGATGACGCATCTAATCAGCATTAAATGCACAAATCTCTTATCTACACGCATAATCAAAGCACCTGAAGAGAGAAAGCGTGGCAGAACCCGATTGGCAGAAGCTGGCGGTGAACGAAGGTACAACCTGTACTAAGGTTGGGAAGTTCCCGAAGGAACATGGGTCAGCTGAGGTGGCAGAGTGCGACTGGAGAAAGCATGTGGTGAACGAAGGTACCATTGGTACGAAAGGTATATCAGCGAACGATGAACCCAGAGGCAGCAAAGATATACCTAGAGCAGAAGGGGCTATAAATACCAAGCCTCACCAACAAACTAAGGGCATTCAATATCTAGGAGAGAAGATCTAGTCTTAAGCTTATACCTCTTTAATGTTTGGAACTGAAGTATCCTTGAACTTGAGTTCTCTCTATTACTTTGGGAAGCATTTAAGATCTCTGTAACCACCATTAAGATCTTTGTAACCACCATACTCAATACAAAACAATCACTCATTACCCCGTGGACGTAGACGAAAGTCGAACCACGTAATCTCTCGTGTCTCATGATAACTTAGAAGCTTTTACACTATATTTGTGTTCTTCGTTATTATTGCGATCGTGAATACCATTTATTACTTAGCATCATCAGTTCAACAGAGGCATCAATACTACTTAGTATATGATCGAAGGTTCACCCTCCGTTAAAGAGGCCTGAGAACTTAGCTACCCCAGGAAGACGAAGGGTGGATCCCAACCCACCAAAGGCTAACCCAGCGGGGAAAGCTAGGAGAACACGACACGATCCAGACGAGATGGTTTCAACATACAAACCCTCTCAATCATACTACGATGAGGCATTCTCCAAAGACGCTCACAATGTGAACATGGTCATGGAGAGATGGAGAAAATGCGGAAGGAGATACAAGGCCTAAAAACTGGCCACGCAGGCGCAAGATTAGAAGAAGTACTTCAAGAGGCAACCACGTCCCTATTGTCTTTTCGCATTTTAAGGGAACCTATCCCTCCGAAATTCCCAGTACCTACGTTCCAAGCATACAACGGTACCTCAGATCCCGCAGCCCACCTACGGTATTACACTCGTGTCCTTGCCCATTGGGAAAGAGATGAGGTAGTACTTTGTAGGTACTTCCCTGCAAGCTTGATAAGATCAGTACTAGCCTGGTATGACAACTAACCAGCAAGCTCAATTGACTCCTTCGAGCAATTGTCTACGGTGTTTTTGGAGACATACATGTACAAAAAATCAACAAAGGCAAGGTTAGATAGGCTATTTGCTTTAGCTATCGGACCCCGGGAAACATTGATGCAATACACAGACAGGTGGAAAAAGACGTGCTAATCAATCGGAAAAGTCAATCCAGAAATTAGCATTAAGTATGGACTTGATAGAACCTCAACCATCTTCGTGGAGCTTCACAACAGAGCCCTCGATTCCGAAGGCGAGCTCAGGGTTTTCCAAGACCGCTACATCAGGCTCGAAGAAATCCAAAAGGATAAACCCAGGGCACAAGAAAAGACGACAACAGCTCCGCAGCGAACCAACACTCTGGAGACAATTCCGGAGATACCTAAGCGACAAAACGAAGCCGGGGGCAGAACTAACTCTCGAGACAAAAGATCCAAATACGAAGATGGTGATGAGTGCCAAATATTGTATATATTTATCCCTTTTTGTTGGCATTTTAACTCATCTTTTGTGCAGTAATTCTACATTTTACCCCATATTCTGTATTTTCATTGTTTTCAAGAATAAATATTTTTATTAATTAATTTTGCATTTTTAGGTAATAAATAAAGTTCGGATGAGTCGCGGAGCGAAATAGAGCAGAAAAGTAGTGAAAAGCCGGGAGAAATTACGCAAGGAAGCCGCGAAGAATGGTGCGCACAACCTCATTTTCTACACACAAAAGCGCCTCCTTTCTCAGCCATCAGATCAGTTCTCAGAAGCATCCGATGGTCGCTCCTTCATAGAGCATCAAAATCTGAAGTCTCTGCCAAGCACCACAGCGCTGAAATTCCAAGCCTTCAGATTAGATGGTAGTTGAATCCGACGGTCGCTCCCTTGCTGTGCATCGAAGTTTGATATCTCCGCCTAACACTACAACACTAACTCCATCTGGCGTCGTTGATTTTGTTGTATTATATAATCCAGCGGTCGCTACAAACTTCACTTCATCTCACCGTCCGATTGATCTTTCATCTCCCTATCCCACGGCTCAGCGTCGCAGATCATCAAACTCGATACACTCGCCTCACACCCTAGCGACCGAGCACCTACACCTCAAACAAACGCACCCTTCCCTTTCTCCATCGAACCATCTCCTCCTCACCCCACCTCTGCAGAACCACCATCGCGTACCACACCATGTCCGTCTCCATCACCACCACCTCACCCAAATCACTCCACGATCTCTCCCCAAATCACTCTACTCTACCCATACCCATCATCACTATCACGTTTTACATCAACTAATCCTCAATTTCTCATCTCTGCTCACTGAAACCCTAGGTGAGAAATTGAAGATATAAGTTGATGTTAGAGCAGCAATTGGAGCGGGAGATGACTCATGAAGAGAAATAGAAGAATGGGTCGACGAGATGGAGCGAATATCTCATCAACAGTAGGTAAATCAATTTCACCAAAACCCTAGTTCTACTGATTTTGGGGAAAATTGGGGGAAAACCCAAAAAGGTGTAATGGGTATAAATGGATGTGTGTGAAGTGTGTAGGGACACTGTATACCTCTCTGGACTAGCCAGTAGAGAATTGGCCACAAATTTTTATGAATTTCAATTTCAGTGCTTATCTGTTGACAGTTGAAATTTGCTTATGTTTGTAGTTATCTGATATGTTGCAATTGTGTCTAAATTTATCTTATGATGATGTATGTTGCACTTCATGGTTAGCATGAGCTAATCAGCTTCAGGCCAAGGCTCAGTGAAGCCTTGTGCACTGTCAAGTGAATGAGCTAGGATAGTTACTTCCTTGTATGTTTTGATTGTGCAAATGAGAGATGCCAATGCTCATAGAGCCTGTGATTGGCTGTACTGTCAAAAGACAGCCAATGCTAGGGGTAGACTAGTGAGCAAGTTGGTGTTCTTCCATTTCTAGTTGTATGCTTAGGAATGAACATAACCTAGAAACATGTCACTTGATTAGGACACAAGGTGGATCATAAGCCTTGGCTTACCCACCAATTCCCTCTCAGAAACTTTATTTTTCAGTCCTTGTGCTTGTATTTCAGTTATTTTCTTGCCTTTATTTTCTTGCACTTGTAGCCTTTTGTGCACTGAAGTCAGTGCACAAACTCACCCTGCCCTTGGCTCCAAGCCTTGGTTATTTGCTGCTTTTCTTGGCTGTTTCTTTGCTGCTTTACTTCCAAGCCTTGGTTTGTCTGTGCTTCTTTCCTAGCTTGTTTCTTTATTGCTTTACATCTTTGGTTCATGCCATTTACATGCCCTTAGCTCACTGCCATAGTGCATTGTCACCATTGTTAGCCTAGGAAAACTTCTTATATGCTCCTCTCCCTGTGGACAAACCCCTACTCATCATCTTATTACAAATCTTGGCCTTGTATACTTGCAAGTGTTTTGTGTGCTTCTAATCATCACACCAAGTTTTTGGCGCCGCTGCCGGGGAGCTGGCTGCCATATTTTTGAAGTTTTCATAGCTGTTGTGGCCTTGTTGTGCTTGCATAGTTGTGTGTGTTCATTGCTATCTTGTTCACTTGCTAACTGCTGCTGGAGCTGTGCATTATTTGTTGTTGCTGCCAAGCCTGCTGCAAAGCCAAGCTGTGCTGTGCTGTTGCTGCTGCTGCTGCTGTTGCTGTTGCTGCTGGTGCTGGTGCCTTCTCTGCCAAGCTGTGCTGTGCTGTTGCTGCCAAGCCAAAGTCTGCTGCTGCTGTTGCTGTTGCTGCTGCTGGTGAACCAAAGCAACTGCTGCTGCCAAGTGAAGCTGCAACTGGGCTGCCAACTGAAGCTGTCAACTGGGCTTGTGCACCCTCTGCTGCTGGGCTCTGATCCAACCTTTGTTGCTGGGCTTGAACCAACTGAGCTGGGCTTAGTAACCTCTTCTCTGCTGGGCTTCGCTGCAATTCTGCTGGGCTTGTGTTGCTGGCTCCTCCATTGCTGCTGGGCTTGGACGTGAGAGCTTAGGACGATCCTAAAGCCCAACTGGGTGCAACTAAAAGGGGACTAAAAGCCTATTTTTGGGCTTCCCTCCAAAAACAAGTAAGCCTAACCCATGAGTTAACCCACTTGGGCCTCATTTAAATTCAAATTTGGGCTTGTAATTAATTTAATTATTTATTTGGGATTGTAATAATTTTTATTTTTTCTTTTTCTTTTTTTTATTTGGGATTGTAATTATTTTTTTTTTTTTCTTTATTTTTCTTTTATTTTTCTTTTTTCTTTTATGGGTTTGTTTTAATTATTATTATTGTTTTTATTTTCTTTTATGAGTTGTGATAATTTATGCTAGGTTTAGTTCAAAAATTTTCAAACCCAAAATTTTTAAACCAAAAACAAAATCCCTTCTTTAAACCAAAACCCATTCAAAACCAAATCTTCATAACCCTTGTGGCCAAATTGTTTCCGATTGCTCTGTCTGACCAACATGTTAGTTAAGGTACCTACTAGGACATGATTGTGACCTACAGAGACCAGACAAACAGACTTGTTAGAATTAACCCAGACGAACCTATCGAAATTCTAAGTTCTGAGGGAGACAGTCCAGATCAACCAGAAACAATGGGAGAACCACGTACCCTCAAGGATTATATGTACCCAACTAGAGCCAGTCAACCTTCTTGTATTGCTACCCGAGGCTAATGGCCATTATGAGCTGAAATCAAGCACAATACAGATGCTTCCTATTTTTAGAGGTGTTGAGAATGAAAACCCGTACCACCACGTGAGAGAATTCGAGGAAATTTGTGGAACTCTGCGTTTCACTCAAATGACCGACGAAACCCTGAAGTTAAGGCTTTTTCCTTTCTCCCTGAAAGATAAGGCAAAGGCCTGGCTCTATGCTTTACAGCCTCAATCCATCATGACATGGGATGACCTCAAAGGAGTTTTTCAAAAAGTTTTTCCCGAACCACAAGACTGCGACAATTCGTCAAAGTCTGAATAGCTTTGTGCAATTAGAAGGTGAGACCTTAGCTAGATACCTGGAGAGATTCAATGAATTATTGCTCCAATGTCCCCATCATGGTTTTGAAAAATGGAGACTTGTGCAAATTTTGTATGAAGGTCTAGATGTGTCCACCCGAACAACGGTTGAGTCGATGTGTAATGGTCTATTCGTAGATAAAACTGCTGACGCGTCTTGGGACTTCTTAATTGAAGTAGCTGAAAAGACGCAACAGTGGGAATCCATCCGTGAAACCAGAAAGACTACATCCGAAGCAAAGGCTTTTAGGATTGAAGCGGATTTTGAGGGTAGAGCAAACATGGCATCAATAGTTAGGAGATTAGAAGAGTTAGAACTACATAAAAATTCAAAACCTTCCACCACTACTCTCCGAGAACATGTCGCTTCATCTGTTTGTGCTGCTTGTAACGACCCCAACCATCAATTCCAAAATTGTCCAGATTTGCTTGCAGTCCAGGAGTCTAGGCTTGAACAGGCACATGCCATGTTTCAAAACCAGAGCATAACCCTTATTCACAGACCTACAATCCAGGATGGAGAAACCACCCTAACTTTTCATGGTCAAAAGGACCCACTCAAGGAGGACCATCTCAACCCAATCAGAGCTATCAAAACAATCAGGGATATCAGAACAATCAAGGTTATCAACACCCGAGAAACCCTCAACAACAATCAAACTCTCAACAACAATCATATCCTCAACACAATACGACAAGAGATGTATCCACCTTAGAGGAAATGTTCAGAGTTTGATGCAAAGTCAGAAAAATCTAGATCAAAAGATGGATCAAATATATGTGAGAGAGAAAAGGGTAAACTTCCGAGCCAACCCCAACAAAATCCAAAGAGGATATTTCAAACAGGCACAACATCCTGCACTGAAACCTCACCTGATCAAATCCATGCCATTACCACCCTCCGAAGTGGTAAGTCATCGAGAACAACGGGCGAACCTAATGATCTGATACAAATTCCACTGTCTCCACAACCCCAGAAAACCAAAGAATCTGAGCAAGTTGGAAAATCTGACAATTCTACTGCTGTGAATGTCCCTTTGCCAACTCATCTTCCTGTTGCCCATTTCCTCAAAGATTGATCTATCAACAGAAAAGTACCCATTACAATGAGATGTTAGATCTGTTCAAGAGAGTCAACATCAACATTCCTTTTCTTGAAGCAATCAAGCAAATCCCTGCTTATGCCAAATTCCTCAAAGACTTGTGCACTCAAAAGCGCAAGCTCAATGTGCAAAAACGTGCTTTCTTAGCTGAGCAGGTGAGTTCCATCATTCTGAACAAAACTCCACCCAAGTTTAGGGATCCAGGATGTCCAACAATTTCTTGCACTATAGGAGAACACACGGTCAATAAAGCGTTATTAGACCTAGGTGCAAAGTGTTAACCTACTGCCATATTCTGTTTATGAGCAGTTAGGTCTTGGGGAGTTGAAACCAACATCTATCACTCTACAACTGGCAGACCGATCTGTCAAGATTCCTCGTGGAGTGGTGGTGGAAGATGTTTTGATCAAGGTTGACAAATTCTATTTTCCCGTAGACTTCATTGTCTTAGACACTCAACCTGTACAAAACCCAGACTGTCACATTCCTGTCATCTTAGGACGTCCTTTCTTGGCTACGTCCAACGCGATCATCAACTGTCGGAATGGAGTGTTAAAACTGTCTTTTGGTAACATGACGGTAGAATTGAATGTGTTCGATATTAGTCAACAACCTGTGAATCTTGATGATGATGATGCATGAAGTTAATATGATTGAAGGATTAATGCAAGATTCGTTGACTAACATTCTATCCGTGACCCCTTTCAAGCATGTATGGAGAACTTTAACCCTGATTTCTATGATGATGCATACTGTAGTGACGTCCTATCTCTGCTCGAATCTGTACCTCAAATGGACGTCACTGAAAGGAAATATGAAGTGGAACAACCCCTATTCTCTGATTCCAAGCTTATTCCATCCATTGTTGAGCCACCCAAGCTTGAATTGAAACCATTGCCTAGTACGTTGAAGTACGCATTCCTAGGTTCTTCTGATACTTTACCTGTCATTATTTCATCATGTTTAGACACGGAACAGGAAAGTAAGCTTTTAGAAGTACTTAAGGAACACAAAGAGGCCTTAGGATGGACCATCTCAGATCTCAAAGGAATTAGTCCCACCATTTGCATGCACCACATTAACCTTGAAGAGAATGCCAAACCATCGAGGGAAATGCAAAGGAGACTTAATCCTAACATGAGAGATGTAGTCAAAGGAGAGATCCTGGAAACTACTTGATGCGGGTATCATATACCCAATTCCCGATAGCAAATGGGTTAGTCCCATTCAAGTTGTGCCTAAGAAGTCAGGCATTACTGTTGTTCAGAACGACAAGAATGAATTAGTCCCTACTCGTACAATCACAGGATGGCGAGTATGCATCGACTACAGGAAGTTGAACACAGTAACAAGGAAGGATCACTTCCCGCTCCCTTTCATTGACCAAATGCTAGAACGTGTGTCTGGACACAGTCACTACTGTTTTCTAGATGGCTTTTCCGGTTATAACCCCATTTTGATTGTGGAGATTTTTGATGTTTGGGGGATAGACTTCATGGGTCCATTTCCCATGTCTGACAGCAAGTTGTACATCCTAGTCGCAGTTGATTACGTTTCTAAGTGGGTAGAAGCCATAGCAACCAGAACAAATGACCACAAGGTGGTACTTTCATTTCTAAAGAGAACATATTTCACGTTTTGGTACCCCTAGAGCTATCATCAGTGACGGCGGTTCACATTTTCGTAACAAGTACTTTGAGTCTTTAGTACGCAAGTATGGCATAACTCACAAGGTTGCTACTCCGTACCACCCTCAGACTAGTGGACAAGTGGAAGTGTCTAATAGGGAAATTAAGCACATTCTGGAGAAGACGGTCAACCCGTCCAGGAAAGATTGGTCATTGAGATTGAATGATGCTTTGTGGGCCTATAGAACAGCTTATAAGACACCAATTGGCATGTCCCCCTATCGTCTAGTGTATGGAAAGCCGTGCCATCTACCTGTGGAATTAGAACATCGTGCCTACTGGGCAATCAAAGAGCTGAACTTCTCTGGACGAAGCTGGAATTCAAAGGAAACTTCAACTCAACGAGTTGGAAGAATTGAGAAATGAGGCTTATGACAGTGCCAAGCTGTACAAGCAGAAGATGAAGATATTTCATGACAAGCGTATTCTGCGCAAATCCTTCACTCCTGGTCAGAAAGTCTTGCTGTATGACTCCCGATTACATCTTTTTCCAGGAAAACTGCGTTCCAGATGGAAGGGTCCGTACCTAGTACGCACAGTTTTTCCATGATGTGAGAGGTAGAGTTGGAGGATGTCTCCAACAAGAACGTTTTCAAAGTCAACGGGCAGAGATTAAAGCCATTCCTTGAGCCATTTCCACCCGACATTGAAACAACCGACCTGGAGGACCCAGTCTATGTGGACTAAACTGGTCCACTCTTTCCCTAAATAACCAAAAGTTTTCCAAATGTTTCCCTAAAAACCAAAATTTTTCGTTTTCCCATCAAAACCAAATGTATCCCAACAAAACCAAATTTTTTCCAAAAAGTCCAATCCCATTAAAAACCAAATTTTCTTGTAGATAATGTGTTAGTTAAATTTCCTTTTGTATATTTTGTGCTCATCCATTGTGACTGCTAATATGATGGATTTTTGCCTTGAAATAACGGAGTTTTAATCGAGCGCCGTACAATCGGGTATTCTCTCTCCTTTTACTCTACTCAGCATGTTCCTCTTCATATATTGTTTTATAATTCTTTCCATATTTTGAAACATTGAGGACAATGTTTAGTTTAGGTTTGGGGGTATAGAGTAGATACCATGATAATTTGCCATAATTGAAAACAAAACTCCTTCTTTTTGAAAAAAAAAAAAAAAATTAAAAAAAAAAAAATTCAAAAAAATTAAAAAATGAAAAATCATAAAAATGGAGCTCATTTACCTTGAAATGTTGACTCTTGTGCAAATATGTATTTTTAGGAGTCTTAGTCTAGATATTTAGGCACCCTGATTCTAGCACAATTCACATAGTGATAAGAAATTTGCACGCGCACGATCTACCAATACATGTATGGCCTCGATCTTCAAGGTGTTGGATAGGAAGTTACGATTGCCAATCACTTTAGAATACTGAACGAAACTTGACTAGCTTGTTCTTTGGTTGGTTGGGATAGAAGGTGGAGGTTACATTAAGAAAGACAACCATCGAATTTAACTGGGTGCATCAAAAAGGGCTACCTCTTGCAAAGTGTCATGTAATTTTTGTTTCCTTTTGTATATGTATCAAAAGTGTTTCCTTGTTCAAAAAAAAAAAAAAAAAAAAAAAAAAAAAAAACGATGTATATATTAAAAAAAAAAAAAAAAAAAAAAAAAAATATCAAAAAAAAAAAAAAAATAAAAAATAAAAAAAAATCAAGTATTATCAATTCCATCATCTCTTGTTCCAAAAATAAAAGAGAGTAGTCAATGTAAATAAGAGTCATGTAAAGAGTCATTTTGTTGTTTTGTAATAAGCAAGGAGGGTGTATGCCATTGATGTACAACGCGAGTAATTGTGAAATACCTCCAACTCATTCACAATTCTCGTAAAGTCCGGACAGCTAGCTAGATTTCGACCTCAGTTCTTAGCCTGAGAAACTATCTCTTGGTGATTAGTAGTCATGACTTCAGATCTTTCTTTACACATGTGTAGATACACTTTACACTCTTATCACATGTCTGTTATTTTTTGATCAGTGCTAGGATTGTGCCTTCGATAGCTAGATTGACATCTCCATTTTGCTGTGAGCTTAAACTGTTTTGCACATGTCACATTTGATGGAATCTGAGCTTATATTTTGACCTAGAACTTTGTAGGTACGTTCTAAGCAAACCTTCACGAGACTTCAACTCGTCCACTAGGGACACTTAGTGGTTTAAAAGGCTTAGTGCATACGCTAAATGCATTCGAGAGACCAGCGACAGTGGTATAGTTAGGATTTCCTTAGTTTTGTTTTACTTGAGGACAAGTAAAATTCAGGTTTGGGGGTATTTGATGAGTGCCAAATATTGTATATATTTATCCCTTTTTGTTGGCATTTTAACTCATCTTTTGTGCAGTAATTCTACATTTTACCCATATTCTGTATTTTCATTGTTTTCAAGAATAAATATTTTTATTAATTAATTTTGCATTTTTAGGTAATAAATAAAGTTCGGATGAGTCGCGGAGCGAAATAGAGCAGAAAAGTAGTGAAAAGCCGGGAGAAATTACGCAAGGAAGCCACGAAGAATGGTGCGCACAACCTCATTTTCTACACACAAAAGCGCCTCCTTTCTCAGCCATCAGATCAGTTCTCAGAAGCATCCGATGGTCGCTCCTTCATAGAGCATCAAAATCTGAAGTCTCTGCCAAGCACCACAGCGCTGAAATTCCAAGCCTTCAGATTAGATGGTAGTTGAATCCGACGGTCGCTCCCTTGCTGTGCATCGAAGTTTGATATCTCCGCCTAACACTACAACACCTAACTCCATCTGGCGTCGTTGATTTTGTTGTATTATATAATCCAGCGGTCGCTACAAACTTCACTTCATCTCACCGTCCGATTGATCTTTCATCTCCCTATCCCACGGCTCAGCGTCGCAGATCATCAAACTCGATACACTCGCCTCACACCCTAGCGACCGAGCACCTACACCTCAAACAAACACCCTTCCCTTTCTCCATCGAACCATCTCCTCCATCACCCCCTCTGCAGAACCACCATACTCCGTACCACCACCATGTCCGTCTCCATCACCACCACCTCACCCCAAATCACTCCACTATCTTCTCCCCAAATCACTCTACCCATACCCATCATCACTATCACGTTTTACATCAACTAATCTCCTCAATTTCTCATCTCTGCTCACTGAAACCCTAGGTGAGAAATTGAAGATATAAGTTGATGTTAGAGCAGCAATTGGAGGGAGATGACTCAGGAAGAGAAATAGAAGATTGGGTCGACGAGATGGAGCGAGTATCTCATCAACAGTAGGTAAATCAATTTCACCAAACCCTAGTTCTACTGATTTTGGGGGAAAATTGGGGAAAACCCAAAAAGGTGTAATGGGTATAAATTGATGTTATGTGAAGTGTGTAGAGGAGACTGTATACCTCTCTGGACTAGCCAGTAGAGAATTGGCCACAGAATTTTTATGAATTTCAATTTCAGTGCTTATCTGTTGACAGTTGAAATTTGCTTATGTTTGTAGTTGTCTGATATGTTGCAAATTGTGTCTAAATTATATCTTATGATGAATGTATGTTGCTACTTCATGGTTAGCATGAGCTAATCAGCTTCAGGCCAAGGCTCAGTGAAGCCTTGTGCACTGTCAAGTGTAAATGAGCTAGGATAGTTACTTCCTTGTATGTTTTGATTGTGCAAATGAGAGATGCCAATGCTCATAGAGCCTGTGATTGGCTGTACTGTCAAAAGACAGCCAATGCTAGGGGTAGACTAGTGAGCAATTTGGTGTTCTTCCATTTCTAGTTGTATGCTTAGGAATGAACATAACCTAGAAACATGTCATTTGATTAGGACACAAGGTGGATCATAAGCCTTGGCTTACCCACCAATTCCCTCTCAGAAACTTTCATTTTTCAGTCCTGTGTGCTTGTATTTCAGTTATTTTCTTGCCTTTTATTTTCTTGCACTTTGAAGCCTTTTGTGCACTGAAGTCAGTGCACAAACTCACCCTGCCCTTGGCTTCCAAGCCTTGGTTATTTGCTGCTTTTCTTGGCTGTTTCTTTGCTGCTTTACCTTCCAAGCCTTGGTTATTGTCTGTGCTTCTTTTCCTAGCTTGTTTCTTTATTGCTTTACCTTGCATCTTTGGTTCATGCCATTTACATGCCCTTAGCTCACTGCCATAGTGCATTGTCACCATTGTTAGCCTAGGAAAACTTCTTATATGCTCCTCTCCCTGTGGACAAACCCCTACTCATCATCTTATTACAAATCTTGGCCTTGTATACTTGCAAGTGTTTTGTGTGCTTCTAATCATCACACCAGATGGCAAAAGAGGCAAAGGGAGAGAAGAATTTATGGATAAATATACATGAATCTAAATACAACTTTCTCTCACATCCTAATCAAGGAGGGAGTAAATCCAGGCTTTCCTTACCCTAATACTAGGGGAAAGCAGCCAGAAAAAACGAAGGAGGACAAGGAGTACTGTGCGTACCACCAATACTACGGGCATACAACTGATGCGTACTACCACTTACAAAATGTGATCCAAAGATTCATCGACGAAGGCAAATTCATGAGCACGTACAACTACAGCCAGCGAAAATTGAGGAAGCCCCAAAGAAAAGGGTAGAATTACCTCGGGACAACAAATACATCAACATGATCACCTTCTCCAATTGAGGTCAAGAAGAAATGCTCGAAGACATCCTCGAGTTAGCTCGAAACAGAAAGAAGTTAGAATCCCATGAGGTGTTCAAGCTAAGTGGACCACCTACTAGCACTTGGGAAGAATGGATGGCCATGCCATTAACTTTCTCAACAAAGGACGTCAATCAGGAGGTTGAAATGCACAACAATCTACTAGTGATCACTCTTCCAATACACGGATGAAATGTTACGAAAGTCCTCGTGGATGGGGGAATTTCGTTAAATGTTCTATTTTACGAGCCCTACCTACGCATGGGTTTGACAGCAGAGCAAATGGATTCTTCTACTTGCACAATATATGGTTTTAATGGAGCGGTCTCTAAGTCAAAAGGAGAAATTGTCTTGCAGGTACATGCAGGACCCTTAGTAACCAATACACGGTTATGCGTGGTGGAAGCACCTTCGCCCTACAATGTAATCATGGGAAGGCTATGGGTTCATAGATTGCGGGGAACAACTTCGACATATCACCAATACCTACGCTTTCCTACACATATGGGTGAAATGGAAATCAAAGGAGATCAGCAAGACGCAAGGCTATCCAATCTAGCGGAAGTCAGACTCAACGAAGAAAGAACTCCTGCCCAACAACACGAAAGAAAAAGACGTAAGGAAAACACTAGGGAAGTGCAGGACGGAGCCTCTTTAGTACCCGAAGCCATCTCAGCTCCGGATACAAGCACCTCCGCCACCTCAGGGGCAGACGTCTCCGCCAAATGACAATTACAGAAAAGCACTCCTCAATGACCTCAGCAACAAACCTTCTCACCGGTGGAACCAACGAAGAAAATCAACATCGGGACGGAGACAGAACCAAAAATGCTTAACATCGGACATTACTTGAAGAGGAAGAGGAGATGCAACTACAAAGGTTACTAAGGGAATACGCAGACGTATTTGCATGGTCAATGGAAGACATGCCAGGAATTGACCCGAATTCGGTCTCACACCACCTTCGGCTCAAACCGGAGATACCACCGTTTAAGCAACACATTTGTAAAGTGGCAGATATCTACCACGAAGGGGTAGAAAAAGAGTTGCAAAATCTACTCACAGTTGTATTCATACGAGAAGTCAAATATCCCACGTGGATATCCAACATGGTCATCGTACCTAAGAAGAACGGAGGTGTGCGCATTTGCATTGAATTTAGCAACCTCAGTAAAGCGTGCCCCAAGGACAGTTACCCACTGCCAAACTTCGACCAGCTGGTGAACGCAGCCGAAGGCCACCAAAGACTATCCTTCATGGATGGATACTCAGGCTACAACCAAATAGCCCTTGCAGAAGAAGATCAAAAGCATATTGCGTTCTTTACCCCACGAGGCTTGTATTGATATACAAGGATGCCTTTTGGATTAAAGAACGCCGGGGCAACATACCAACGATTAGTAGACAAAATCTTTAAGCCATGGATAGGCAAAATACTGGAGGTCTACGTAGACGATATGCTCGTCAAAAGCGAAAAAGCAAAAAATCATCTCTCAAACCTAAGGGAGATATTCGAAGCCATGAGAAACTTCTACATGAAGGTGAACCCGGAGAAATGCACGTTCGGAGTTACCTCAGGAAAATTCTTGGAATACTTGGTGACTAAGCGAGGAATAGAAGTAGACCCCGAAAGGGTCAGAGCAATAATGGAGATGCCATCTCCACAGTTTCACATAATCTTCGAAACAGTTTCACATAATCTTCGAAACAAGAAAGCTGAGAAATCACAAATCCTAGCAGACTTCATAGCGGACCTACCTCTCAACGACGAAGCAAAGATAGATGACATCCCAGGAATGGAGGAAGACAAGCCGGAACCAGAAGACCTCTTGGAACCGCAAAATTCACGAAGGTGGGAGATATTCGTAGATGGCTCCTCCAACGGAGAAGGTGAAAGTATAGGGATTGTAATAACAACCCCTACCGGGGACCGACTCATTTATGCATTCAGGTTAGAATTCGAAGAATACACTAACAACATCACGGAGTATGAGGCGGCCATACATGGCATACGCTTGGTACAGGAGCTAGGATTATCAGATGTTCGTTTAACTAATGACTCACAATTGGTCATTAGACAAATCGATCTCAAATATCAAACTCTGGATCCAATACTGTCTTCGTACCTAAAGTTAACACAGGAGCATGCATCAAAGATCAGCAAGGTCACGTTCAGACATGTATGTCGGAAAGACAACAGACATGCAGATGCATTGGCATTCATATCGTCAATGCTGAGGGACAGAAACACCACCTCCGTCCAAATCGGAAGGATACATGAACCTTCGATAGAATGGCTAACCTCAGGAGTTGAGGATACCTTGGTCGTCCAAACTAGGGCCATGAGGAAAGCAGAAAAAGAAAAAGAAGACGAAGGTATAAAAGAACCAGATAACGAAGTTGACGAGTCCGACAAAGATCAATCCATGTCATACGGAAGCAACGAAGACGAAGCGGAAGATGATTGGAGAATCCTAATTCACCAGTACCTTGAAAAAGGTACCTTACCCCCAGATGTCAAAGAAGCTCGAAAACTCGAATCAAAGGCAGCAATGTACAACCTACGAGATGGAATAATGTATAGAAGGTCATTTATTGGACCTCTGATGCGGTGCCTCTCACAAGCCGAAGGTAGAAAAATACTGCATGATATACACAGCGGAGAAGCTGGCAATCATAGCGGAAGAAGGTGCTTGGCGATCAAAGCCAAGATGCAAGGATACTATTAGCTAAGCATGGACGAAGATGAAAAGAACGTGGCAAGGCGTTGCGAAAGATGTCAACGCTTTTCCAGGAAAATTAAAGCACCAGCAACGGAGCTGAACTCAGTCATCAGCCCATGGTCATTCGTCAAATGGGGGGTTGATATTGTTGGACCCTTGATAGAGGGAACATCGAAAAGAAAGTACCTTATCGTGGCTACAGATTACTTCACCAAGTGGGTGTAAGCAAGGGCTTTGGCAAGAATTAGGTACACAGATGTCTTTAAATTCTTGCTTGAGCAAATCATTTGCAGGTTCGGAATACCAGCCTCCATAGTCTCTCACAATGGCAAATAGTTGGAAGAAAAGAACATAGACATGTTATTCAACACGTTCAACATTTAGAAAAACAAGTCTACTCCAATATATCCTAAGAGCAATGGACAAGCGGAGGCCACTAACAAGACGATATAAATGAACTTAAAAAAGAAGTTGGGGGCATATAAGAAAAGATAGTGTGAGCAGCTACACAACGTCCTATGGGCCTACGGATCTACGAGAATGGCGGCCACGAGAGAAACTCTATTCTTGCTAACCTATAGAGCCGAAGCAGTCATCCCGACGGAGATAATACTGCCAACAATAAAAACAGAGGCATAAGAAAAGAACCTGGCAACAGATCTTATGCTAGAAAAGCTTGATGATCTTAAAGAAAGGCGAGAAGTGGCTTTGCAAAGGATGGTAAACTACCAACGAATGCTAGCTCGCGAATACATAAAACGGGTAATCCCTAGAAACTTTGTGGTTGAAGAATACGTACTACGTCAAATACCACCATATCAAAAGAAGAAGGAATGGGGAAAACTATCTCTGACATGGGACGGACCCTACATCATACACGATATTGCCAGGAAAGGATCATACTACCTAAGAAATCTTAAAGGTGAAGTATTGCAACACCCTTGGAACACAATGTACCTAAAGAAGTACTACCCGTAAGAGAATGGTTACTACTCAGGAGAAGAAGGGAAGGGGCAATATCCCACCATGCTCTATCCCTGATCAAAGGTATTATAAACCTAACTAATCAATGAAAGAAACTTTTTGCTGAGAAAAAGTATATTTTGATTAAATACAAACTGGGTTAGAATAGACACCCTCCGTCAGAACTGACGATGAGACAAGGCAATGCACAACTGCGCATGTGTCAATACTCGGATCCTCAGAGTGATAACTCCATTCATGAGGTAGTAAGAAAAAGTAAGATATCCCCTATAGAGATACCTTGTCGAAGTAAAGCAGCCATCGCGCTGAACGCGTAGGGTTATAGGAAAATTATTGCCCACGTAGGAGCCCTCACCACCACGGTACCTTCTGTCCAAAGGATACTTGGGTAGGATGATGAATGTTCCACCAAAGGTTAAACATACCTTAGCACCTTGTGATAACTCGAATGTGCAAATAGTTAGACAAAACACGTCTACATATATTCATGCAATACTAAAGGTACCATAATAGTGTTACCAAAATACGACTAACGCGTCTTAAAAGTTGCAGATGACAAAGGATCAGAACATGACAAAGAGTTATTTCAAGGAAAGGAGACAGCAAAGACCCCTCAGCTGGGGGCATAATACAACAAAGAAGTTCAGTTGGAAAAAAAGTGAACATAACATGATCATGGGTAAGGAAGACGAGGGAAGACAATTCCTGCAATAATAGGATACATCTAATCAATCTAGGTTTAGTATCCTTCTTGCAAAGAAGATACTTCAAAGCAGCATGATCAGTAAAGATTATGACCTTAGAAACTAAGAGGTAGGATCTAAACTTGTCTAAGGCAAACACAATAGCCAATAGTTCCTTCTCCGTAGTGGTATAGTTCAACTGGGCATCATTCATAGTTTTGCTAGCATAGTAAATCACATGAAGTAACTTATTTTCTCGCTGACCTAGCACAACACCAATAGCATAATCTTAAGCATCACACATGATCTCAAAGGGTAGGTTCCAGTTGGGTGCCTGGACTATGGGGGCGGTAGTGAGTAAATTCTTAAGCTTCTCAAAAGCCTATAAACAAGCATCACCAAAGACAAACTTAACGTCTTTTGCAAGAAAATTGCAAAGAGGTCTAGAAATTAAGCTAAAATGCTTAATGAATCGATGATAAAAACCTGCATGCCTTAAGAATGACCTAATATCTCTTACGGTTTTTGGGACCTGTAAAGTTTTAATGAGGTCAACTTTGGCTCTATATACCTCTATACCCTTCGAAGATACGATATACCCTAGAACAATTCCTGAACGAACCATGAAGTGACATTTCTCCCAATTAAGCACTAAATTCTTTTCATTACACCTAGTCAAAACTAATGACAAATGATGCAAGCATGCATTGAAAGACGAACCAAACACTGAAAAATCATCCATAAAAACCTCTAAGAACCGTTCTACCATGTCAGAAAATATGCTCAACATACAACGCTGAAAGGTCGCAGGAGCATTACATAGCCCAAAAGGCATGCGTCTATACGCAAAGGTACCAAAGGGACAGGTAAAAGTGGTTTTCTCTTTGTCTTCTGGGGCTATGACAATCTGATTATAACCGCAATATCCATCTAAAAAGCAATAATGGCTACGTCCAGCTAACCTATCTAGCATTTGGTCGATGAAGGGAAGGGGAAAGTGGTCCTTCCTAGTGACCTTGTTCAATTTCCTATAGTCAATACAGACACGCCAACCCGTGGTCACCCGGGTTGGGATTAACTCATTGTTATCATTCTGGACTACAATAATACCGTATTTCTTGGGAACAACCTGAACGGGGTTAACCCACTTACTGTCTGAAATGGTGTAGATAATGCATGCATCTAACAGCTTAAGAACCTCGGTTCGAACTACTTCTTTCATATTAGGGTTCAGCCGACGTTGCATCTCCCTAGAAGGTTTGGTGTCACTCTCTAAATAGATCTGATGCATACAATCAGTAGGACTTATACCCTTAATGTCTGCTATGGTCCTCCCTAAAGCTTCCTTGTTATTCTGAAGGACAGTCACTAGCCTACTTTCCTGATCACTATCCAAGTCGGATGCTATAATCGCAGGTAAAGTTTCAGATGGGCCTAAAAACACATACTTTATGGAATCTGGTAATGGTTTAAGGTCCAACTTAGGAGGCTTTTCTAACGAAGGAACTAGGGTAGACTCAGAAACGGGTAGAGGTTCGAACTTAGGTTTCCAGCCATTACTAGTGTTCATCAAAGGGGTTGAATCTAAGAAAGCATTTTATCTCATTAATCACATCGTCATCATCAAAATCAATCCCAAAGTGGGATAGGCATTTCTCTAATGGATCTTCTAACATAGTGTTTGGTAATGACTCCTCGACTAATGTTCATATCATGTTCACCTCTTCTATGTTCGAGTCATCTAGTTCAGAGGGTAGCTTACTAATATTAAAAATGTTCAGCTCAATAGTCATATTACCAAAAGACAAATTCATAATACCATTTCGACAATTTATGATCGCATTGGATGTAGCTAAAAACGTGCGACCTAAAATCACTGGTATTTGGTTCTCTGGGTTAGGGAAAGGCTGGGTATCTAGGATAACAAAATCCACTGGATAAATAAACTTTTCGACCTAAATAAGAACATCCTCGATCATACCACGAGGAATTTTAACGGACCTATCAACTAACTGAAGTGTCATCTGGGTAGGTTTCATCTCACCAAGTCCTAGATTAAGGTACACATGGTATGGCAGTAAGTTCACACTAGCTCGTAAGTCAAGCAAAGCTTTCTCGAAATGGTATTTACCTATTGTGCAAGAAATGGTAGGGGACCCTAGGTCTTTATACTTAGGAGTAGTGGTATTCTGAATAATAGAACTCACATGACTAGCTAGGAAGGCTTTCTTCTGGACACTAAGTTTTCGGTTTCGCGTACACATATCCTTAAGAAACTTGGCATAAGCGAGAATCTGCTTAATCGCATCTAACAATGGGAGGTTGATAGTAACCTGCTTAAAACCTCCAATATATCATTAAAGTTGGACTCCCTCTTAGTTGGAACTAGCAGCTGGGGGAACGGGGCTTTGGGAACAAAGCCGGGCTCAGCATGACCCTCATTGGTCTCCTTGGAGACTCTATCAGTCTCCTTATTTTCTGGCTCAGAAGGGTGAACTACAACATGTTCACTATCAGGCATTGCAACCTTATTGTCAACTTTCTTTCCACTCATAAGGGTTGTTATAGAATTCACATGATTGTACGATTTCTCTCCTTTAGGGTTAGGATCAGTTTGACTAGGGAATCTTCCATCTTCTCTTTCACTAAGAACTTAGCTATTTGGCCGATTTGAAGTTCTAAGTTAGCAAGAGACTGAGAATTATTCTTAAAATTCTGCCTGGTTTATTCTTGAAAACCACAGTGGTTCTTTGATAACATCTCATGGTTCTTTGCTAACATAGTAAGGGTTTCTTCTAAGGTGGAGATGTTTTTCTTATTCTGAAACTGGGGTTGACCTGAAGAGTTCTTAGCATAACCAAAACCTGTGGGAGGCTAAGAATTACTATACTGTCCTTGATTCTGACCCTTAGACCAAGAAAAATTAGGATGGTTTCTCCAACCAGGGTTGTAAGTCTCTGAGTATGGTTCAAACTTCTGACGGTTCTCAAACCTAGCATTTTTATAGACAACATGGTTCTCATCATCTTTCCCTAAGAATATAGGGATCATCTGAAGAATACTAGGTTTTATCTCGAAATTAGCCGTAGTGGCTGGCAATTTAATGCACGAAGCTCGGGTGGACCTAGTTGGGAACATGTAATTTTTCAAAGTTGTCATTGCTGGCACAACTGAAGTACTAGGGGTATTTTCCTCACGAAGAGACAGATTCTCAAAACTGAAGTTTCCAAAAACAGGGCTCTCAAAAGAAGAGTCTTCGAGCTCCCCGCCTTTACAAGAAGAACTACTAGGTTTATCACTAATCAAACGACCTAGAGTGTTTATTTTCCAAGCCCTCTCTTTAATAACCTTGGTCATACACTAGAAAAACAAAAGATAAAGAAATAAATCATAAAAGGAAGGGAAGTTCTATGCAAACACAAAGCAGGCTGACTCCACCAAAGCAAACCTAAAGATTTCTAGCAAACAAAAAGCATGATGGCTCAACTTAGATTGTTTCTAGACCAGCTTCTAATCCTTCGAAAGGGAATTCGTTAGAATTTAAGAAAACCCCTCTGGAATCAATCCGAGTTTAAGTAAGTTGAATCGAGACGAGGGAAGCTCAATGGAGCTTTGATACCCAAGGCCTCACCGGCGTTACCAGGCGGCGTATTCAACTCGCAGAAACCATCATGAACTTTGAAGCATGCTTAAAAGAGTAACCAATATTTTTCGAATGACTTTCCTATTAAGCTCGTTACCCTATAGGTCTCGTTCTAGTCAAATTTTAGGATTAGGTTCACGCTTGGTTTCGTTTTCCTAAGGCGGGCAAGAAGGGAACGGTGATGAAATCCGAACCCTTATCTTGTATGGCCAGTCCTTGCCCTTCACTAGGAAATTAAAGAAGTCGTTTTCAAATCCTCAGCATATATGTAAACGAAGGAATACAATAACTCGCTGACAGGATATTCGCGAGTGTTTCGACAAACTAACCTCCCGTACCAGACGGGGGATAAAATGCTGAAGTCGACTCGGGCCACGACTCATATGTCATGTACGAACCCGAGGGGCCGAGGCGATATCGTAATCGCCGTCCTTCTCTGCAAACATTTTATATTTAAACTACCCTTCCGTAGGGTTTAAAAAAATAAAGTCCCAAAGTCCACAGTCCAAAGTCAAAAAATAAAGTGCAAAAGAAAAAGATAATCTAAAAAAAATTCTAAAATAAATAAATAAATTCTCTCTCTCTCTTTCTCTTTTTAATTAATTTTTATTCTCCTTTTCTTTCGCTCCTTTCGCTTTGCTTTTACTCCAAATCTTTAAGTATTCACCAAAAGATTTGGCAAATTTTTCTTTCGCTCCAAATTCCAAAATCTGTAAGGAAAAGACAAAAAACCAGAAACGTAAAGAAGAACAAATAAAATAAAAATGAAAAACAAATAAAAACCTTAAAAAAATCTAAAAACTCTAGCCTAAAGGCAAGTCCGCGTCGGCGGCGCCAAAAATTGATATGTTTTTCAATGATGTTGTAGTAATAAGTTCGTTGAGACTTGTGAAAGCAAAAGATTTTAGACTTATAAAACTTAAAAATAGAAAACTTATTGCAAAATTGATTTCAAGATATTAAAAGTAACCAAGACACTAGATTCCACCATTACACATGAATGAACGATACCAAATATGTTTCAAAACTCTAACTATTCTTTAAGTCCTTTATTTCTTAATTCACACATAATAAAACATATTCCCAAATATTAATTGTATTCCCTAAGAATAGACTATCAATCAATTAAACAAAGTATAATCTATCAAATTGAATCAAAAGTAATTAAGAAAATTATGTGAACATTTAGAACTCCGTAAAAGCGGTGACTGAATGAATTATAAATTGTAAATTAGAGAAAAAAAATTGTTACCAATCATTCATGCATAGATAGCTTCATCCATTGCCTTGGTTGCGCGAGAATTAGCTCATCATCATGGAAACATGCTCAAAATTCATTTTTATTGCTCAAAGGGTGTTTACAAAGATGAAATGGGAGAAACAATGATAAAACAATGATTTTCTTTTCTCGCCCAAAAAACTCTCCCAAATGTGCTCTCTAGCTCTCTATTTATACACACAAATACACACCACTCAAATATATTCTTCCATAACTCCAAAATCTTTTTCTTTTTAATTAAAAATATCTTCAGAATTTTTCCTTCTTTTTATTCTATATATTTCTTTACTAAACCCATATCTTCTTTAATTCGCAGAATAAAATCCAAGATAAAATCTTCCAAGGATATCTTTCTTGTTTAATACAAGATAACTTCCTTTTTTTTTTCTTCAAAACTTCATGTTTGTAAGGCAAGAAGATATTCTTATCTTAAAGATAATAAATCCTTTACCGTTGAAACCAAATTTCCCGCCAATTTTTTCTTTTCAAATCAAGTAAGAAGATGGAGCCCCCTTAACCAGTAATGGGGTGTGATTAGCAGTTGGTTCCCTGGGGTTCCCCTTATCAATTTGGTGCCCCTTGTCCAAAACTGAGAGTCCGAATAACATGTGTCCTCCGGGGGTCCAAATAGCACTTTTTGAGCAACTTATTCCACACAAGTGTATTTCTCCAAAAACACCTACACAAACATAAAAACACCATAATAAGTACAAAATAAAGCACTAGAAATAGAGACACTGGGGACAATTCAGACACAAAAATGTGTCTATCAAATATCCCCAAACTTATTATTTGCTAGTCCTCGAGCAAATCTAATATAAAATGTCTACACTTAGCACGTGCAGCAAGACGTTAAACCGCTAGGTGGCCCTAGCGGCGGAGTGTTGTCTCCGGAGGGTTTACCAAAGGTGTAAACACAAAACCTTTACTCCAGACCCTAGCTATCTGCGTTGAACCTTGAAAGGCACTAAAGAATCTCCTTGGTTGGCATACAATCATTGACTATAGGAGGAAGTACCCTGATGCGAAATTCCAATTGTTGTACACGAGTTTGCACTCAGCATACTAAAATTCATATATAAGTGACAGAGCTCTACTCAGATAGTTTCTAGACATCATAATCGGAGTCAACCAATCATATGGAAAGATTAAGAAGATGGATAAAGAGAAAATAGATGGTAAAAGTGAACGGTGTTTCCCATATCTTTCTAAAGGCCTCTGCCAAGATGAACCTATCCTAATGGACTGAGATACCGGTCTGAGTAATATCAACACAACTGGCATATACAAGGAGAGCAGTGGTCGATAAACCTAACTCTAGGTCAACACAACTGGCATATACAAGGGCACCAGTGGTCGACTTTATTGAATTTATTTCGGTTGGTCTGATGGTCTGGTCTCAAAATATTTTTTTTTTGTATCTCAATGATCCTATTTCACCTAGAAATGGTAACAACTTGAGTCGTGTGCCCCACCAAATCACTTAAGAAATAAAAACATAAGGGATTAGGATTCAACGAGTTATGGCGAAACTACCATTTTTTTTTAATTCTAACACCTGAGCTCTGTGCTTTTATGAATAGACTCTTTAGATGTTTCCATCTAATCAGATTGGTTCCTAAACTCCTACAACCAAGATGTTCCCATCCACTTAGATTGGTTAGTTCCAACCTTAATAAGCATAAATTTCTAGGTTCTGGAGTTTATTTATTGCAACTAAAAGCTAACAAAAAGTTTCTTCCCCACCCCCAAACTTAAATCTAACATTGTCCTCAATGTTTCTAATTAAAGAGCAATACCAAAAATCAAAGTAACATGAGGAATCAGTAAAGAGAGAAATCGGAAAGATAGTACCTGGGTGAAGAGAGAAATCAAAAACTAATATACAACATACAATCGCCTCGATGGTCAATCAAGGGTAAACAGGGTCCTCCAGAGGGACCTCCTCAACATCACCTGTAGGAAAGGGCTCAAAAAATGGTTTCAATCTCTGACCGTTAACCTTCGAAGAACTACTACCATCTGGTGTCTCGATCTCAACAGCTCCATGAGGAAAGACAGTGCGAACAATAAAAGGACCCGTCCACTGAGAATGTAACTTCCCAGGGAAAAGATGCAAGCGGGTAGCATACAGAAGAACTTTTTGACCTGGAGAAAATGACTTTCTTAAAATATTCTTATCATGCACAAGTTTCATTTTGTTCTTATACTCCTTCGCACTATCGTAAGCATCTATACGAATCTCTTCCAACTAATTGAGCTGGAGTTTCCTATGGGCTCCGGCCTTGTCAAGTGAAAAATTTAGCTGCTTAACAGCCCAATAAGCTCTATGTTCTAACTCAACAGGTAAATGACATGCCTTGCCATACACAAGCCGATAAGGCGACATTCCAATGGGGGTCTTAAACGCAGTACGGTAAGCCCATAAGGCATCAGTAATCCTAGACGACCAGTCTTTTCGATTAGGATTAACTGTTTTCTCTAATATCCGCTTTATCTCCCTATTGGAAACCTCTACCTGAACACTAGTCTGTGGATGATATGGGGTAGCTATCTTATGTGTAATATCATATTTCTTCATCAAAAGCCTAAAAGTTCCATTACAAAAGTGCAACCCTCCATCACTAATTATAGCTCGCGGTGTACCAAAACGTGTAAGTATATTATTTTTTCAAGAACTCAATCACAACCCTATGGTCATTAGTCTTACACGCAATCGCCTCAATCCACTTAGAGACATCGTCTACAGCGACAAGGATGTATAAGTTACCAAAAGAATTAGGAAACGGAACCATAAAGTCAATACCCCACACATCAAAGACCTCAACAACTAAAATAGGGTTCAAGGGCATCATGTTCCTACGGGAAACGCTTCCTAATTTCTGGCAACGCTCAAGAGTAACACAGTGACTATGGGAGTCTTTAAACAACGAAGGCCAATAGAATCCACACTACAATATCTTAGCAGCAGTCTTCTTAGCACTAAAGTGACCCCCACAAGCATGATCATGACAAAAGGAAATAATACTGGACTGGTCACTCTCAGGTATACATCTCCTAATAATCTGGTCTGGACAATACTTAAACAAATAAGGATCATCCCAAAATAAGTGCTTCACCTCGGCTAAAAACCTAGAACGATCTTGTTTACCCCAATGTTGGGGCATTCGACCAGTAACAAGATAATTCACTATATTCTCATACCAAGGTGCTTGGGTAACAAAGAACAGTTGTTCATCAGGAAAACTATCCCTAACTGGAGGAGAATCATTAAGGGTATCCACAACAAGCCTAGACAAGTGGTCTGCTACTACATTTTCTGCACCTTTTTTATCTCCAATGTCTAAGGAAAATTCCTGCAACAATAGGATCCATCTAATTAATCTAGGTTTACTATCCTTCTCGGAAAGAAGATACTTCAAAGCAGCATGATCAGTAAAGATTATGACCTTAGAAACTAAGAGGTAGGATCTAAACTTTTCTAAGGAACACACAATAGCTAATAGTTCCTTCTCCGTAGAAGGTTTGGTGTCACTCTCTAAATAGATATGATGCATACAATCAGTAGGACATACCCTTAATGTCTGTTATGGTCCACCCTAAAGCTTCCTTGTTATTCTGAAGGACAGTCACTAGCCTACTTTCCAAATCACTATTCAAGTCGGATGCTATAATCGCAGGTAAAGTTTGAGATGGGCCTAAATCAAATACTTCATGGAATCTGGTAATGGTTTAAGGTCCAACTTAGGAGGCTTTTCTAACGAAGGAACTAGGGTAGACTCAGAAACGGGTAGAGGTTCGAACTTACGTTTCCAGCCATTACTAGTGTCTATCAAAGGGGTTGAATCTAACAAAGCATTCACTTCATTAATCACATCGTCATCATCAAAATCAATCCCAAAGTGGGCTAGGCATTTCTCTAATGGATCTTCTAACAAAGTGTTTGGTAATGACTCCTCGACTAATGTTCCTATCATGTTCACCTATTCTATGTTCGAGTCATATAATTCAGAGAGTAGCTTACTAATATTAAAAATGTTCAGCTCAATAGTCATATTACCAAAAGAAAAATTCATAATACCATTTAGACAGTTAATGATCGCATTGGATGTAGCTAAAAACGGGCGACCTAAAATCACTGGTATTTGGTTCTCTGGGTCAGGGACAAGTTGGGTATCTAGGATAACAAAATCCACTGGATAAATAAATTTGTCGACCTCAATAAGAACGTCGTCGATCACACCACGAGGAATTTTAACGGACCTATCAGCTAACTGAAGTGTCATCTGGGTAGGTTTCATCTCACCAAGTCCTAGCTTAAGGTACACAAGGTATGGCAGTAAGTTCACACTGTCTTCTAAGTCAAGCAAAGCTTTCTCGACACGGTATTTACCTATTGTGCAAGAAATAGTAGGGAACCTGGGTCTTTATACTTAGGAGTAGTGGTATTCTGAATAATATAACTCACATGACTAGCTAGGAAGGCTTTCTTCTGGACACTAAGTTTTCGCTTTCGCGTACACATCCTTAAGAAACTTGGCATAAGCGGGAATCTTCTTAATCGCATCTAACAATGGGAGGTTGATAGTAACCTTCTTATAAACCTCCAATATATCATTAAAGTTGGACTCTCTCTTAGTTGGAACTAGAAGCTGGGGGAACGGGGCTTTGGGAACAAATCCGGGCTCAGCAGGACCCTCATTGGTCTCTTTGGAGACTCTATCAGTCTCCTCATTTTCTGGCTCAGAAGGGTGAACTACAACATGTTCACTATCAGGCATTGCAACCTTATTGTCAACTTTCTTTCCACTCATAAGGGTTGTTATAGAATTCACATGATTGTACGATTTCTCTCCTTTAGGGTTAGGATCATTTTGACTAGGGAATCTTCCATCTTCTCTTTCACTAAGAACTTAGCTATTTGGCCGATTTGAAGTTCTAAGTTAGCAAGAGACTGGGAATTATTCTTAAAATTCTGCCTGGTTTATTCTTGAAAACCACAGTGGTTCTTTGATAACATCTCATGGTTCTTTGCTAACATAGTAAGGGTTTCTTCTAAGATGGAGATCTTTTTCTCATTCTGAAACTGGGGTTGACCTGAAGAGTTCTTAGCATAACCAAAACCTGGGGGAGGCTGAGAATTACTAGACTGTCCTTGATTCTGACCCTTAGACTAAGAAAAATTAGGATGGTTTCTCCAATCAGGGTTGTAAGTCTCTGAGTATGGGTCAAACTTCTGATGGTTCTCAAACCTAGCATTGTTATAGACAGCATGGGCTTGCTCTTCCCTAACCTGACCTTCCCAAAACGAGTTATTGGGTTCTACTCGACGATTAGACACTTGAGAGGCTTGAAACCCATCATCAGGTTCAACAAGAGACCTATGTTTAGGATGATTCAATTCCAAAGCCTCTAACCTTCTAGACAAACCAGCAAACTTAGCATCAGACCCGAAGCTTGTATCTACCACATTGGTGCTACTTCTATTGACTAAGAGTCTTTTGGGGGGTTCAATACAAGACTCCCACTGTTGGGATTTTTCAGCGACAACTCCTAAGAAGGTGAAAGCATCATCAACACTTTTACTAGTGAACTCACCAGCGCACATAGACTCAACCATGGCTTTGGTTGAATAGTCTAAACCATCATAAATAATCTCTACGAGTTTCATCTTATCAAATCCATGGTGAGGACACTGGGATAGGAGATCATTGAATCTCTCTAAGAACCTATAAAGAGACTCTCCCTCTTGTTGCACACTAGCACTAATTTTCTGCCTAACAGGCGTAGTTTTATGCTTAGGGTAGAATTTCATATAGAAAGCAGTAATAAGTTCCTGCCATGTTTCAATGGATTCAGATGGTAGGTTGTTCAGCCAGGTCTTGGCTTTATCTCTCAAGGAAAAGGGAGACATCTTAAGTTTCAAGACTTCATCAGTAAGGTCTTTTATTTTAATTGTCCCACAAATTTCCTCAAAGTCCCTAATATGAAAATAAGGGTTCTCATCATATTTTCCTAACAATATAGGGATCATCTGCAGAATACTAGGTTTTATCTCGAAATTATCCATAGTGGCTGGCAATTTAATGCACGAAGCTCGGGTGGACCTAGTTGGGAACATGTAATCTTTCAAAGTTACCATTGCTGGCACAGCTGAAGTACTAGGGATATTTTCCTCACGAAGAGACAGATTCTCAAAACTGAAGTTTCCAAAAACAGGGCTCTCAAAAGAAGAGTCTTCGATCTCCCCTCCTTCACAAGAAGAACTACTAGGTTTATCACTAATCAAACGACCTAGAGTGTTTCTTTTCCAAGCCCGCTCTTTAATAACCTTGGGCATACACTAGAAAAATAAAAGATAAAGAAAGAAATCCTAAAAGGAAGGGAAGTTCTATGCAAACACAAAGCAGGCTGACTCCACCAAACCAAACCTAAAGATTTCTAGCAAACAAAAATCATGATGGCTCCACTTAGATTGTTTCTGGACCAGCTTCTAATCCTTCGAAAGGGAATTCGTTATAATTTAAGAAAAGCCCTCTGGAATCAATATGAGTTTAAGTAAGTTGAATCGAGACGAGGGAAGCTCAATGGAGCTTTGATACCCAAGGCCTCACCGGCGTTACCAGGCGGCGTATTCAACTCGCAGAAACCATCATGAACTTTGAAGAATGCTTAAAAGAGTAACCAATATTTTTTGAATGACTTTCCTATTAAGATCGTTACCCTATAGATCTCGTTCTAGTCAAATTTTAGGCTTAGGTTCGCGTTTGGTTTCGTTTTCCTAAGGCGGGCAAGAAGGGAACGATGATGAAATCCGAACCCTTATCTTGTATGGCCAGTCCTTGCCCTTTACTAGGAAATTAAAGCAGCCGTTTTCAAATCCTCAACATATATGCAAACGAAGGAATACAGTAACTCGCTGACAGGAGATTCGCGAGTGTTTCGAAAAACTTACCTCCCGTACCAGACGGGGGATAAACCGCTGAAGTCAATCGGGCCACGAATCCTATGTGATGTACGAACCCGAGGGGCCGAGGCGATATCGTAATCGCCGTCCTTCTCTGCAAACATTTTATATTTAAACTACCCTTCCGTAGGGTTTAAAAAAATAAAGTCCCAAAGTCCGCAGTCCAAAGTCCAAAAATAAAGTGCAAAAGAAAAAGATAATCTAAAAAAAAATTCTAAAATAAATAAATAAATTGTCTCCCTCTCTCTCTTTTTTTTAATTAATTTTTATTCTCCTTTTCTTTCGCTCCTTTCGCTTTGCTTTTACTCCAAATCTTTAAGTATTCACCAAAAGCTTTGGCAAATTTTTCTTTCGCTCCAAATTCCAAAATTTGTAAGGAAAAGACAAAAACCCAGAAACGTAAAGAAGAACAAATAAAATAAAAATGAAAAACAAATAAAACCTAAAAAAATCTAAAATCTCTAGCCTAAAGACAAGTCCGCGTCGGCGGCGCCAAAAATTGATATGTTTTTCAATGATGTTGTAGTAATAAGTTAGTTGAGACTTGTGAAAGCAAAAGATTTTAGAGTTATAAAACTTAAAAATAGAAAACTTATTGCAAAATTGATTTCAAGATATTAAAAGTAACCAAGACACTAGATTCCACCATTACACATGAATGAATGATACCAAATATGTTTCAAAACTCTAACTATCCCTTAAGTCCTTTATTTCTTAATTCACACATAATCAAACATATTCCCAAATATTAATTGTATTCTCTAAGAATAGACTATCAATCAATTAAACAAAGTATAATCTATCAAATTGAATCACAAGTAATTAAGAAAATTATGTGAACATTTAGAAATCCGCAAAAGCGGTGATTGAATGAATTATAAATTGTAAATTAGAGAAAATAAAATTGTTACCAATCATTCATGCATGCGCGAGAATTAGCTCATCATCATGGAAACACGCTCAAAATTCATTTTTATTGCTCAAAGGGTGTTTACAAAGATGAAATGGGAGAAACAATGATAAAACAGTGATTTTCTTTTCTCGCCCAAAAAACTCTCCCAAATGTGCTCTCTAGCTCTCTATTTATACACCCAAATACACATCACTCAAATATATTCTTCCATAACTCCAAAATCTTCTTCTTTTTAATTAAAAATATCTTCAGAATTTTTCCTTCTCTTTATTCTATATATTTCTTTACTAAACTCATATCTTCTTTAATTCGCAGAATAAAATCCAAGATAAAATCTTCCAAGGATATCTTTCTTGTTTAATACAAGATAACTTCCTTTTTCTTCAAAACTTCATGTTTGTAAGGCAAAAAGATATTCTTATCTTAAAGATAATAAATCCTTTACCGTTGAAACCAAATTTCCCGCCAATTTTTTCCTTTCAAATCAAGGAAGAAGATGGAGCTCCCTTAACCAGTAATGGGGTGCGATTAGCAGTTGGTTCCCTGGGGTGCCCCTTATCAGTTAGGTGCCCCTTGTCCAAAACTGAGAGTCCGAATAACATGTGTCCTCCGGGGGTCCAAATATCACTTTTTGAGCAACTTTTTCCACACAAGTGTATTTCTCCAAAAACACCTACACAAACATAAAAACACCATAATAAGTACAAAATCAAGCACTAGAAATAGAGACACTGAGGACAATTCAGACACAAAAATGTGTCTATCAGTAACCTTAGCTAAGGAAGCGCAGGCATCTTCAAAATCTGCATGATACTTCTAGCGGATAATTTCTTGGGATGAAAGACGTTTCTCGACTAAGGAAATATCCTCTTTTTGCTTTGAAATGAGAATCTCCTTCCAGTTAAGGGCTTCGTCATATTCCTTACGAAGCAAAGCCATCTGCTTCATTAAGTCCGCATTATGAGCAGACTCAAGGGAAAGTTGGGCCTAATTATGAACGGTTACGTTCATCAGCCTATCATATTTCTTTTGATAATACCAGACATCGGAGGTTAACTTGGCTACTTGATCCCGGAGATATCTAAGTTCACTAGAGCTACCGACTGGCAGACGAAGGTTGTCTTAGTACTATGCAGCCAAACAAGAAAGAAGAAAACGTTAAGGTAAAAAGGAACAAACCTATGACTTTAGAAGACTCAGCGGCCAAGGCAGAATCAACAGCTTTGCGCCCATCTTCAGCAACCTTGGCAGCATTATTCGCTCTCTCAAGAGCCAACAAGCAAGCTTCTAGGGATCTCCGAGTTTTCCTCAGATCGTCCTACAACAAAGATATCTTAGCAACAGAAGCAACGTCACTCGACGAAGGCTGTTGTGCAATGGAAAGCGCATGTTCTTGACGAGCACGTTCCAAAAGAGCACTCAAATGAGTACACTTAGCTCTATAGACCTTGAATAAGATATGGCCAACATCGATCTGCTTACAAAGCTTCCCACAAAAAAGTATAAGAGCAGAGTAAAGGACAGACGAGAAGAAACAAAACAATAAAACAACAATTACTTGCTGAGAATGCTGAGAGACGAGGAAGAAAATCGGCGAAGGTATCCATGAAAGCCTCCATCTCCTGGATACTACCCCTACGGATCTCACCAAATCTCTGACTTGAGCGAAGACATTCCGGCTCGAAGAACAGATCCTTAGCCGTACGATATTGAGCGGATAGTACATCCAACTGAGAATCTACCTCAAGGGAACTGTCTAGACGATAATGATCAACTCCAGCAGAAAAAAGACCCTTAGAGTCCCGCAAAATTGCTTCGAGGATAGCATCGTCAGGATTACCAAGACTCAGGTTCTCAGGCAGCTTACCGTTGCTAGGATCAGCAGCAACTCCCTCCATCACTTGAGAACGAACGCGGGGCACCAGTGATGAACCCTCACCACGACGAAGAGATGGCATGGTGGATGAGCTAGGAACTGAACGAAAATCTTGAGCACCACCTAGGTCCATGTCACCGGCAGAAGAAAGATTACCCAATATGGTCCAATCCGGTGACGAAGGCGGAGGACCAACAACTTTACTAACAGGGGCGGTAGACACAGACTGAGCGTTCCCCAACGAGGTTGGCCTAGTATTGAAGGAGAAGCTAGGAAGCGAAGTCACAACCCTCTTCTTCGGCTGAGAATCCGAACTGCTAACCCTCACCACTGGGGAAACAACCTTAGAAAATGAACCACTTGATTGAAGCGAGGTAGCAGGAGATGAAGGAATTTAGAAGCTACGATAGCATCCTCAGTAACAGTAAAAACGACATGTAATGCTCCGCCAGGAGCAGAAAGCGAAGGCACCTTTGGAGACAAAGTAGGAGCTGGGGCTTGGACACTAATAGGCTCGACCAACTGAGAACCAGCACCAACAAGGAGATTCTCACCCTCGACTGAGGCAGATCGGACGGGACTAGGGATGTCTTTGGAAAAATCCTCCTCAATATCATCCAAATGAGTACTGAGGCCGGTATCCTCGATATCCTCCATATCTTCATCATCCGGTACCTCTCCAACAACCTTAGGATCCTCATCCAAAGCCTCAAGATCAATAACAGTCTTCAGTTTACCCTTTCTCTTGGAAGACTACAAAGGAACACATGCGTCAGCTAAGAATCAGGGGCATGGTACTAAGGAACTTACAAACACAAAGGTATAATAATGATCCTTACCTCCACAGGTGTTGGTGTTTCAACCGAAGATTTCTTCTTCCTGGTCCTGGTAGCCACGGAATTACCAGCAGATCCCGGACCAGTTCCAGCAGACGAAACAGGGGCAGGCTACAAAAGAAATCCATCAGAGTGCCAAACAAAGACGTTAAAGCAAATATAATCAAAGCAAAGAACCTTCAAGGAAAAACGAAGGTTACCTCATGAGAAGCAGCGGGGTTGAAAACCCAAGGCTGGTATCCATCATATTTCTTAGGTAAAGAAAAGTTGTGCGGGGAACATGAGGATCAGCGGTGGTAAATCCATAGGCCCAAGGACCCACCACACGAAAAGGAGTACGATCCCAGCGATCATCATGGTCAAGGCGGATGCGATCAGACTTCGGCAAAGGTAGCCTAGCAGAATAATGAATAACAGTCAAACCAATATTATCGATCTCCTCCAACAGACGAAGGCTATTACCCTCTATGATTTGCTTTGAAGTAACATGGATACGACGAGGACCAACACTCCAAGGAAGAAGGTTACTCTTCTGAATATCATCGGCATACGTAGCATTGAAGTTGGCGGGGGTATAATCCTCTCGCTTAGATCTCCCCTCAGCAAACGGATCATAAGACTCCACAGTTGTTTTACCCTTGCTACGGTACCAACTCTCACGAAGGGCACGCCAGAAATTACCAGTATATTGCATAACTCCTCTAACCCGAGTCTTGTTTGCCGGTCGTCCCTCGTAGACAAAACGTCATAGTAGAAGGGATCCTTTCTACTAAAAAAAGGGAGGAGCATACCTGCGGCCAACTGGCCAACGCTAATCAGGAGGTTATTCTCATCATAAGGAAAATCCCAGATGAGAGACTCGGTGAGAACATCAGGGCCATTGACGAAGGAAATCTCGAACTTATGAAGACGAAAAGACTTGGTAATCTCAGCAATGGATAGATGAGAAAATCTATCCTTGTCACGCAGTTGAAGCCTATGAAGCTCATAGTGAGGAGGAGGAGGTGGAAGATCTTCAAAAACAACTTCTTCAACCTCAGGGTCCGCAACCTCCTCAGGGACCGTAGCCGCCTCAGTCCCTGGTGGAACCTCTGGGTCCTCAGGGGGAGGGAATGACATAGCATCAGGATGATCCATTTCCGGAGGAGGGTCAGTCGACGAGGATATCCTAGGGCCCTTACGCGTAGGCTTCTTCGGAAGTCTCATAATTCCTAACACCAACAGGAGAAACATCCCAATCAACAATGGCGGACGAAAAATTACAGTCCATTACAAAAACAAAGCAGGGGCAAAAATCAACATACTTTGGGCATGGGTTTTATTAAACCAACCAAAAGGAAGAGTTTAAACTCATCACGGGGCAAAATAAAGGGTCATTCATCACATGATCGGAGTTGGAGACAAAGAACAATCATGGCAAGATCATCATCAAAATGCAAAAAAGGATGAAACCCAAGCCCTCATACAACGAGAATGGGCAAAAAAGAATTATAATTCTCACTAGCAAGCACCACAACAACATCCAGCAATCGAAAGAGTAGATGCAGAACTAAGCATAAAGAAGTATGACAATAACAACAACGAGTAAGAACCACTTACTTGCACAATCAGACGTTGATCATATTTTCGAAGGAGCAAAAGAAAAAATGGAGCAGTTCGCAGCAGGAGAAAAAATCTCTGAGAAAGTGATGGAGAGCGACAGTTCGAGGAAGGGAAAAGGAGTTAATGAAAATTCCTTCTCTTTATTCCCATCTTATAGGCGGCTGGAGAATCCAAAAATTTGGATGTCCCGAAATTCAAGGGGAAGTTATTGCATGAAAGGACATGTAGGGATCACTCAATCGGTACGTGCAAAAATAGTGGCGTAATGGAAGTTTTCTTCCAATTCTACCAAAGAGTAGAATATGAAAGAAAAGGGGCAAACTGTGAATACCAATATTCTGCAGAGCACGTGTCACGATCTTAGTGGCCGCATACAAACTTAACTGTGTAACCTTCGCTATACAGAGAAGCCTGAGTAACAAAGGATACCTTCGCATATCTACTTTATCCCATCCCAAGGAAGGATGCCTCGACGGTTGAGATAAGAAGAGTAAAATCCTAGTCTACAAGGAGGCAGCTGGCGAAGGGACAGAGTTAGATGACGCATCTAATAAGCATTAAATGCAAAAATCTCTTATCTACACGCATAATCAAAGCACGTGAAGAGAGAAGGTGTGGCAGAACCCAATTGGCATAAGCTAGCGGTGAACGAAGGTACAAACTGTACTAAGGTTGGGAAGTTCCCGAAGGAACGTGGGTCAACTGAGGTGGCAGAATGCGACTGGAGAAAGCATGTGGTGAACGAAGGTACCATTGGTACGAAAGGTATATCAGCGAACGATGAACCCAGAGGCAGCAAAGATATACCTAGAGCAGAAGGGGCTATAAATACCAAGCCTCACCAACAAACTAAGGGCATTCAATATCTAGGAGAGAAGATCTAGTCTTAAGCTTATACCTCTTTAATGTTTGGAACTGAAGTATCCTTGAACTTGAGTTCTCTCTATTACTTTGGGAAGCATTTAAGATCTCTGTAACCACCATTAAGATCTTTGTAACCACCATACTCAATACAAAACAATCACTCATTACCCCGTGGACGTAGACGAAAGTCGAACCACGTAATCTCTCGTGTCTCATGATAACTTAGAAGCTTTTACACTATATTTGTGTTCTTCGTTATTATTGCGATCGTGAATACCATTTATTACTTAGTATCATCAGTTCAAAAGAGGCATCAATACTACTTAGTATATGATCCTCTGAGCTGTATACATTACGTAGACTACGGGAAAACGAGTAGTCACATCGATCCCCTCAATCTGTGAATATCCTTGAGCGACAAGTCTAGCTTTATTTCTGACAATTGTACCAAATTCATCAGACTTATTCTTGAATATCCATTTGGTACCAACAATATTGATATCGGAGGGACAAGGTACTAGTTCCCATACATCTTGTCTTTGAAATTTATTTAACTCTGTATGTATTGCATTCACCCAAAAGGGATCGCTAAGAGCTTCGTCAATATTTCTCGGTTTTACTTGTGAAAGATAACAACCAAAATTGCAAATATTTTGAAGTTGTCCTCTTGTCTTAGCAGTAGAATCGCTTCCTTCAATAATACTGTTGGGATCATGATTCCTTTGAACCAAGATGTCTTGGAGGGACACGTTCTTGTTCAACATGAGTAGCCTGATCAGTGTTCTTCTCCTCATCACTAGAAATATCAGGATCAGTAACAGTTGGGACGACTTCAACTGATTTTGAGTTTTCTTTGACTCTCTCAATTGTCTTAGTTGGAGACAATTCAGCGGGAGGATTATCATGATGAAAATAACTAATATCATCAATGATAACATTAGCAGATTCCATCATAACTTGAGTTCTGAGATGAAAGACTCGAAAACCACGACTATCAGAAGCATAGCCAAGAAATATACCTTCATCACTTTTAGTATCAAATTTATCTCTTTGTTCTCGATCTTTTAGAATGTAGCTCTTACTTCCAAACACTTTGAGATAGTGTAAGTTGGGTTTCCTACCGTACCACAACTCATAAGGAGTGTTTAGGGTTTTAGGCCGTAGGTAGACACGGTTGATCAAATAACATGTTGTGAAAACAAATTCTCCCCAAAACCTTAAAGGTAAGTTTTTGTTATGGATAATTACCCTTGCCATTTCCTAAATGTTCCTATTCTTTCTTTCTGCAACTTCATTAACTCGAGGAGTAATGGGTGGTGAATATTGTTGAATAATCCCCAGTTTGTCACAAAATTCAAACACCTTAGTGTCCTTGAATTCAGTTCCACAGTCGCTTCTAATTTTCTTTAGTTTGCGACCTTGTTCATTCTGGATTCTATTAACAATAATCTTGAATTCATCAAGGGTTTCATTCTTATGAGCTAGAAATGCTACCTAAGTGAATCTGGCGTAATCATCTACCATAACTAAAGAATACTTCTTACCCGCAACTGTAGGTTGTTGAATAGGTCCGAAGAGATACATATAAATTAAATCAAGTGGAGCTTTAGTGAGAATGTATCGAGATGATTTATGGAGAACTTTCGTTTGTTTACCCTTTTGACAGGCACCACATACACCATCAATCTTTGCATTGATTTTGGGAACGCCTATAACAAGTTCTTTGTTAATGATCTTAGTTAGAAGACGATATTTGATGTGACCAAAAGGCTCATGCCAAAGATGTGTAGATTCCACCTTAGTCAAATTGCAACAGTTACTAAACTGAGTATTAAGAAGATAACAATTATTTTTACCACGAGTTCCCTGAAAAATTACTTTCCCAGTTTTGTCTACAATGTCACATCCATTCGCATTAAAGACAACTCTATGGCCTTTGTCACATATTTGACTAATATGAAGAAGGTTTGCAGTCATACCTTTAACGTATACTACATCATGGATTTCAGGAACGCTGAGAAGTTTGATCGTCCCCTTCTTGCTTATGTAGAAACACCTCCTATCTCCAAGTGTTACCGGACCTCCTTCAAAGTCGCTTGAAGTTACAAACCACGAGAGATCACCAGTCATATGTCAGCTATATCCGCTGTCAAGAAACCATTGAAAGGGCGATGTTGATTTTAAAGCAAAAGCTCACATACTAACATTACTATCTCGTTTAGAATTTCTTGTTAGTTTTGTACACCTTTTTAGAGAAGTAAATAGTTTTTCAGCTTTCTTATGAAGATTACTCACAACCTTTAAACTTTTCCGGAAAGATATACATGTATGCTGAAAGTGACTGTTAGAGTCACACAACATACATGGACCAACATCTTTAATCTTGTTTGAGTAGTTCTCAGTCCCATCAGGTTTCACAAATCCTAAACCTCGTTTATCACCTGACTTGAGACCATTCTTCAGAGAAGAATTAAAGGAGTTATTCAAATCCATTGAAGGAATTTTTACAGCCTTCAAATCCTTATACATTGCAATTTCTGCAACAAGATCAGAGTTGATCCGGATTTGTTCATCCAACTTTTTCTGGAGAATAACAAGATTTTCAGAACTTTCTCTAATATCAGAATTCAATTCTGGTGAAGCGTTTATAGAGACTTTACTGTCCATAGAGTCATATCGCTACAAACACAGACTTATGGGGTCTTAAACGTGTTTGCCTGCTCTGATACTAATTGAAAAGGCGGGGGTCTAAAAACCTCACCCGATATTTCGTTTAGCAATATGTATGGACTAATACTTTCAAGAGAATCAACTAGACAGTCAGACTCAATCTTAATAAAATGTAGATCAAAGAGTTATATCTCAATTTGTCAATTCAATCCGCAATCAAGCAAATAAGGATTTGTGAGCCTGATTGAATATAAGAGAAATAACTTGAACGGTACCAAAGACCAATGTTCAAGGATCAATCAATTTCAATCAACAACCAAAGGTTGGATTTACCAATTGATCGATTCAACGCACAACCTGTGATATTTCAAATATATAACAAAATATAATGCGGAAAAGAAATAACACAGACACCAGAATTTTGTTAACGAGGAAACCTCATATGCAGAAAAATCCCGGGACCTAGTCCAGATTTGAACACCACACTGTATTAAGCCACTACAGACACTAGCGCACTACAAATCTAACTTCGGTATGGAATATAGTTGAGCCCTAATCAATCTCACACTGATCAAGGTACAGTTGTGTTCCTTACGTCTCAGATCCCAGCAGGATAATACGCACTTGATTCCCTTAGTTGATCTCACTCATAACTAAGAGTTGCTACGACCCGAAGTAGAAGACTTGATAAACAAATCTGTATCACACATAAAAGTCTATTGAATAGATAATCTGTCTCCCACAGATATACCTACGAGTTTTTGTTCCGTCTTTTGATAAATCAAGGTGAACATGAACCATATGTTAAACCGGACTTATATTCCCGAAGAACAGCCTAGTATTATCAATCACCTCACAATAATCTTAATCGATTAACGAAACAAGATATTGTGGAATCTCAAACGGTAGTACAATGTGTTTGTGACTACTTTTCTATCTTGCTTATCGGAGATATAAATCTCAAGCCAATCTTACCATTGTACTCAATCACGATGGAAAACAACAAGATCAGATCACGCAACTACAAAGAAAATAATTGGGTATGGATTCACAATCCCAATGAAGTCTGTAAGTCGTTAACCTACAGGGTTTTGTGAAATACCTAAGGTTACAGGAGAATTGACTCTAGCTATGCAACTAGTATCACACAGGAGGTGTGGGGATTAGGTTTCCCAGTTGCCAGAGTTCTCCTTTATATAGATTTCAAATCAGGGTTTGCAATCTAAGTTACCTTGGTAACGAAGCATTCAATATTCACCATTAGATGAAAACCTGATTAGATTCAAGCTAATATCTTTCAACCGTTAGATCGAACTTAGCTTATTATACACAAATGAAATGTACCTTCATTTAGGTTTGAGTAATCGTACCTAAACGTGTACACTTAGTCGGTTCAAAAATAGTTAACCAATGGTTGGCCATATGAGCACTTTCATATCAACCTTATTAATCTTTACTATAACTAGTTCAAATGACTCAAATGAACTAGTTTGAGAGTTTTTCAATTGTTTAGATCTCATAGAAGTATACAAGACACAATCGAAGCAAAATCGATTTTGATTCATTCGAATCAATTCATGAACATTATAGCCATGGTTTGCAAAGATTGCATTCCTTATTATGTAAATGTTTTAGTTCATGAACAAACCAATTTTAGAAAGTAACCTACTTAAGTATGCAAACGGGTACGCATACCTAAGTATCCGGCCGAGTTTGGTTACGCCAGTACGCGTACGGGTACGCACACCACTTCACACTTCCAAAACCTGCAGAAATTCACGGACGTGAAACTTCCGCCAGTATGCGTACGGGTACACATACTTGCCCGAGTTTCCAACATCGCCGGTACGCGTACGGGTACGCATACTTTAGGTTCCTGGTTTTGGACTTTTACACAAATGTGAGAAAACACTATGTTTATATCCAAACATGGTTACTTGTTCTAAAGTCTCATTTCAATCATTGAAACTTTCTTAGAGGATGTTAAAATAGTTGTTATTCACAAACTATTAGCATCAAAGTGATTTTCAAGTTATTGAAATAATATGACTTTCATCACGAGTAAATTAAGATGAACATGGCCAAAGAAAAAGCTTACCAACACATATTTCGAGAAATAGATAAGCGAGATAAACTCCGCTCGAAATAGCAAATGTGTATAATTGAATTCTATATAGCAATACGACTTTTGTATCAAATAGGAGATAGATCGAGTAAATAGGCTTTTGAGTGATGGATAAGTTCAAGTCTCCATATACCTTTTGTTGATGAAGTTCCACAAGTTCCCTTGAGTGATGGATAAGTTCAAGTCTTCATTCGATGAACGCCGTGGAGTATAAATCTCAACTACACTTACTATCCTAATTCGTGACTTAGCTATAAGTAGACTAGAAATCAGGACTTATAGTTTTAGCAACTAAACTTGACAAACAAGCTTGAGATATAGCAATGCTTGCGAGTTCGACCGAGCAATGCTCTAACATCAGGAATGATGTAGCCTGCTCCAAACCAAACTGCTTTTGCAAACAGATATTCTAGGAGAATATGCATTGTGGTTTATGTTTTAACTTCCTGCATCACATGATAATATCTTGTGGTATTCTTCTACTCATTCTTTCTTTAGAGCAAATGATATTCTTAGCGTATTTCCACATAAAGAGCCTTATTCTTGGGATGACATCAATATCCCTGATTTATTTCCATAAATTATTGCTTGTTCTAGCTGACTGAGGCTCTCCGTTATGATATTTTTTGTTGTAGAGGACTTCATAGGCAGATTTAACTGAAAATTTACCTCCCTTCATTTTTTTCCAAATTAACTTGTCCTCGCTTCTCAATGGAATTCTCATACTAAGAATCTTTGCAGCCGTTTCCTGATCAAAAAGTTGAGAGATAATATCCTGCTTCCATGATTTACTGTCTTGATCAATGAGTTCAGAAACAAAAATATAGGTACCAGGATTGACTGCATCGCTAGCTGGAGAAGAATTAAGGGCCTTGTATACAACTTAAATATGTTGTGACCCCTTATTTTTTCCAAACCATTATTTCCCAGTTTAGTCACGCATGTTTATCCGCATGTAACCATGAATAGCCGAAAATGTCCCCATTTTCTTCTGACAAAAAACTCTCATTTTAATCGATGAAACCACATATCTATTAAGTGTTTGATATGCCAGATAAGTTCCATCAAACATAGTCGCACCACCGTACAAAGCGTCCCCATCTCCTTAAAAAAGTTTCTTTGAATCTATAAACAACACAATTCACATACATAAAAACGAAACTATTTGCAATAAGTACTTAAAAATCTAACGACAATCACAATCCCATGAATTTGTTTACCTTGCTCAAATTCTTTATGACGAAGCACGTTTTAAGAAAGTTGGAAAAAATGATTCAAGTATAACATCAAAAGATCAAAAAGAAATGATAATATTTGCCAATAACCATTTTCGACTATTTGTAGTTATATCAACTATTTGTAGTTATATGTGATCGCATATGCATAACTTAACATGAGATTAAATGTTTGTAAAGAAATAAAAAATTACATTACATTTAATGTTTTAATTACGTCAAATAGCAAAATTATCTCGACTAATTTGAGATCTATCCATTTCATTTGAGGTATATCCAATAAGTTAAAATAAGGTCATTTTGAAGTAATTAAAAAAGATCACTTATGCACCAATTTTTATTAACGATTAATTTGTTCCTAATTAATTAGTGTTAATTAGTTCAATTAGTGGTTAAGTAATCGTGTTAGATGTAAAATTTACTAGTGTTCATTGATTATCAGTAATGAAAATCTTGAAATTCTTGATTTGAAAATTTAGAAAACTTTTGAGTTCAAAAAATATAGGTAGATACGACACTTATACGATGATTGTTTATTCTTGATGTTCTTGATCCATGAAGAACATCAACAAAGAATCAGCATATGTTCATCATGTTTTATCTCTGATTGTTCTTCAACCACGAAGAACATCAACCAAGAATCAACATATGTTATTCATTTTAATGGTCGAGTGTTCGTCATGTTCTTGATCCTAAAGACCGATCCATAATCGACATATGTTCTTTATTTATACAACCGATTGATCACAATCGGCGGGTACAATCCCGCACGAGTGTCGATTGATAAATAACTCAATTTTGCACAAAAATACGTCCATAATCGGTGGATATGGTTCCCTACATGTGCCAATCGTAAAAAAACTTAAATTTAGGAGTTTTTTTGCAATTATTTTTTGCCAGAATCTACTGATATAAACGCACTTATCAAACGATTATAAACCTAAGCATTTCGCTGACTGTTTTGCTCATAACTTCTCGTCTGCCGTCGGAATGAACTCATTCTTTTTGAGTTGAACTCATCTTTTCATTCTCTACAAGATGGAGATCATAATTCCTATATTTGGACAAGTTCCAACTGGTCTTGGATCCAAGGAAGTACTACATGCAAATAAGGATCTATGACCAATTTGAACTTGACGAAATCGAGGAATTCTTATGTTATAGCGAATAAAAAGATGAGTATGCAAAAAAAGTGAGATCATCATGACGTCGGACGAAGAAGGATTATCAGAACTGTCGAAAAAATGTTAGGTTTATAATCGTCTAATAAGTGCATTTGTATCAGCCGATTCCGGTAAATAGTTTTTGCAGAAAAACTCTTAAGTTTTTTTTCTTTTACAATCGATACATGTGGGAAATCGTATCCACCGTTATGGACGTATTTTTATGCCAAACCCATCATTTATGAGTTTTTCAATAAGTCGACACTCATGGAGGAAAAATGAAGAACACATACCGATTCTGAATTGATATTCTGCATCGATCAAGAACATCAAAAATGATCAGCCATAAAAATGAAAAACATTTGCCAGTTCTGGATTGATGTTATTCATGGATCAAGAACAATCAACTATTAAAGTGAAGAAAATATGCCGACTCTTGGTTAATGATCTTTAACAAGAACTTCAATAACAATCAACCATCGTGTAAGTGCCTTATCGGCCAATTGTTCTTGGCCCCAAAAGCTTTCGATTAAAAATTTGGTTTGAATTTCTTTCTTCCATTTTCTAATTAATTTTACTAAAAATGGAAATAGATCGAAAGCATTAGTGATAAGGATATTTTTTTAACAAGTCAGGATAATTTAGTAGTTTCATCATTTTTGGAATCCTCCTATCATCTATCTAGTTTTGGCACAAAATCTTGGAAGGCCCAAAGGGATATGCCTCAAATTAGCATAGAACTGTAGATAATACTAGAAAATTCTCAATCTACTTTTACCCACCCGAGCCTGCCTGTATTCGTATGAGCCCAAAGCTTGTTACAGCTAGTCATGGGCTGCCTGGTCTGGCCTAGTTAGCTTATATGTGAGGGCTCAGACTTTACCTGAAAATTCAATAACGTGACCCAGTACCTGTCCAAACAATCCGTCCTGATACCCGTTTGAATTTTCTAATGGGTTTTAATTCTACGTTGGAGTACATTTTTACGTGTTTTGGTTATAACTGGGATTAAAATTACTATTTTCATTTCTATTATACATTTAAAAGATTAATTGCTTAAGATTATTTAAAAATAGAGTTCATTCAATCTCAAAATTCTAAAAAAGAATTAAATCAGTTATTACAAAACTTTGAAAGTGCAAAAACTAGAAGCCTATTTAGCCTACCTGGCCTGCTTAATAAAATGGGCTTTGGACAGATTTTAAACCTCAAAATAAGTATGGGAAAATAGGCTAAGGCCCAAAAATATTATTTTTCTTATTGTCAGGCCCAAAACATTTTGCTGTTTCCGTTACACCCATAATCATTTGAAATTATGAAAAATGTCTGCATAACTCACTATGCATCCTAATTCAGGGGTATAATTGTAAAGTAAACTTGAATATAACACATTTAGAAAACTGTGTCTTGGAATTTAACATATTTTATCTCATTGGAAAGCTTTTAAAGAAATCTACACAATGAGTACAAACAACACTATCAAATTTAAGTTTTTTTTTGTGAAAAAGTCGGAGGTGATTGATCTTTTAGGCAAAATTTTCGAAAACTTGGTACATAACCATTATGCAGCCACCAAAAAGGATGCATAACACATTATGTAGACACAATAAAAGATGCATAAAACGTTATGCAACCATATTTTGGTTCATACATCTACTAATTTATGCATAACATGTTGTGCATCCATTTCATTGGATGCATAAAGGAATATGCATCAATTTTTATTTTTTTATTTCAGTGCTTACAAAAAAGTGGTTGCATAATGCTTTATGCATCCGTCATCACGATTGCATAACATGTTATACAGATATTATTGTAGGTGCATGACAAGATATGCAGTCTTTTTTTTTTGTTGGTTTCAATGCTAACAAAAAAGTTGTTGCGTAACGTGTTATGCAACCATCTTCTGGACTGCATAACAAGTTATGCAACAACTTTTGTAGATGCATAACAGGTTATGCAACCATTCTCATAGCCGCATAACAGATTATTCATCCATTATGACCAACACCAATACATCCGTAGCTTCCCAACTAACAACACCAACTCCCGAAACTCAGCTCATTCAACTATTATTTTCCATTCACAGTTTCGCCAACTCAATCTCTGTAGATCATTAGTCCAATGCACACAAAGCCAAATACATATTAGTCATCCTGCATAATGAGCACTTCCATTACAAGGCTACTGACAGAACTCGTTTAACCTCGATCACCATCAACTCCATGAATTGCACTTCAGAACTGTCACATCCATTCAAGTTCCCTTTAACACAATCCGGTTCTGTAATACCTAACATTCATCTAAAACTTCACCAGAACTCGATTCCACCGTCTCCATGTCTCATGTAATTCATCAATCTCCCTACCAGTTCAACAACATCACCACCAATAATTCATAACTCCACAACCAACTCATTTAGCCAATAAACTCACCTTATCCAACTCCTCAAATTTTGATATCTCATATGTTAGGGCAAATTAAAACACGAATCCAAAAGAAATGTAATTAAAATTAATAATAATAGTTAGGGATTTTTGAATCGGGGCTTTGGGGAATGAATTGAATTAATTATCAGGGTTTCGATCTCTTTTTCTCTCTTTTCAATTTGAAGACGAAGGAAATCACAGATTAAGGTTTCTGATTTTGATCGTCGCTTGATATCATGATTTCTCTGTAATCTCTTCTTTTATTTTCATAATCCGGAAGTCGTTTTTATTCATTGACTGATCGAACAAAAACCTTCTTCCTTGATTAAAAGAGAGAAGACGAAGGATAAAGGGAGTCACGGAAAACAAAACAAAGGAAGAAGAATGAAAGAAATAATTTTCGAAAATATGGGTGTGAGGGAAATTTTAACCCAAAAACAGGTACACGAATAAAAATTTCCACCTGTGTGTTTCACAGTGAAGAAAATCTTTAAAATGGGTTTGACTGTAGTTTTCACAATAAGTATTTTTACTTGATCTACCTGGCCTAACGAACATTCTGGACAGCTGAATATGAAGCATGTCTGTCCTGACCCAGAATGGGAAACCGGCCAAGCTGGCCGGGCTGACCAAATTTACACCCCCAATTTAATTAGCCAGGCAAATTGTATGCGTTCGAGTTCTGAATGCAATTATCCGTTCGAGTGGACCTCGGACTCTCGGAGCAAAAGACCAGTGAAAAGTTCGGTTGACCTAGTCAGTTAGAAACTCGCCGGGTATGAGACTGAGTTGACCTAGTCAGATATCAGTAGGTTGATCATTTCATTGATTACTTTATTCCTAAATTCACTGAAAATTAAAATTGGAAACTTTGACACCATCAGAATCTCAGCTCTTATTCCTCACACTTGTTGTTTCTGATCCACATAATTAAGAGTAAAACCCCTTTAAGATTTCAATTTACAGTCTCTTCTTCTGATGGAAAAATCCAAATACCTAATCAGGTAAGAGTTGCTCTCTGTACTGTTTTATCATTGTTCTTTACCTCTTGATCTGTAAATTTGCATAACCTAAAAACTTGAACATGTACAACATGTATAGTAGCTCAACTGTAGGGATAAGAAGTAAGGGTTCTCTATGTTTATCCATAAATGATTATTATTCATCAAATGAGAAGTGTCCATCTTCATTATGTTTACCATGCTCTTGTTGTTCAATCTCAATTTATGGGTATGGAGTACCTATGGTAAACATTAAATATATATATGGGTTCAGACAATCCAGTTTGATTCACTGTTCAGCTTCTAGGAAATTAATTTTAGGTGGTGGTGGTGGTTGTAGCGATCGTTATAGGCGATTACAGGATTGTAACTCAGATTTAGTGTGTAATGGAGGCTCCTATTATTCTCTCAAAGAGAGCAGTAGGCAAAAGGAGAGGGAAAGGGGGATTGCGAGGAGAGGGAGAAGAATTGTCTGTATGGGTTGGGAGGAAAAAAGTGAGTCTTTTGATTGTAGTGATGGAAATGTTGAAGCAATGCTCAGTTTATTGACTGAAGACATTGGTGAAAGTATTTTAGATGCTGAATGGCGTAAGAATAGATCAAGGACTGTGGAATTTCAAGGGGAGAGAAGGAGCAGGGTTAGTGAGTGTGTTAATGAAGGGAATAAGTATGTTGATTCTGGTTCTTCGGAGGGGTATTCAAAGTGTAATTGTCAATCTGTTAAAAATAACTCGAGGGAAGAAGGTCGCCAACATTTTGGAGGAATGAAAAGTTCTTTTAAGAAGGTCGATAATGGTGGGGTGAGAAAAGAAAGGCTTATTAGATCTTCATGCTACTCCGAGGGACTTCCGGTGAAGAGTAAAAGAGAACTTAGAGATGTTAATGAGTGTGTGAAGGAAGAGAATAAGTATATAGAATGTGGTTCTTCGGAGAGGAATTCAACTCGTGAATCAGAATCTGTCAAAATTAAGTTGAGGGAAGAAGGTTCTTTGAGGGGTGAACATCTTAACTCGAGGAAAGAAAGGTCTAGTAGTACTTCATCTAACTGGTCTAGGAGATGTCCAAAAGATACCAAGAACATAAATGTTAGTGAGTGTACTAAGGAGGAAAGGAAGTATGTGGAATCTGGTACCTTGGGAAAACTCTCGAACTGTGAGTATGGAGCTGCCACAAACAAGTCGAGGGAAGAAGGTTGTAGGTCAACAGGAGAAATGGGAGTATTTACAAGGGGTGAGAACCAAGGTTTGAGGAAAGAAGGGTCTAGCTGTTCATCGTATTACTCCGCTGCGTCGTCGGGTAACATTGATGAGATTCATGGGAGCAACACAGTTAGTCAAGTTGAACATGAAAGATTTGTTGGTGAACCTTCGAGTAGCTACAAGTTTGAGGAATCTAGAAAAACTGATGAGGGGCTTTTCACTGATGATGTTAAGAAAAAATGTATGAAGTATGAAAGTGATGGGAGGACATATGAAGAGGCTTCAAGAAAAGGAAGGACTTTAGTTGGAAGGGACGAAACATCTATTAGGATAGATGGGGCTTTGAGAAAGGATGAACATAAGATTATGGAAGTCAAAGATAGAGCTTCCCTTTCTCAAGAGAGATCCGATAGCAGGGATAATAATTCAACCCAATCCATTGATTTTGTTGAAAATACAAGAAATGCACGTAGCAGAAAAGGTCATCAGGCTGTTCAGCAATCAAGAACTAAATTTCAACAGCAAACTCAAATATCAGATATGCAGAATAGGGTGAATAGGAGTGCTTACAGTTCGCAAAATAGGCTCAGTGAAAGGGAAGAAAAGATAACCGAAGCTGTGAATTTGGTCGTGGAAGCAAGAGAGAGAAATACTCGAGTGGATAATCAAATAATTGGCCCAACTGAGTCAACAGGGAAGTCCCAACAAGTTAGCCAAATTTCAGGGATCCATGGTAGCGATACTAGATGGTCCTCCAGTTCGCAGAGAGTTCATGAAACTAACACGAAGAACAGAGAAGAGAATTCAAGTTCACTAGAAGGTTCATTTCAGGAGGCAAAAGAACAACGTACTCAAGCTGATCAAGAAGTTGTTGAGATAACTAAATCAGATTATGAATCTCATGACGTCACAAATGTTTCAGTTATCAGTGCTTTTGATGCCGAACTCTTCAGCAGTTCCCAAAAGCTTCAGGTAACAAGAATGAGTACCCAAGAAGAAAATTCAACTTCACATGTAGATGCGGCTCTGGAAGCAAGAGAAGGGAACCAAACGGGTCAACGAGTCACCGGACAAGTTTGGTCAGTGAAAGAGTCCCAAAGGCCTAGCAGAACATCAGGTTTCAGGGAGAGTTTTGATGAAGAGGGCTCTAGTTCACAAACAGCATTAGATTTGGTCCACCATGCTGGAGAGCAGGAAATCAGCACACAAAAGGTAGACAGGAGAAATTTACAGGCGATGGTAACTCCACCATCGTCTCAATTGGTTGGAAGACATTCCACTGAAACTCTTTTGAACCGAAGACCTAGTAACCATTCCGCAATTCGAGAGGATCCACCACAAGAAGAAGTTCCAGCTTCCCGCCAAGAACTGGATGGTGGAACTAGCACAAACGAGATTTATGCAGGACATTCTAATCTTGTGATCAATGATGATGTGTTGGTTTCTGCCAACCGCTTAGAAGCATCTTCCACAATGTTTGTTGGAGAGTTCATGGAGAAGCTAAGAGGTGAAACATCAACTTCCGAATTTGTTGAAGGACGAACGTCTTCTCAATCAAATCAACAAGTATCTGAAGATTTCCAGTCGCAGGTGGATAGTTCAAGGCGATCATCTTTCTTATCTGGAAGAAAAGGACCCTCTGATGAAATGTGGCATGTTTCTGGCTCCTCAAAGATAGAAGCTCCTATAGAAGCCAAATCCATGAAAGAGAATACAATAGTCAGGAGTACTAACAGGTCTTTGTGGGGTGTTGTTTCAGATATAGTTCGTCTCCGGTGGGGTGCACGATCCGAAACCCATAATTCAACTAGCAAATCTGGTGGTAGGAGTTCCCCAAATGAATCAGGTGTAAGTGAAGCGTGGATCTCTAGCAACGAGCCTGATGAAAATGATGATGAGAATGCTAAGAAGTCAAAAAGAGGTACACCAAAAAGATCCAGATCTTCTGATCTACCTCATCCAAGAAAACCTCCGACTCAAACCCAAGGAGACGCCTATGAAGTGATGGTTCCTCATGAAAACCTAATGGAAGGTGAGGCTTATACAACATCGTCTTCGATTGGGAGAGGTCCAGCATCTAAAGTTGTTTCTTCAGCATCCAACGAGGACACATTTAACTTGGAAGGTGTAAGGACGGGTCAAGTGACTCCTCCCAGTATCAAAGCAGCAGATTCTTCTGTACCATTACTTAAGAGGCGCTTGATAAGATCTCCTCCCGTGGAAGCAGAAATGCTGGAGAGTAATATTGAGGTGTCCACAAGTGGGTCAAAGGAGATGGTGGATGAACAACTGAGCGAGAAGCCAACCAAAGCCATGGAAACTGGAAGGAAGGATGGGGATTCGAAGCAGAAGAAATTCGAAAGAAATAAGCAAGTACTAAAAGACAGATTTGAAGAGTGGGAAGAAGCGTATATCATTGAAAGTCAACAGAAGAAAATGGATGAAATGTTTATGAGGGAAGCATTAATGGAAGCGAAGAAAGCTGCTGACACCTGGGAGGTTCCGGTGGGTGCCGTGCTTGTGCACAACGGAAAAATTATTGCTCGTGGGTGCAACTTGTAAGTAAAATGACTATTCATCACTATTTCTTGAGATTCTTGGAGTATTAGAATTTATTCTGACTTTTACATGTTTCAGAGTGGAAGAGTTGAGAGATTCAACTGCCCATGCGGAAATGATTTGCATACGTGAAGCCTCAAACGTACTTCGGACATGGAGACTTGCGGTATTTGGTGTTCAACTCTAACTTCTTCAATCTTTATAGCTTTTGAATCAAAACCATTCTTATCCGACTTTTTCTTCTCTATATATAGATATGCATGTATTTTATTAAGTTCAGTACCTTATATATTTATGGTAAACTACTTATCATAATTGTGTATACCGTGTCCCCGTATTCTAATTTTTTAAGTTGTCATATCGAAGTAGCGTATTGGACACAAGACACCGACGCTGACACAGTATCCATGTCGTTGTAACACAGCTTTCGATTGTACAAGTTTATGGTTAAATGAATACTCTCTTTTATAGGTCCATTTCATGCAATTCCTCAGGCATGTAAAGCTTAAGTGTATATATTTTTCATGTATTATAAGTGTAGTATCACCAGTTCACATGGATGTTCTATCTGTTGACTATGGTTGTTCTAGGATTGGAGATGACAGATCCATCTCATAAGAAACTTGATGGTGTTCAGTCACCCTGGATTTCTTAACAATTAATATGAAGTCTCTGTAACTCTTAAATTTGTGCTTGTGTTCCACAAGTAATCTAGTAATATAGAATAGATAAAGACCCCAAAATGATCTGAGGTGAGTGGTGCTTTCTTAGTCCAATTTATATCCTTTCTCTTTACGTGAGAATGTTGGCTTGCAGGAAACAACACTATATGTTACTCTTGAACCCTGCGCAATGTGTGCTGGTGCAATCCTTCAAGCTAGAGTCGATACTGTGGTATGGGGAGCTCCAAATAAGCTTTTAGGTGCCGATGGCAGTTGGGTCAGGTATGCAGCTATCTTGTAGTTACTAGTTAGTCTTCTATTGGAAAGTTTTCCTTTCTGTTCTGGTCCATCTTCATGAGTTTGAAAGCATCTAGCCTTGGTTCTTCCTGGGAATTTTCTTACCTCCAAGTTCTGTTGTTCGCATCCAACCTAAAACAGATCCCAAAATAGTTTCTTTTCATTTCCATGTCATGTTTGAAGTTCTTGAAATGAAAAAAATATGTTGACTTGTTAGAGAACAGAAGACAAGATTCTGATTTCTTATTTGTAACTTGCAACTATCATTTTGGCAGACTATTTCCTACTGGTAGTGAAGGCAAAATCAGTTCCGATCTTACAAATGAGCTAACTGGTCCAGTCCACCCGTTCCACCCGAAAATGACAATCAGGCGTGGGATCCTATCAACTGAGTGTGCAGATATTATGCAACAATTCTTCCAGCTAAGGAGGAGGACAAAGGAGAAGAAATCAGACTCACCACCACCACCACCATCTTGCTTGCCTATTTCAGGCCATCCATCGAAAATTATCACCAAGATGCATGATGTGTTTCACATTATGTTCTGCTTGTAGCCGCTGAGAATACGATTCATATTTCTCTTTCACTGTATGCAACATTGCAACTATATCAAGAAAGTACTATCATCAAATCCAAGTAGAGTAAGTTCACTTTGCTTATTTATCAGTAATAAATAGGGTACATACTTCTAAAGATTTTGTACATAAATTTGTTAGTGTATCTATATTTTCATATACAATAACACTGGCAACTACTCAGCAGCACGTGGAACCAAAACGTCCCCCAAAAGGATGAGCTTTGTTCCTGAGTTGATCGACATGCCACTGAGGTGCTAGTCCTGTTTGGACTGGCAAATATTACTGTCCTACAGATGTATTGTAGTTAGATCAGATTTTAGATTTATCCTATTTAGTATCACAATGCGAGTAAGCAATTGTCGGGAAATTAAGTTCTGGAGATGTATTAATGTACTAACTTGTTATTCTGTTTCTATATTTCCTGCTTGTAGGTGTGGCTTTGGGTGGGGGTAAGGTGATCTTCTTAGTTTTGCGATAAATTTTTCAAAAGAAGCTCATAGTGGTCAAAAAGAAGGTGTGTAATCCTAGTAAGTCCCCTACGTGCTCTTCAGAGGATACTTTTCTTACATTTCATAAACTTAGGCTGGTGAAGACATATTGATAACCAATGAAACAAATTTGATATGCAATTTAGAGCTCACTGTTCTCGACAATTAGGATTAGAAAAACTCCTCGAACATACGTTTGTGTTTGTTTTTTGAGAAAATCAGATCAGAATCATGCAAACGTTTTTGTACGGAAATTTCTATAGTTAATAGCCATTTGCTTTAGGGATTCATTCGTTCAAGGACCATCGAGAAGAAAAATGAAAGCTTCAGTCTATGGTGTAAAAACTTAGTTTCATGTTATTAGGGCAATTCTTGTACAATTTCATCATTTCTTCAAACTTATTTATCAAAGAATGGGTATGCACTTTACTGTTGAACTGCTAACAAGCATTATGGATCTTGGAAGTTTAAATGAACCACATTTGACACTGATTTTAACATTAATCTGGCTAAGAGAATAATTAGGCTAGTTAAGCGATATGAATGTTTGTTTTCTGTAAATTTGTAACTAAACTTGTGCTAAAATTGTTAATTACTTGTGATTAACTGTATTTCGTGATGCTTTTACCTAATTTTTAGATTATGGTTTTATTCGAGCTGGCATTGATGCGACCACTAGTAGGTTGAACACTCACAATTTGTCTTAACAATCAAAACGACCACTATGGACAATCAGCTAAAGTCTTATTCTTAAATAGAAAGGAACCGATTTTTCATTTTCATTACGGAATATACATCATTAGTCCATTAATTCTGCAAAATGGGTTACCATGTCAGTGTCAATGTCAACCCAACCCTTACCTTTTTTTCTAGGAAAGTAACCTGATTACTGTATATACATCTGGATCTGTCTCTAACTTGTTTCTTTACAAGGCAAGGTAGCCAAAAATCATCTGAGTCCACAATTTAATTTCAAATTAATAGGGTCCTAGGTATTGTATTATGATCATTTCGTGGAACAGTGGATCAAATCTGCACTGAAACTAACAGGTTACTTGGCCTGAAAACTACATTTCTCCTTCTTTGCTCACCCAACTTGTTCTGCTGGGACTAATTATTCCACACTCTTACTCTGATGCGTGTATATATATACCCGAACGAACCATCTCAACCCTTCCAACTATTACCATTTCATTGATCTCAAGAAAATGGGTTCACATTATTGGGTCTCTACCTTGGCCTGCTTCTTGATCTCAAGCGGCACCGCTCGTGCACAATCTTCTACAGCTGCTGCACCTTCTAATCCACCAACTACAGTGGTACAACCACCAATAACCGCTGTAGGAGTTGCTCCCTCCACCCCTACAACCACCGCCACTCCTGTATCATCACCAACTCCTAAATCAGAACCACTTTCAACTCCAGTTCTTCCTCCAACACTGCCCCCGATTCAAAGTCCGCCTCCTTAATTAGTTCCATCTAAACCACCAGCATTGCCACCCTCATCTCCACCTCTGCTATCACCCGCTTTACCTCCACCAAAGATATCCCCTTCGCCAGCAACCGTGCCATCTGCACCACCTCATCCTGTACCTGCACCTGCACCAGCGAAGGAGACACCAGCTCCAGCACCAGCTAAGGAAGCGCCTGTTCCTTCACCTTCACAAATATCAGTGCCGGCACCAGCACCATCATCAGAATTGGTACCTGCACCTGCGCCTGCTCCTACGAAAAGTAAGAAGAAGAAACATAAGCACAAGAAACATCATCATGCACCAGCACCAGCTCCATTAATGGTAAGTCCACCGGCACCACCAGCAGTTGACTCAGAGGATGAAGTGGCTCCAGCACCATCGCCTGATATGGTAATGCTGTTCATCTATTAAAATGTACCCAATTTCTATATTAATCAATTCTTACTACAAATTTTGAGTTCTAGACATTGTGGTATTGGTGAATCTTCATTTAACTACTTTATAGAATTATTTTGAATGGTTACTCTTGACCCGATCTTCTTTACTCTCTATATTCTTCAACTGAAGAGTGGAGGTATAATGTTATATCAACAAGGAGGACTGTTTGGAACATGGGCCAGAACTGGATTATTAGCTGTTCTTGTTTTATTGGCTACTATTGGTTAAAGAGTTTGCACCCTGTTATTTGACGAGCTTCATATATTCTACTTATCCGGTATTTGATTTGCTATTTGATGAGAACTCATGTTCGTATATGCAAGAGTCTTTGAGATAATAGTTATGCTCGATAAGTTGCCCTTCTGGCGAAGTTTCAATGGGTTGCAAATTACAGTATATTTTCTCATAGTGAGCATAATAAAATTATAATCAGATTTTTCAGATTCAACTGTTAAGAAAAAAACTATTGTGTTCTAAGACCTTGTACTTATGTCAAGAAGACCTTCGTCGTGTTCATTTGCAGATCTAATGTCCGCATATACTTCCCTTCCCTTGTACTTCAAGATGTGCCCTTAATCGTGACAAAGTTAGTCATGACACCGATATTCTGCAATGGTTTTCTGTATATTCAATTGTATTGAAACCATAGATTACAACAGGTTCTTATACATAGCTAGAGCGTAATAAAAAGGAAACTAATGAATACAAAATATATACAAGAATAATATCAAAGATACGTCGTATATTTCAACACCCTCCCTCAACCTCAAGATGGTGCATAACACATTTTGAGGTTGCTTATTAGAAAATGCAGTCTAAGAGAAGGTAGAGACTTGGTGAAGAGAGGAGTTGATTCTGTCAGGTGAATTCCCATGTCACCAAGAAGCCATCGTAACCAAACTATCTCAGAAGTAGTATATGCCATAGCCCTATACTCAGCCTCAGCACTAGAACGAGAAACTACTGATTGTTTCTTACTTCTCCATGAGATTAGAGAACTTCCTAGAAACATACAATATCCAGTGGTAGAACGTCCATCTGTAACATCTCTTGCCCAATCCGAGTCTGTGTATGCACGAAGACGAAGATCTGATGTAGAAGAAAAGTGTAATCCCTGATATACCGTAAAATTCGAAGAACTGCAGCAAAATGAGAAGTACGAGGAGCAGACATGAATTGACTTACAATATGGACTGCATAGCTAATATCTGGTCTTGTAATGGTCAAATAGTTGAGACTACCAACAAGCTGACAGTATAGAGTTGGGTTGGATAAAACTTTTCCATTGGTAGGATTGAGTTTGACATTATGTTCAAGAGGCGTTTCTGCAACTTTGCTATCAGTTAATCCAGCACGAAGAAGAATTTCAGATGCATACTTAACTTGTGAAATGAGTAACCATCAGAAGATCTATCAACTTCTATACCAAGAAAGTATCTTAAATGACCAAGATATCAAAGCATGAATTTAGGTGGGTTTTGAGAGCAATAATACCTTCTGTGTCATTACCTGTGATTACCATATCATCAACATATAAAATAAGAAGCACCATTCCCTTCTGTGTTTTCCTGACAAACATTGCTGAGTCGTATGGACTTTGAGTGAAACTATACTGAAGAATAGCATCTATACCCTTTTGTTCTATGCCATAACCTAGAAACACACACATGGAATTATTTTTAAGTTTATTACGTTCTCTTTCTGAAAGAAGAACAAAACATGTTGACTCGAAGACATGTAATTCAGAGTAGTTTGGTTCCTTACCATACAATTTTTCATATGATGATATACCTCCTATAACAATGGTTGGAACACGATTGATTGTATAGACAACATTGAGAACAGATTCACCCCAGAAATTAGAGAGAACATAGTAAGAGAGGAGTTGAGTTCTAGCAGTCTCAATAATATGACGGTGTTTTCGTTCACAACACCATTTTGCTCTGGTGTTTTTGTGCATAATAGCTGAAGAAGAGTACCTTCTGATTTGAGAAGTTCTTTGAAATGGTTGGATATCTATTCACCTCATTGATCTGCTCTAAAGACTCTAGTGGCTTTTCCAAACTGAATTTTGATCATTGTAGAGAATTCAGTATATATTCTAAGAAAGTCTAATCTAGAGTTGAACAAGTAAATCCATGTGTAACGAGCAATGAATATTACATAATATAATGACCCTCCCTTAGTATCAATGAGATATTTTCCCCAAACATTAGAATGAATAAGATCAAAAGGTGTTGTAGAAATAGTAGTACTTTTATTTAAGGGAAGAGCATGTTGTATACCAAGCTTACAAGCAACACAATGTGGATCTTTGTCTAGAGGAACATTCCCTAACAGACCTTTATTAACCGTGTACGTAAGACGGGAAAAGGAAACATGATCTAACTTGGAATGCCAAGAGATAAATGAGTATGGTGGATGGTAAAGTGGATGCGACAACAACAATTTGATTCTTGGATGTTCTAGGGATAACAAGGAACTCGAGAAGATATAAACGACAACTCTACGGCCTATCCCAGCAAGCTTCTCTGTCTTGGGATCTGTATCACACAACCAGATGAAAAGAAGTATATGTTAAGCCCTTGATTGCATAACTGACCAATGGAAATAAGATTCATTTTGATATGAGGAACTAAAAGCACATCTGGTATATCTATTTTATCAGATACTCTTATCTGACCAATATGACTAGCACTTATTTCTGATCTATCTGCAGTATGGATCTTAGGTGTCACGATGGGTCTCTTATACTCAAACAAAGTCGATTGAAAGTCATGCGATTAGAGGCTCATGAGTCTTGAGATACCATTTCGTTGTAAATGTACCTGTAGGTGCTGAAAGTGCAGTAGCAACTGTGGGATTATTACCAATTGAGAGAGCTTGCTTAAGCATCTCTTGTATCTCTGCAAGATTGTTTAGTGAGGTGCTGCTGGCTCTCTTGCTTGTTCCTGAATTAGTGTTGATGTGACTGGATCTGCAGAGAAATAAGATGGTGCAGTAGCATTGAATCTCCTTCTTTCTCTCATGTTTCTGGAAGATGGTGAGGTACAATTGCCAAACATGTCCATAGACTTTGCAGTATTTGCATTATGGTGTTCCTGGTGGTGGAGTTGTACCTTGGCTTTTCGAGCTTTGAGAGATGTTTGGTGTTGATATACTTGGCGGAAAACTGCATCTCTTAGCAACGTGACCAAACTTCTTATAATGTGACACTGAACTCGGGAGAAGTCACGATAAGTTGAATTTGTGGAACTCCTTTGAGAGTTGAAGCTTGGACGTGAATCTGCAACAAGCACAGTAGGAATATCTGGTTTGATTCTCTTATGTGTTTCCTCATTGATTAACTCAGACAACGCAGTTTCTATAGTAGGTAATGGAGATATGTGAAGAATGGATGCTATAACTCCTTCAAATTACTCTCTCAATGCCATCAATAGTTGAACGAGTCTGGTTTCTTCTCCGTGTTTTTGCCACAATTCTAAATCAGCTGTCCAGTTAGGTTCCATGAGAGTAAGATGATTCCATATGATTGCCATCTCATAATTAAAATCGGAAACCGTTTGATCAAGTTGTTGTTTCAAGGATCGAATGTCCTATTCCTGTTTGTAACGTTGAGAAAAATTAACTCGAGTATGCCTTTTTGATATGAAATCCGACGCATCTTTGGCTACGTCAAAACTGGTGAGTTACATGCTTATTGAGGTGATTACGGTGTTGCCTATCCATGTGAGAATCTTATGATTGTTGATTTCACATTCATCAGCGGGATCGACTGTTGTACCTTCCTTTTCTTTACTTCCAGGAGCAGATGATGATGCCTTTGGAGATTTTTCTTTTCCATCTGTATACTTCTACATTCCTTTTCCTTTGAGAAAACTTCTCAAAAGAAATGACCAGTGATTGTAGTTTGTTCCATCTACCTTAAAGGTGATAGGTTGTGAATCTTCACGAGACATATTTGAAATAGGTGTAAGAGCAGACATGGAAAATACTGTCAAGTTTCGAATACTTAGGATTAAGATAAACTGAGAACAAAGAAACAGGAGAGTCTTATGATACCTCAAAATAGAACAAGATTGATTTGATCTTATGATGTAATGGAAGATGGTTTACTGGATCTTGGATGGCTCTGATGTCATGACAAATTTAGTCATGACACCGATATTCTGGAATGATTTTATGTATATTTAATTGTATTGAAAGAATACAACATGTTCTTATACATAGCTAGAGCGTAATAAAAGGGAAACTAATGAATACAAAATATACACAAGAATAATATCAAAGATACAACGTATATTTCAACAAATTGAAACTACGCAAAAGCATCAGAAATGAAAAACGCAATGAAAAAGTGGGGGTACAACAACCTCCCCCAATATTTCGCTTAGCAATCTGTATGGACTAACTCCAATATACTTTCAAGAGAATCAACTAGACAGTCAGACTCAATCTTAAGAGAAGTATATGAAGGAGTTATATCTCAATTTCTCGATTCAATACTTACTCAAGCAAATAACAATCTGCGAGTCTAATTGAATACAAGAGAAATTAACTTGAACAGTACCAAAGACCAATGTTCAAGGATCAATAAATTTCAATCAACAACCAAAGGTTGGATTTACCAATTGATCGATTTAACGCACAACCTGTGATATTTAAATTATATAACAAAATATAATGCGAAAAAGAAATAACACAGACACCAGAAGTTTTGTTAACGAGGAAACCGCAAATGCAGTAAAACCCCGAGACCTAGTACAGATTGAACACACACTGTATTAATCCGCTACAGACACTAGCCTACTACAAGCTTACTTCGGTCTGGACTGTAGTTGAACCTCAATCAATCTCACACTGGTCCAAGGTACAGTTGCGCTCCCTACATCTCCGATCCCAGTAGGATACTACGCACTTGATTACCTTAGCTGATCTCACCCACAACTAAGAGTTTCTACGTCCCAAAGTCGAAGACTTTAATAAAAAAAATCTGTGTCACACAGAAAAGTCTACAGGAATAGATAAATCTGTTTCCCACATAAATACCTACGAGTTTTGTTCCGTCTTTTGATAAAACAAGGTGAACAGGAACCAATTGATATACCAGACTTATATTCCCGAAGAACAACCTGGAAATATCAATCACCACACAATAATCTTAATTGACTGGCGAAACAAGATATTGTGGAATCACAAAAAATGAGACGAAGATGTTTGTGACTACTTTTCTATCTTTCCTATCGGAGAAATTAATCTCAAGCCAATCTTACGATTACACTTAATCATGATAGCAACAACAAGATCAGATCACGCAACTACAGAGAAAATAGTTGGGTCTGGCTTCACAATCTCAATGAAGTCTTCAAGTTGTTAACCTACAGGGTCTCGGTAGAAACCTAAAGTTAAAGGATAATCGACTGTAGCTTATACAAATAGTATCATATAGGAGGTGTGAGGATTAGGTTTCTCAGTTGCTAGAGTTCTCCTTTATATAATCTTCAAATCAGGGTTTCCAATCATTGCTACCTTGGTAACAAAGGATTCAATATTCAACGTTAGATGAAAACCTGATTAGATTCAAGCTAATATCTTTCAACCGTTAGATCGAATCTTAGCTTGTTATACACAAATGAAATGCACGTTCATTTAGGTTTGTGTAACCGTACCTAAACATGTACACCTAGTTGGTTCAACAATGGTTAACCAATGGTTAGCCATATGAGCACTTTCATGTCAACCTTATTCATCTTCACCATAACTAGTTCAAATGACTCATAAGAACTAGTTAGAGAGTTGTTCAATTGCTTAGATCTCATAGAAGTATATAAGACACAATCGAAATAATTTGATCACGAACATTATAACCACGGTTTGCAAATATGAATTCCTTAGATTATATATGTCTTAGTTCACGAATAAACCGTTTTTATAAAATAACCCACTCGAGTATGCATACCGGTACGCATACTTAAACACCCGGATTGAGTTTGTTTTCAGTTCATAAACTCCAGCATAAATTCACGGGATGTGAACTTCCGGCAGTACGCGGACTTAGCTTCTGGACATCCTAAACCAGTAAAGTACGCATACTTTAGTTCAAGGATTTTGGACTTACACAAATATGAGTTCACATACAATGTGTATATCCATTCAAGGTTATATATTTTAAACTCTCATTTCAATCGTTGAAACATTCTTAGAGGATGTTAAATAGAGGTTGTTCACACACTATTTTTCATCAAAGCGATTTTCGAGATATTGAAATAATCAACATGACTTTCGTCATTTGTAAAGATGAACTTGGCCAAAGCGAAAGCTTACCAACATATATTTCGAGAAATAGATAAGCGAGATAAACTCGGCTCGAAATAGAAAATGTGTATAATCGAAGTCTGTATAGAAATACGACTTTTGTCTCAAGATAGGAGATAGAGTAGATAGACTTTTGAGTGATAAATAAGTTCAAGTCTCCACATACCTTTTTGTCGATGAAGTTCCACCAGTTCCTTGAGTAGTTCTTTGTCTTTGCATGATGAACGTCGTGGAGTCTAGAACTCAACTACACTTTCTATCCTAGTCCGAGACTTAGCTATAAGTAGACTAGAAATCAAGACTTATAGTTTTGGTAGCTAAACTTGACAAACAAGCTTGAGATAGCAACGGTTACGAGTTCGAGCGAGCAGTGCTCTAACACGCAATTATAAGACATACTAAAAGACTGTAATCACAAGTTCAAGGACTGTAATCACTACAACTCTTTAAGACATACTAAAAGAATTTCTCACCTTAACTTGGCAAAGAAAGACGTTGAGCGTCATATATTTTTATTTTTTTTGGTTCAAAAAGAAATTTATTGATTAAGGAGGTAAGATTGAAGGAGAATCCTTCATATCTTCCTCTAACTGGCTACAAATAAAATCTGGAGGTATATCCTCCCATAAGTTTATCAGCTTGTGATTTCTAGAGTGTTTAGCTAGAATGTCAGCTACATGATTGCACTCTCTCATTACATGTCTTACTTCCCAAAACCTAATACTATTAAGATAGAATCTGATATCAGAAATAATTGGTAAATTTTCTGTTGCGTCATAGATTATATATATTGTTTTTACATTTTTACTTTAAGTTTATTATAGAAAGTTGAAAAAATGCCATGAAAAAGCCATAAAGGTGAAAAGGTTGATTTGAACAAGCGGATAATATGAACATTGCCAATATGGATTTCCTTTCTGCAGTTTTTATGGGGAGCCATTCTCATGTTCTCAATGGTGTTCGTGTAAATGATTGTTTTTTTATTTTTACTAGACCGCCGGGTACGTGTGATTTGTCAACGAATCCTTAGAAAATTGTAGGCTATTGCTACTTTTTTTTTTGAAGCATGAAGCATGCTTTCTTACCTTTTTTGCCTCCACTTTTAAAATAAAAAATAAAAAAAGGACAAACTTAAAAAACTAAACTTACAACTTCAGCAGAACAGTAATAATCATAAAGCAAGTGCTGACTATTGGATTTCTAGATCGCGGGCAAGCGCACAAGCACAATGCACGTGTTGGATTCGTCGACTAACCTTTCAAGTGTACTAAAATTGTAGACTATTACTAAGTTTTTACCTTTATGATTACAGTTTGGAAAACAAATTTACATCTTCAACAAAAAACTGACAGTCGTAAAGTAAAATAATTTTGATAGTTGGATCTCTGTACTGGTAGCTGCTCTTGTAATATCGCTGTCGATTTTAGCAGTCATGTAAAATTTGTGCTTTTTAGAACTTTAATTTTGAGGATCGACTTTGTTGCATACACAAATTAATTTCTAAATAAATAAAATTACTGGCCGACCTCCATTTTATATATCAGGCCGGTTCCTATGGCGTATGCCAAAAAAGTTCATTTGCCATAACAGGTGTCATGACAAACCAGCCGTGCCACTATGGAAAAATGGTTTCAACTATAGACGTTTTATCGGGCGATGGTGTCTAAAGCGCCAACGATAAAGATTTTATCGTTACAATTTTGGTTATGTCGCTCGATGACAGGTCTATCTCCAATGACTCTTTCTCCGTCGCCTATAAATAAATGATTTTCAAAGATCATTTTTGTACCAATACTTTATTTCTTTCTTTCTCAATCTTTAAAATTTTCTCAAATTTTTTCAAATGCCACAATTTAAAACCCAACTTGATTTCGCATACCTGCTTGATTTTATTGGGACAGTATTTAAAGTTGTTGTTCATAAGATATGTCATAGTTATAAAGAAATGGGCAAAAAGCGTTAAAATTTTCAAGTTTTGAATATTAATTAACCAAGTTAAACCCGCAGCTAAAAAAGACAAGGAAAATCAAGGCAAATCAAATTTGAAAGTTACCTAAAGTACTAGTCACACAAACTAAGGAAACTTAGTTCATCAGCGCATTGATTGTAAATTATGTAAAATTAAGAAGGAAAATAAGACAACGAAGATTGTCGGGGATTTTTTTTGTTAGAGTCTTTATTCTAAACATTATTGTCTAGTTTATATCTTGTAAAATGACACAGTATTATTAACTATCACATATCTTGTTAAACAACAGCTGAAGTTGACAATTAAGAAATTAAAACACATAAAAACTGGATAATATTTGGGCAACACTCTTAAGATCTCATAATAACTTCCATATATGAAGTCTTTTCTTTTTATGACTTGATGTGAAGCCACTCCGCCTGACACTTTTGTTCAAGGTCCGCCAGGCTTTCACCATTTCTTGTGTTTTGACCCATTTGCATTACCATAACAACATACAAATTAACTTCCTTATTGATTACATTGAAGTGAGCACTCAATGCGCTTGCATCACAATTGTGGAGGTTCATTGTTTCTTCGTGAACCTTCAGAAATATGTTTTCCCAAAATGGCAGGGCTCGGAGTGCATCAACGATAAGACATTGAGTAAAAAAAACATTGGACATGTAAATACATTCATCTTCGGCAATAGTAACTTTTTCTCTCCGCTTTCTTATTTGATTTTGCATATTGCACCTCCTTGATTTTCGGGTGCATGTTGGTTTTCAATGAACTCACCCATGTTCATATTTTGAAAACTTAGAAGAGTTTTGCAAAAAAAAAAAAAAAACTCGACGGTTATGAAAAATTAGAAAGCATTGAGAAATTTTAGAGAGATTTATAAATTATGGTGTGAGTTGAAATAGATTGGATGTTGGATATTTATAGAGGGAGGATTTCTGACAGTTGGATGGGGAATTATTGAGCGACGACCATATCAATTAGTGGTACAAAAACTATCATTAGCGTTGTGATGACCATCAAACGATGGAGACTCTATCACTCGTTAATCAGTGTCTCGCACCCGTCTAAGTGATACATTTGGCAATTAGACAATTACATTTGACACTTTCCCATAACTATAGTGGATGCAAAATTGGAAAACTTAAAGATTTAACATGTGCATAGGAATCAGCCTTATAGATACTTTTTGTGTGCCCATGTGTTGACGGTGGATTTTCGACTAGGGCAAAATTGTAAAATTAAAATTTTACATATTTTTGACCGGGCTTCTGACGAACATATGAAATTCATATTTTATAATTTGGACGTAGAAGCTCGTGATATGACGATCTCAGACTGGTCATGTAACCTTTTCCAAAACACAAATATATGACAGTAATATTGATACCTCCCTGGCTAAGCTCTCGATATTCTGTATATTTTTATATACTGCACGACTTAATATTCAATTCTGTATAGAATCTTAAGAATACTAGATGGATTGACCACTAGTATAGAGCGACAACGTCTTCAGGATGTCACTGATGTTCCTTGACTATGCAGAATACATGTTCAGAGCCGGTACGGTACTACTGCCAATTATGTACCCTAATCTGGAATAAATAAAATGCTCATAAACAGATTGCTTACTAGTATAGAGCGAATAATTTGAAGAATTCTAGTGCTATATTCACCGAATGAATTCCTGTAAGATGTTCTATTTTCACCACAATATTTTATTACTTCAATTCACGGTTTTCCCTGGCTGAATCCCATGGATTAGTAATGAGTATTCACCTTTCGGTCATAGGGCCACCATCAAGTAAGCCCCGATAAAATAGCGCGCGTGTATTTAATAATAATGCTCAAACGAGCACACAAAAAACATGGACAAACGAGGATATGGAAAACTCATCAAAGTAGGAAAGGAGGTGAGAGAAAATAAATAAAATAACATTAAAAAAAAGGTTTTGCCATGACCGGCCATGATGGCCCGTCACCATAGACGACCATCATAACCGGACACCAAGGCCAGTCCCCACTTTTTGATTATTTTAATTATTTTATTATTATTTCCTTAATCAAGGATTTCCTCTTGACTTTCCATATCTTGTTGAATATTGCTCAATTCACCATATGGTTAACAAAGCAAGTGGTCATGTAACCATTAACTTTTGCACCATATAATATATTAAAATATTATTATTTTAATATTTCAAAATACTGGACGTTTAAGCAAAATCCTACTTGCTCATTCAAGCAAAATTGAGAGTTTAAATCAACATCAAATTCTTCTGAAATTACAAAAAAAATGCTCCAATGACCACCAAAAATGTAAGGATTCGCAAGCTCGTCAACGGCATTGGACCAGTTAAGAGGCGATTCAGCCGCTAATGACTCGATTAGTTAATGTAGATTTTAATTAATAGAAATTAATCTAACAACGATCTATATACGAAATTAGTACCATTGGATAGATCTCAAAAATTTATGCGAAATGGACTTCTCGAACGTATGCTTCGGATACCGGAAGAAGAAGATATCATCAGATTGGTATGAAGGTAAAAATAGTCTTTTTGCAGTCTAACCGAATTGGCAGCCCATATCTAAGTTTTGGGTGCCTCAATAAGTCTCGTCGGTCTTATCCTCTGATCGAGAGGATAAACTATCATTCCCTTTTCTTTTTCTTCTCCATTATTCTTTCTTCTTTTTTTCCCTTCTTCTCTGTTCTTCACTTGTTGGTGACTTTAGGAAACTGAAATCAAGATTTTGAGATCGAGAGAGGTAGGGTATGATTAAGTAGTGATTGTTGTTGGTGGTGCTGATGTTGTTTATCTCTGAAGGAGAAGAAGATGATGATGTGAATCGCAAGGAGGAGATTATGATTTGAATTTGGGTTTCTGGATGTTGATGGAACTGATCAGTAAATTGAGATACTGATAGTTGGGGAACAAAAGGGTTGTGGTTGAATTGAAGTTTAGAAATCATTTGGATGATGAACTGAAGAAATTAGGGTTTGTAAGAAAGTCAGGGAATACGAAATTGAAGTTTTGGAAGAGTGATTAGAGTTGGATATTGATTAATTGAATGGATTAGGGTAGAATTGCAGATGAAATCAAGCCCAGGTGATGAAATAGTAATTCAGGAAGAAGTTAGGGTTTCATGTTCTTCCTCAAATTAGAATTCGGGTTTCTGAGTTGAGGATAGTGATGGAGATTGTTGTGTATTGCTGGAATTGAACTGATGGGGTGGATGTTTTGGGATAAAATTGCTAAATTATGTCAAAGTAAGAGGAAGATGCCAATTCCAATTGCTTATGTGGAACTACTCTAAGTTGATATTTATTAGCAACGATCAAATGGACGGATGAACTAACGGATCATAGAACGCAAGGTAGGCGAGTCTTGTCATCAAACCAGTTTCAGTAATCATAAGAAATGGTGCGTATGAAAATATCTGTTTTCCTAGATTAAAGCTTTTAGCGATGTTAGAGATGTTGTGAATCTTTTATATATATGTATGTTTTGTTAATCTGTAAAACAACACATTAACATATTTATATCACTCGAGAGACTTTCATTTTTATTATATCAGAGAGTTTGGATTTTGTTATTAGCATTTTATGTAATTGTGATTCTTAGAGTCGGTAATCTGGGTTTGACACTTCAATTAAGATGTAATCCTATTAGATAAGCATGTAATTAGGTTGGGGCGTCACAAAAAATTACCAAATTTTTTAGAGTGGACAACTGTCTACACGGTGGCCCGTGCACCACAATGTCGGTTCTAGCTGGTCCCTTGGACACATGGCTAGCCGGTCTCATACTCATTATTTATTTATTTTAATTGATCCTCCGTAATTTTATTTGTCCACCAGTTGGACAATCCTCCATACACCGCCCAGACGGTCTCACCACTACCAATGGTCGGTCCTCATACCCATTGCTCGGTCGGTTTCCCTACCCATATTGGACAGTCTTCCATCTCCGGGATGTAGGGCTTCCTGAAATAGGGTTTTAGACTTGACGATAATTATGATTGAGTCTGAACACCAATAATTTTCATATTGATTCAACTATCAATATCTTTATTAAATATTCAATGTTCGATCCTGCTACCAACATTTTGCCGCTCGACTATCTGATTGGCCGATCAATCAATATTTCATTGGACAACCATCCACTTGATCAATCATCCAATATATACCAATGTTTTAATCTCTACTTTGTCATTCAACTACTCATGACATGGTGGATCGAGGATTATAATAACTCAGCAATATATGATTTCCTGTCAAAAACTTGACATATCAGAACACACATGGATCCATGATCGATCCAGCAATCTTGTCAGACTGACATTCATCAATCCAAATCTCTCGAGTATCATTGTTGCCTCAGCTGGCACAATGATAATTCATTAGACTCAACGTCTAAGCATTGTCCCAACAGACACCTTATGCTTGATCCATCGAAATGATGAGTCACAGAGCATGTCACATTCATCATTGATAATTATGCCCGACTTATTAAAGCTCAGACTCATAGTCTAGCCAAGTCAATAATTGACCAACTAAATACTCGTCTGCAAAGCATACTTCACATGAGACATCGATCATGTCACATGGGGGAATATTCACTAGGGTTTTAGTCTGGCATCCTACAACACGTACGATGTAACAATGCATCCACGATGAGAATGTGAGTAAGTCGTGTTGAAGGAGTAAGTAAAGTAGTGGATGGACAATCAACCAAGTCTTTCACGCACTGAGAACTGGTTCAACCACGATTTCCCATTTTCCCACTTCAATCGCCGATTTACTGGAGATCAATGTGTTAACTACTTCTACAATAAATAGGTTCATAAAACTAGGACTTGAGAACTCAATCGAACTTAATCAAACTTAACTGATCAGAACTTAATACCTTAATCCAATTTGCGACAGTCTATCATTATAAAACACGCAGAAGTCTCTCTCTCGATCCAACACGGAGAATTCAACACATCCACAATCCATCAACTGCTATTGATCTCACACATTCTCAGCTTTCCTCTTATAGATCGACCATCATCCCTCTTTGTGACCGAATTGACTATGGAATATCCATTTTCTTAGTTTATGCCAGAGTCTTATAGATTGATTTGTCGAATTGAAGTACCAATTACTTCTGTGCAATACATCAATTAAAAGTATTAAACGATTTGTTTAATTAAGGATTCACTTATTACACAACTCTCCATTTTTACTCAAAAATCAGTAAATCATTTTTACCCATCAACACCATGAAATATGGGTGAAACAGGAAAATAGTTTACTTGGTCCACCATATAGGTTCAGGTCCTATTAGTTAGCCAATCTCTCTAGTACTCACCGTCTGGGTAGAGCGGACGCGCCTAAAATGACTCCGTGTTCGTATCATAATCGCGTCTGACACTTGGATGCACATGTCTCCGTGTCATACACATCAGTGTTATCACATATATATGTCATCCACTATTTAATATTTTTTTAATAGTTGTCCACTATTTAATATAATATCTACTAAAAATGTCTGAATTTCTTGTATATTTTTGCAGTAGAATATTAAGGAAAGGGAAAGAGGCAGAGAAAGAAAAGAATTCTATTGATAAGAGTTATATCGTTACATGGATATTATATCCTCTATATACAAGGAGAAGGGAAAACCAAAAGACTTCTGTTTTTGGACCGCACATCCATGGGCATGGGCCTGATAGACACATTTTTGTGTCCGATTTGTCTCGATTCTATATATTGTTAGGGCTCATTTTGTACTTATTATGGTGTTTTATTTATTTGTAGGTATTTTTGGCTAATAAACATTTTTGGAAAAAATTGGCTCGAAAAGTTGTAGGAAAGCACCTGGAGGACATTTGCTATTCAGACTCTCACTTTGGATAAGGGGTAACCTAATTACTAAGGGCATCCCATTTCCAGGCAGTTTCTAATCGCACCCCTACTCTGGATAAGGGGCAACCATCTTCAACATTAAAAAAAAAAAGGATTTTGGCGGGAAAAAAGTGTAGTTAAAGAGAAGTTTTGGCAATCGTGGTTTGGAGGAGTTTGAGGTCGATTAAACCTCTGATTTTCATAGGATAGACTCCTTATGGGTCTAGGAATCTGATATGGGTGTTTAAATCGATTAGATTGGGCTCGATCGACGGATTTTTCTCACAACAAGAAAATATGGAAAGTCACGTGTGTGTGACCTGTTTAAGGGAATTTTAGAGTGATTAAAACGCTGTAAACCTTCCCAAAGATTTGTATCTATCTAAGGAAGAGTTTAGAATAAAAAAGAAAGCTCAGAAACGCGTAGAAATCATAAAACAAGAAATTGTCGTAACTTGGCCGTGAAGAGAAGGAAAGAGATTTAATCGGTATTTTTGATATAAATAGATGTCTTGGGTCATATAAAAGAGGTGTCGAGAGTTTGGGAACCTAAGGAGAGCCAGAGAAGAAGAAATCAGAGCTTTACCAAACTCTGTTTCTGCTGCTGCTTCTGTTGAAGAAGAAGAACGCGAAGAACATTGACCCTCGGTAGACAGTCGCAGAAAAGTGTCACTGTTTAACAGCTGAAGAACATTAAGTTGTTCAGGGCAGTCTTATTCTAGGGTCTTAAAATCAGCAACAAAGCAACAGTTTTTCTGTAACAGTTCCATTGTAACAGCTGTTTTGCAACACCAATACACTGTTGCAAACAGTCTGTGTTATTACTTTTCACTCTTTTAATCATCTTTTGAGCAACAAACACATATTTTGAGATCATGATTAATATGAGGAGCTAAACCCCATTGCTGAGGCGATAGAGGAAGCTATTTTTCCAACAAAAAGTGGTATATTCTATTTTATCTTTTTATTTGCAATAATTATATGATTATTTTCCTTGAAATATTATTGAATATGATTTTTATTTGAGTGATTGTGATCTATTTTGATGGAGTATGCTTAGTTTTAAGACTTTTTATGCTTCATACTTGGTATTTACAATTATTATTTTTGAAAATCTACTTGTTGCAATATTTTAGAATCAAATTAAACAAGAAAATTACATAAATATAAGTATTGGTTTAATCACTTTGAACTTGGAAAATAGTGGAATCTTAGCCTCAGTGTTTCTTTTAGTATTGATATCATCTTTGATTGAGTTTGCTATAATTTTTAGTGAGTTTTCTATTTTAATATTAGGATTTAAGTCTAATTAATATCCTTCACAAGTCTGAGAATCGAACCACTTTTACCACTATCTACAAATCACATCAGGGCCCTTCAACACTCCCCCTGTGTGGTTCAACAACAAAACTTTATACATAGTGCTTCACATATAGTGCTTTGAATGTGGTTCTTCAAATGTTGTTCTCTCCTTGATGACTTGTGCTGAAATCAATTGCCTTAATAAAACTTTGACAAGGAAAAACCCAGTGGGATAAAACCCTGGTACAACTCTCCACGTGTACTTTACATGTAGTTCATCACATGCAATACGATCTTCAAAGATCGATGAGTCTAACTTAATTACCTCATTAAAACTTCATCAGGAAAACCCAGAGGGACCAAACCTGAACTAAAGAAAAAGAGTACAAATATTAATCAAACTTAGAACATGGTTGGATGCATATACGTTGCCTCATTAAAACCTTGAAAAGTAAAACCCAGTGGGACAAAACCTTGACAAGGGGAAAAGAGTACAACATGACATATGCAAGTAAAGGTGATCCGTTGCAGATGATCACTTTGCTCCGTTTAGGTTGACTAGGTATTTCACAACTCTTAAGGCAGAAAATCCTCGTGGGAAAGATAATAGCCTTAGCTGGGAAAGTACATTCCAGGTGTTTGTTGTTGTCTCATTAAAAACCTTGCCGAGTAACAAAACCCTGTGGGAAAAAATAACATTGGTGAAGGAAAATAGTTCAACACACCATTAGATTCTCCCCCTGATGTCAGACAATTTTCATTAGTCTAATGCAGTCAAAAGGAGTTTATCACACTTTACTTTGTTGACTTGAATATTTATAAGACCCAGTTTCCGATTCTGGAAGTTACGTTGCTTAACAGACTACCACGTTTCATTTCTTTGATGGAGATATTTTCAGTAATATCAACGCGATCTTTATGTCTTCAACATTCAACATACTTGATATTTTTAGTGTTGTCTCGCTAAAAACCTTGTCGAGTAATAAAACCCTTTGGGAAAAACTATTTTCAATCGAAGGGAAAAAAGAGTACATAACATCTTCAATTTCGAAGTAAAATATGTCGACATCATATCCTTGGATCCCCCCTGATGTCGGCATCTCCCCCTGATTACTTTCAGAGTTTTTCCAGACAATTCATTTAGTCATGTACTTTTCGAAACTGAATATCGGTAATGACTTAGAAAATAGTCTACCATATCTCCTCCTGATTACTTTCATTGGAGAAGAGATTATTGTTCCTTCATAATCAACAAATTGTGGATTGCAATTTCATTAGCATTATTTTTTATGTCTTTGCAGGGATAATTTTTTTTTATGTCAATGGTTACTTTTAATTACATGATTACATTCACTATACCATTCCAATTACGTTGCGTTGGCGTTGAGCTATATCTAGCTAACAAGTTCACTGAGGATGTAACATTTGGTCGAGTACATTATGCTAAGTACAATAATGCGTCTATTATACTTAGATAAGAAAATTTCATCTCCCGACACAATTTCTTCATCTTCCTTTAGACGAATTGGTCATTTATGTACATTTGAAACTCGACTAGTCATGGGAGTGCTAGAAGGATGCATGTCCTTGTTAAATTTCCTGACAATGGATATATACAAACTGGTGGAATAATATACCACAAGCTCAGTATTCGGTTGAGCTTTCCCCAAATTTTTCATCTCAAATTCGGATTTCAAATAGCTTTTAAGGTATCTTATTACATCAAGAGTACCCATCATGTCGGTACCATTGACATAGAACTTTCTTGTGAATACGCAAGGAAAAATAACTTACTTGTCTATCCCCTCCAAATCAAATACCCACTTAGACGGGTATACCACATCCGCCTGATTGCTTCTATCTATAAGATTTGGGTAACAAAAGGCTATCAAGAACTTTTGTAAATATCTTCTATCTCTTGATTCTTTGAGATATACGTAACAACCACATACATATGCTGCATTTCAAGTCCTTTTGAAATTACCAAGCTAACTAAGTAGCGGAACGCTATAACGTTCATTACAAGAGAACAATTCCATGGCTTTGTGATAAACCTCGCGCCACAAGGTGATTCTTTATACTTTAAGACCTCATTCTTCTCACTTCACTTTGTGACAAATAACAACATATGTCCCACGGGATGTACACTTGGTTGGTTAGCACTACCACACCAAATACCCGTATATTTGTCAAAGAACTAAGTTCTACCTGGATTGCGTAGGCTAAATATGCTATGTTAGAGCATTGCTCGGTTGAACCCACTAGCGTTGGTATGTCAAGTTATTTGTCAATTTTATTTTCCAAAATGCATTCTTGATTTAGCATACTAAAGATAGTTTCGGACTAGATTAGGTCTAAGAAGTTGAATCGAAGCTATCCTTAAAAGACGAAGATTGAAGATTGAAGACTATAAGAAGACATCAACAAGTACTTCATCAACAAAGGTATGTTATTGATTTCATTTGTATTCTTGTTCAATTCTACCTTTCTAATCTATCAAGATAAATGCTCACTCTATGCAACAATTCCAATGACGGTAAATGTACATTTATGTATATATACTTGAGGTTATTTGATTCATGACCTTGGATACAATAACCTTTATTCTTATAAAGAATCTCATGTTATAGTGGATGAGCTTACAAATCCAACGAGCCAAGAATCACTTAATTCCGAGTTATAACGATGAAGTTATAGTAGGAAACAATCCATGGGTTGTTTGTAACATTTCACGGACTTGGGCCCAATTACGTGACTAAAAGCTATTTTTGGTCAAGTTGGTGATGTTTCCTTGTCTAGGCAAGATGGATATTAATCCAAACATATTTGATTACCATATTAAAGTGTTTGTGATAAGTTTTAATTCCTGCCTAAGTTAAAATGTGATTTATTCACATAAATAAATATTTGCCAATTAATTATTTATGCATAATATTTATAACTTAGGAAAGACTCTCATAATTAGGAAAGTCTTGAAAAAGGAAAATAACTTTGCTTAGATTCCAAGCTATTGTTCACTATAAATAAAGGGTTCGTGAGTTTACACGTTTTTTATCCCCTTTGGAAAATTGGCGTAAGCTTTGCAGGTTGTTTCCATGTCTTCTGTTCTTCGTGAACAAGAGTGGGATAAAAGTATTTGTATTGGGGATCACAAATCCAAGTTAGATTTAATCTTCGTGATTGATCATACGTCTTGTAATCTAAGTTTTTCACCTCTTTTCTATTCTAAGGTTTTCTCTTCTGATATAAAACCATTCAAGAGTTGTTGATCATAAACCCTAGGTTTTGATAGACTTCAGTTTATGATCGTATACCAACACTTGTTAGTCAAAATCGGAAGCTAGAAAGAAAACTTCGATTAAGGTATCTCGTAAAAATCCTTAAGAAGTTTTAAACAAGATATCTCTAGATTTATTCTAGTTGTTCTTGTTGTAAAATTATTAGGGTTTTCTTAACTTGGAAATTGATCTCTGGAATCACCCAAGTTTACTTACGGAAATCAGTTTCACGGACTCCTTGTGTGTACGTATACTAAACCCTAATCTACAAGTTTGTTTTGATATATCTTTTACCTGGTAATTGTTTTTGTCAAAATAAACACAAGATTTCCAAAACCTTGATTCACATCTAAAGGGAAATCAAACCGGTGTTTTGTGCAAACAAAATATCAAATCGTATCAATCATGTTGGTGTATCTTCTAAAGAGAACTTTGGGTTCTGCTAAAAGATTTGTGTGAAGAGTTCCTAAAGAGAATCGGTATTCTGCTAGGAGTTCTATAAGTGCTGAAGAAGGTATTACATCTAGTCTGAATAGGTAGTAGGAAATTGGTGTAACAACTTTTAATCAGTGTGTGTTTATTCTGAACTAGATCCCGGGGTTTTTCTGCATTTGCGGTTTCCTCGTTAACAAAAATCTGGTGTCTGTGTTATTTCTTTTCCGCATTATATTTTATTTATATAATAGAAATATCACAGGTTCTGTGTTAAGATCAATCAGTTCTTGTATCCGGCCTTTGGGTTGTTCAGTGAATTGATTGACACTTGAACATTCGTTTTTGGTACCGTTCAAGTTAATCCTCTTATATTCAATCGGGCTCGCAAATTCCTATTTGCTGATTGCGGATTGAATTAAGATATAGAGATATAAAACTCTTCGATATACTTTTTATAGATTGAGTCTAACTGTTGTTTGAGGGTGAAAACGGTTTCTGATGATTTCGGTAATTCAGCGTGAGTGGGTGAGAAATTGAGTCTAAACCCTAAACAATGTACTGCAGGGAGTACTTTAGATTCGAGAGATCAATCTGTACAACGGCCTAAACCAAGAAATGGTCGTTCCAGACTTGCTTCGTTCACAAAGTGAAGGATAATGGTTGGTTTTGGGGAGGGAAGCGAAGAGAGTGTTGAGACCAGAATAGTTAATTCTGGAAGAGTAGTTGTTCGATGACTTGTATCAGAAAGTGGAAAGCTAACAGATGGGAAAGCTAACAAATGATTTCTGAGTGTTGTATGCTCCTGACCAAAACTTGTTGTTTGGTGGAAATAGGTGAGACCTATTTATACAAGTCGCAACGAAACGTACCCTGGTCTCGTAAGAATTGGAAACGGTTTGAGTAAATGGAAGGAAACGGTAACGGGTAACGCCTGGAATTGATGTTTCCATAATGAAGGAAACGTTTCACCATTACTCCATGTATTTACTAACCGCCTCATTCTTATGACACTTTCTCGTAACGGGCGTAGTGCACGCTGCACGCTGTAAACCGCCAAACCAATACCCTAATGAGCATCCCCCGGTTTGTGACATGTGTTGATGTCTCGATTGTTTTCGTGGAAAACATGTAGCATGTTGCTGTTTTTTGGAAAGTTGAGCTTGGGAGACTTGTCGACTCGGTGGTGACCCTCGATGGTCGAGATTTTGCATCTTGAGAGGAAGGGTAGCCGTTGATTATTGCAACCCTTCGTTTGGCAGCCAGCGGCATGAACGCATGGCCGACATGGCTTTGGCATAGTTTAGGCGTGGCCAAGCTAGGATTTTGGCATAGTTTAGACGAGGCCAAAAACTAGGGTTTGGCGTTTGGCCAAAGGTTGCCGCGCGTTAGCTAGCGACCTTGGATGGCTAAGATCTGCATCTCAGATGGAAGGGTGTCCATTGATTGTTGCAACCCTTCATTTTGGCATCCAGCGACATGAAAGAATGTCCGACATGGCTTTGGCACGGTTTAGGCGTGGCCAAACCTGGATTTTGGCATAGTTTAGGCGCGGTCAAAAACTAGGGTTTTGGCATAGTTTGGGCGCGGCCAAAATTAGGGCTTGGCGTTGGGCCAAAGGTTGTCGCGCGTTAGTTGGCGACCTTGGACGGCTAAAATCTGCATCTCAGATGGAAGGGTGGCCGTTGATTGTTGCAACCCTTCGTTTTGGCATCCAGCGACATGAAGGAATGGCCGGCATGGATTTGACACGGTTTAAGCGTGGCCAAACCTGGATTTTGGCATAGTTTAGGCGCGGCCAAAACTAGGCTTTTGGCATAGTTTGGGCGTGGCCAAAATTAGGGCTTGGGGTTGGGCCAAAGGTTGCCGCGCATTAGCTGGCGACCTTGGACGGCTAAGATCTGCATCTCAGATGGAAGGGTGGCCATTGATTGTTGAAACCCTTCGTTTTGGCAGCCAACGACATGAAGGAATGGCAGACATGGCTTTGGAACGGTTTAGGCGTGGCCAAACCTGGATTTTGGCGTTTTTGGCATAGTTGGGCGCGGCCAAAATTAGGGCTTGGCGTTGGGCCAAATGTTGTCGCGCGTTAGATGGCGACCTTGGACGGCTAAGATCTGCATCTCAGATGTAAGGGTGGCCGTTGATTGTCGCAACCCTTCGTTTTGGAAGCCAGCGGCATGAAGGAATGGCCGGTATGGCTTTGGCACGGTTTAGGCGTGGCCAAACCTGGATTTTGGCATAGTTTAGGCGCTGCCAAAAACTATGGTTTTGGCATAGTTTGGGCGCGGCCAAAATTAGGGCTTGGCGTAGGGCCAAAGGTTGTCGCGTTGGCTGGCGACCTTGGACGGCTAAGATCTGCATCTCAGATGGAAGGGTGGCCGTTGATTGTCACAACCCTTCGTTTGGCAGCCAAGGGCATGTGGTAGGGCCCACATGGCTTTGGCACAGTGGTGCGGATGGCATGGTTAGCATGCCTTGGCACAAAAATGTGACTGGCATGGCATGCCATTGGCACATGTGGCATGGTTGGCATGCCTTGGCGCGGAGATGTGGCTGGCACGACATGCCATTGGCACATGTGGTGCGGCTGAATGGTTGGCATGCCTTGGCGCGGGAATGTGGCTGGCACGGCATGCCATTGGCATATGTGGCATGGTTGGCATGCCTTGGCGCGGAGGTGTGGCTGGCACGGCATGCCATTGGCACATGTGGTGCGGCTGGCATGGTTGACACGCCTTGGAGCGGAGATGTGGCTGGCACGGCATGCCATTGGCACATGTGGCATGGTTGGCATGCCTTGGCGCGGAGTTGTGGCTGGCACAGCATGCCATTGGCACATGTGGTGCGGCTGGCATGGTTGGCATGCTTTGGAGCGAAGATGTGGCTGGCACGACATTCCATAGGCACATGTGGTGTGACTGACATGGTTGGCATGCCTTGGCGCGGAGATGTGGCTGGCAAGGCATGCCATTGGTACATGTGGTGTGGCTGGCATGGTTGGCATGCCTTGGCGCGGAGATGTGGATGGCACGACATGCCATTGGCACATGTGGTGCGGTTGGCATGGTTCGCATGCCTTGGAGCGGAGATATGGCTGGCACGACATTCCATTGGCACATGTGGTGCGACTAACATGGTTGGCATGCCTTGGCACGGAGATGTGGCTGGCACTGCATGCCATTGGCACATCTGGTGCGGCTGGCATGGTTGGCATGCCTTAGCGCGGAGATGTGGCTGGCACGGCATGCCATTGGCACATGTGGTGCGGCTGGCATGGTTGGCATGCCTTGGCGCAGTGATGTGGATGGCACCGCATGCCATTGGCACATGTGGTGCGGCTGGCACGATTGGCATGCCTTGGAGCGGAGATGTGGATGGTATGGCATGCCATTGGTACATGTGGTGCGACTGGCATGGTTGGCATGCCTTGGTGCGGAGATGTGGAATTAGGGTTTAGCGTGTTGAAACCCTAATTAAATATGCAGTATGTGTGATTGTCACGCTTGGCTAGCATGCGTGGCTGGCATGTGCGGAGATGATGCCAGCCAGCACTGAGTGTTCTGCCGTGGAGTATAACACACATATATATATATAAAGGTACCCCGGTAATTTTACGTAGGCGTGTTTGAATGGTTCAATAAATGTGTTAGTGGTGGTAGTGGCATCATGTCAGATGCAAGGTTTTACAATTTCTAACCCTAGGCTAAAAACCACCATCAACATTAAGTCCCCTTCTTAGCTCGGAACAGGGGCATTGTTGCGAGGTAAGCATAAGATGGTGACAGATGAGGACAGAAACGAAACGCAAGTCATGAAAGATGGTTAGGAAGATTCGTCTAACCTTTTTCGAGAAATAAGGAGAATCCGTGATCCTTGCATTTGGCGGCTTTGCGTAAATTCTGCTTGTAGCACTGCAGGTTAGGCCGCGAAGTGGTAGAGACGATTGCTGGTCGGGATTCATACTGTTGTTATCGGTTTGGAAGGGATCTGTCATCATTGGTCGGCTTGGAATGAAGCCGCCAGCATTGGTCGGCTTAGAATGGAGCTTTCAGCATTGGTCGGCTTGGAACGGAGCCGCTTGCGTTGCGCAGCTTAGAGTGGAGCTATCTTGAGTTCCTCGGAAGGATGACGACTGGCTTAAGTTCCCTGGAAGGATGACGACCGGCTTCAGTTCCGTGGAATGATGGAAACTTTGTCTAAATTAGAGTTTGGCATGCCGAAACCCTAATTAGCGCCCTTTACTAGAATCGCTGTAGAATTCTCGTACGGACTCGGATATTGATGGTCCGCCTCTCCATTCTGAACGGAAAAGAATTTCCTATCTCCCACGCGGGAATATTTAGGTTTTGAGATCGTTCGGGAGGTGAAAACAGCTCGACAGTAAAATTCAGGAGGAATGTTGCGGGCCCGAGGTGGCATAGTCGAGCCCAGTCACCTATTCCCGTTCATGGAGCAAGAAGGAATCTTCATTCTGTTCAAACTCTAGTAACTCCGTCTGCATGAAAAGAGGTATCGACCCTATTCTGTTACTCGTCTGGATCTTTGCTTTCGTCTGCAGTGTCTCTCCAGTGGATTCCAAAATTTACCAAAACTCCACTGCATTCTTGGGATGGATGGATGGATGAAATATATGCTCGGCAACGATCATGTCAGGGCTAATCTTGGAGATTGTTGTTGCGTTGTAGATCCATCCTTGACTTTAGGTTGTTCAGTTTCTGGACCTTCTGATCACGATGATTGATATGTTGTGGATGATTGTATGGTAGAAATCTTCCGAAGACACAGGATGAAATAGATGAGTTGGGAGACATTTTTTTGCCGATGTGCTGCTATTAAGTCTTCAAGGACTTTGTTCCAAGAGACATCCTTCGAACCAACTTATGAATCTTGGACTATCGTATGGAATGGGATGCGGTGAGAAGTCCCCAGTTACATTTCTGTTAGATCCGATGGCATGGACGAATATGTGAATGTATCTCTGTGGCGTGCTTTTGGAGTTTTCGATGCACATGTACAACTTCATGTTGAGAAATTCCCGCGGCTCGTAAAACTTCGGCAGTGATGATGTTGAAATCAGAAATAACCAGGTTGAGGGGAGTGAAAGCGTCTCATGCTGGTAGTCCCCATATGTATCCTACTTTCATCGCATCTCCTTGAATCCATGTCCACGGGATTTGATAAAAGCTTATTGTACTCTTCTGGATGTGACGCTGGGATGCACATGGACGAAATATTCTGGATAGCGAAGAGGCGGGAATGAGAGAGTTATGTTGTTTATCGTGGCTCCCTCTGTTTCTTGAAGAAAATTTTTCAGCCGCGTCTCTGGAGTTATCTCATGAGTCTTTGATGGTCGTCGGGATGGACTGCGATGAGCAGTCCCCAGTCGCATTTTTCTTTAGTTTCTGAAGTTGTTTTCCTCTGAGCAGGCTTGGGATCCGCCGCGGCCTCGTAAAGTGTTGAAGGCGTCTTCTAGACAGAGAGGTGATGATATTCTTGCGCTACACCCTTGAAGAGTAGATGACCTTGTTGTGGTTATGGCCTTTTGGTTGACTGTGTCTTCTGAGCTTTGACAGTGAAAGGATTCCGTGTGGATCCTCAGTCCCCAAGTATGGTTTACATGTTTCCATCTTGTATGGTCAGTGGGTTGACCATCATAAAGACATCACCATCGTGCGTTCGTACTGGTGATTTTGTTACTTCTTCCACGTGAAACTAAAATATGGAGGAACGGGTTACCTTTGTAGTGATTGCTGCTGCGGTGAAGCTCTGACTGGTATCAAAAAATGAGCGGCAACAGTTCTTGGTAGCAGATGTAATCAGAAGAGACTACATTGTCGTGGAAACAAAGTAGGTTGGATAGAATTATATGGGCATCCATGGAAGTAAAAGGATTAGCTGGATGCGTAAGCGAGCAAACTGTCCATGGTCACGAGTTTTGGTGGGATGGATCAAAAGGTGGCCATGACTACGAATATTGGCTGGTTGCGATCATGATCCTTGACATGAGGGGTATGGTGGCACGACCCTTTGCATGAAGGAGTGGTGTTGAAGCGGCTTCGACTCTTGGAGAGTACGTTGAAACTTAAGGATCCAAATGCTTCTTCGGATCCTGGAGCAGCTTATGGAGATAACGCTGAAGCGGAGCGGCTGCTGCAGCGAACGTTGAAGCGGATCCATTACTGGAGAACGTTGAAACGGAGCCACTTCTGGAGAGAACGTCAAAACGGCGCCTTGAAACTCTTAGAGCCTTGACGGTTACAATGTTGAAGCCGGAGACTGCGTCACTCAGCGTTCTGTCAAACTCGACATCCCTCAAGTGAACAGTGGTTAAGAGTCCCCAGTTCCATCTATCGATCGTGCTTTCCAGGAGAGGTTGGGGTCTGGGAACGGCTTCCCTGGCTGGAAACAACTGCTTTCCTGATGCAGTGCGGTTGAGGGATGCAAATATGTCTTGACGCTACGCCTTGGAGAAATATATAATCTCACATAACTGTTTCATCATAGACTGCACGATTTTGTGGGCGAAGTCCCCAGAAATCATGCATCTCCTGACGGGAAGAGGGTCCTTGTGAATTCAGGTGGGTTGCTGATTTCCTTTGCCTCGATTTTGGAGAAGTCATTCCTGATCTTTACGTGTGATGAAATTGGATTGCTGATTCCCTTCTACTAGGCGTTCAAGAGCAACGCGAGCCCCTTCATCTATAAACGCACGTCCTGCTGAAGTGCCTGCGCCGGATGTTAAAAGTATTCCTTGTCAGCTCCCTCTTGGGTTGACGTGACTCTTATGGTGGCCACTACATCAGTGTCTTGAGAAAATATGTATCTCTTTCCGAGTTATAAACACGTCTGTCTGAGCCTTAAGAAAACCTTTTGTCTTTCCATCAAATCAACGGTGGTAAAAGGAGGTCGGCTTCTTCCGGCTCTTCCAGTATCTTGCCCTGATGGTGAAGTAGCAGCGTCTCTGGTGACGGTTGGAGATGTCATACTTGAAGAAACGTTGGGGTGGCGGAAGTGGCTCTGGTTCTGGTGATCGTAGGTGTATCGTGCAGAGATGGCACGGTTTTGATCACGGAGTGCTGGAGCCATGACGTTGTTTCGAAGGGTGAGGATGGCGCTACTTTGGCTGGTTGTGGAGCGGAGGATATGGCGCTGGAAGGGTGCAAGATGTTAGTGCTGGAAAGGATGCAAGCTGCTGGCGCTGGAAAGATGCAAGTTGTTGGCGCTGGAAGGATGCAAGCTGCTGGCGCTGGAAGGATGCAAGCTGTTAGCGCTGGATCGGCTTGGAATGGGCGCTAGCTTGGCGTGGGCACTGGCTTGGATTTGGTATGGCGCGGACTGTTGGCTGGGCATGGTGAGGACTGTTGGCTTGGCACAACGCTGGCTTGGTGTGGCGCGGATTGTTGGCTTGCCGTGGCGCGGACTGTTGGTCCCCGTGAGGCTTGTTCTTGCGGGCCCAGATGTATCTTTCCATACGTAGCTCAAATAGGAAATCTTTTCCTTTTTCAAATTCCAAAAGTGTTACGCCTATAAAAGGGGTTGGCTCTCCTTTTTTTTTTTGAAAGGCAAATAAAGCGCCTGGTTTATGGTTTTATTTGAATTGATAGATAACTGTTAGCTACGAGGGTTTTGGATTATTCTTTTGGAATGAATTGTTTTTGAATAATGTTGTATTGGTTATGACTGTAAGTAGCATAAGTACCCCGGGAAATCTATGGAATTGTGAATGTTATGCGACAACAGAAAGCATGAAATGAAACATGGGAACAATATGGCTATCGGTTTTTATCATCTCTGTGAATATTTGAAGTAGTAGACCATGTATTTTGCCTAACAAGACTCACTCGGTTTTTTGGATCTCCTAACAGAATTGGATCTCCCGGGTGCAAGTCCGAGTTTTGTGGGAAGCGCCGCCGTGATTGCGAGAAGTTCCCAGTCACTCCTTGTCGTGTGATAACTGATAATTGAGCCATTGATTCCCGAGCGGATTTTTTTGCTTCTACCATCTTGAGATCGGCGTTTGAAAGATGAAATCAGGAATTGAAAGTTGATATTGTAACCGAGAGATTAATCTCCCACTGTGGTCACCAATTGTTTGAGGGTGAAAACTGTTTCTGCTGATTTCGGTAATTTCGCGTGAGTGGGTGAGAAACGAGTCTAAACCTTAAACAATGTACTGCACGAGAGTACTTTAGATTCGAGATCTATCTGTACAAATCCGGCCTAAACCAAGAAATGGTCGTCCCAGACTTGCTTCGGTCACAAAGTGAAGGAGAAGGGTTAGTTTTGGGGAGGGAAGCGAAGAGAGTATTGAGACCAGAATAGTTGATTCTGGAAGAGTAGTTGTTTGACGACTTGTATCAGAAAGTGGAAAGATAACAGATGGGAAAGCTAACAAATGATTTCTGAGTGTTGTATGCTCCTGACGAAAACTTGTTGTTTGGTGTAAATAGGTGGACCTATTTATACAGGTCGCAACGAAACGTACCCTGGTCTCGTAAGAATTGGAAACGGTTCGAGTAAATGGAAGGAAACGGTAACGGGTAACACCTGGAATTGATGTTTCCATAATGAAGGAAATGTTTTACCATCACTCCTTATATTTACTAACCGCCTCATTCTTATGACACTTTCTCGTAACGGGTGTAGTGTACGCCGCACGCTGTAAACCGCCAAACCAATACCCTAATGAGCATCCCCCAGTTTGTGACATGTGTTGATGTCTCGAGTGTTTTCGTGGAAAACATGTAGCATGTTTCTGTTGTTTGGCAAGTTGATCTTGGGAGACTTGCCGGCTCGGTGGTGACCCTCGATGGTCGATATTTTGCATCTTGAGAGGAAGGGTAGCCCTTGATTATTGCAACCCTTCGTTTGGAAGCTAGCGGCATGAAAGCATGGACGGCATGGCTTTGGCATAGTTTAGGCATGGCCAAGATAGGATTTTGGCATAGTTTAGGCGCGACCAAAAACTAGGGTATGGCGTTGGGCCAAAGGTTGTCGCGCGTTAGCTGGCGACCTTGGACGTCTAAGATCTGCATCTCAGATGGAAGGGTGGATGTTGATTGTTGCAACCCTTCGTTTTGGCAGCCAGCGACATGAATGAATGGCCAACATGGCTTTGACACGGTTTAGGCGTGGCCAAACCTGGATTTTGGCATAGTTTAGGCGCGGACAAAAACTAGGGTTTTGGCATAGTTTGGGCGCGGCCAAAATTAGGGCTTGGCATTGGGCCAAATATTTACGCGCGTTAGCTGGCGACCTTGGACGACTAAGATCTGCATCTCCGATGGAAGGGTGGTCGTTGATTGTTGCAACCCTTCGTTTTGGCAGCCAACGACATGAAGGAATGGCCGGCATGGATTTGGCATGGTTTAGGCGTGGCCAAACCTATATTTTGGCATAGTTTAAGCGCGACCAAGCTAGGATTTTGGCATAGTTTAGGCGCAGCCAAAAACTAGGGTTTGGCGCTTGGCCAAAGGTTGCCGCGCATTAGCTGGCGACCTTGGACGGCTAAGATCTGCATCTCAGATGGAAGGGTGGCCATTGATTGTTGAAACCCTTCGTTTTGGCAGCCAACGACAAGAAGGAATGGCAGACATGGCTTTGGAACGGTTTAGGCGTGGCCAAACCTGGATTTTGACGTTTTTGGCATAGTTGGGCGCGGCCAAAATTAGGGCTTGGCGTTGGGCCAAATGTTGTCGCGCGTTAGATGGCGACCTTGGACGGCTAAGATCTGCATCTCAGATGTAAGGGTGGCCGTTGATTGTCGCAACCCTTCGTTTTGGCAGCCAGCGGCATGAAGGAATGGTCGGTACGGCTTTGGCACGGTTTAGGCGTGGCCAAACCTGGATTTTGGCATAGTTTAGGCGCGACCAAAAACTAAGGTTTTGGCATAGTTTGGGCGCGGCCAAAATTAGGACTTGGCGTTGAGCCAAAGGTTGTCGCGCTTTGGCTAGCGACCTTGGATGGCTAAGATCTACATCTCAGATGGAAGGGTGGCCGTTGATTGTCGCAACCCTTCATTTGGCAGCCAGGGGCATGTGGTAGGGCCGACATGGCTTTGGCACAGTGGTACGGCTTGCATGGTTAGCATTCCTTGGCGCAGAGATGTGGCTGGCACAGCATGCCATTGGCACATATGGCATGGTTGGCATGCCTTGGCGCGGAGATGTGGCTGGCACGGCATTCCATTGGCACATGTGGTGCGGCTGGCATGGTTGGCACGCCTTGGCGCAGAGATGTGGCTGGCACGGCATGCCATTGGCACATGTGGCATGGTTTGCATGCCTTGGAGTGGAGGTGTGGCTAGCACGGCATGCCTTTGGCACATGTAGTGCGGCTGGCATGGTTGGCACACCTTGGCGCGAAGATGTGGCTGGAACGGCATGCCATTGGCACATGTGGCATGGTTGGCATACCTTAGCGCAGAGGTGTGGCTGGCACGACATGCCATTGGCACATGTGGTGCGGCTGGCATGGTTGGCACACCTTGGCGCGGAGATGTGGCTGGCATGGCATGCCATTGGCACATGTGGTGCGGCTGGCATGGTTGGCATGCCTTGGCGCAGAGATGTGGCTGGAACGGCATGCCATTGTCATATGTGGTGCGGATGGCATGGTTGGCATGCCTTGGCGCGGAGATGTGGCTGGCACGGCATGCCATTGGCACATGTGGTGCGGCTGGCACGACATGCCACTGGAACATGTGGTGCGTCTGGCATGGTTGGCATGCCTTGGCGCGGAGATGTGGCTGTCACTGCATGCCATTGGCACATGTGGTGCGGCTGGCACGGTTGGCATGCCTTGGCGCGGATATGTGGCTGGCATGGCATGCCATTGGCACATGTGGTGCGGCTGGCATGGTTGGCATGCCTTGGCACGGAGATGTGTAATTAGGGTTTAGCGTGTTGAAACCCTAATTAAATATGCGGTATGTGTGATTGGCACGCTTGGCTAGCATGCGCGGCTGGCATGTGCGGAGATGATGCCAGCCAGTATTGAGTGTTCTGCCGTGGAGTATAGCACACATATATAAAAAAAAAGGTACCCCGATAATTTTACGTAGGCGTGTTTGAATGGTTCAATAAATGTGTTAGTGGTAGTAGTGGCGTCATGTCAGATGCAAGATTTTACGATTTTAACCTAGGCTAAAAACCACCATCAACAACTGTCTAGTTGATTCTCTTGAAAGTATATTTGAGTTTGTCTATTCAGATTGGCAAACGAAATATTGTGTGTGTGTTGTTAGATCCCCGCTTTTTCAATTGGTATCAGTGCAGGCAAACACGCTAAGACCTCATAAGTCTGTGTTTGTAGCAATCTGATTCTATGGACAGAGGTGCTATCTCTATAAACGTACCGCCAGTCTTCGATGGCACGAACTATTTATGGTAGAAAATTTCTATGCGTTCTTTCATTCAAGCGCGATATTTTCAATCATGGGTTCGTATTATTAATGGCTATGATCCTCCATCAGTTACAGTAGACGGTGTAACTATTGGAAAGAATATTCGTGATTATAATGATCTTGAGATTCTTGTGGCAAAGAAAAATTCTGAAGGATTAAATGCGATCATCCACGCCATTACCCCAGATCTTCAGCACCACGTTACTACGTGTAGTAAGTCTAAAGATGCTTGGGATGTCTTAGAAACCGTATTCGAAGGGAATGCCGCAGAGAAAGAAGCAAGGCTTAAAAATCTAGCTTCTGAATGGGAAAACCTTCGCATGTCTGATGATGAAACCTTTGATGAGTTTAACCAAAGACTTTCTCAAATATTTAACTCCTCATTTGCGTTAGGAAGAACTATTCCGGAGAAAGATATTGTGTGCAAAATTCTCAGGTCTCTACCATCAAGATACAAGTCTAAGAAACATGCTATTGAAGAAGGAAACGATCTTTCTACACTCTCCAGAAATACTCTTGCTGGAAAGTTAAAGATCTTTGATAATGAACACGCAAGAAAAGAGGTGATTTCTCTTAAAGTTGCAAACAATTCTGAATCCTCTAAGGATAGATCTGGTTCGCCAGATACTAAGGATGTTACTCCACGAAAATTTAGAAAATTCTTGAGAGACAGGAAAAAGAGCTTTTCTAAAAGTGTAACATATCCTAAGGATGATGTACAACGCTATAACTGTCGTGGTTCCGGGCACTTGTCTTCAGTATGTCCTAGCTGGAGCCGTAGACAATTGGCATATGCGGCAGATTTGCCTACTCTTGATGATATTATAATCCTCAAAAGCTCGTAGGCGAGGTTGCATTAACTTCTGGAAAAATTCTTTCGGATACTGATTCTGATTCTAGCGAAGAAGTGTTCCATGTTGATCCAGTTGTTAATAATCTTCTCAAAGAATGTCATCGGAAACTTTCGGAAGCTTGTAGTACCATTTTTAGTGAGAAAGTTAAATATGACAGACTTCATAGTCGGAATAAAGACTTGCAAGACCAACTTGATTCTAGTGGTTCAAGAGATTGTCTCAACAAAATATGAAAGCTTAAAGAAGAATTGCCGAAGGTCGAGATCGGGAAATTATTCTTCAAGAAAAGCTAGATAACTTGGAGAATGTGGAGATGAATTTGTTATTGGATTCGAACGAGAAGATATCAAATTCAATGTAAATCATCCAAGAATGATCTAGTTATTGCACTTGAGAAGGTCAAAAGTTTGGAAGAAGAAAACTCGAGCTTAAAAGAGAGGTTGTCTAGAAATAGCAACTCACATAAATTAACCTCGATACTAGGAGCATGTAGAATTCATCGTGATACACGAGGATTGGGCTATGAAGGAATAGACGCTCCTTGTATTTTTAAAGAGGTAAAATTTGTCAAAGCTAAAGATTCTTCTCAACCAAAACCTTCCACGGTTGACAAAAATAAAGTATCTCTATCAACTGCTGATAACGAAAAGAGGAAATCCTGTCAAGTTCCAAAGCAAGCACATAAACATTCAGGTAACACTAAATATAACTTTTTCCATTCTACTAAACATTGTTTTTATTGTGGAAAACCATGTCACTTACAAAGGAATTGCATATTTCTTAAACGAGATAAAACCGGATCTTATTCTATTAAGATGGCAAGATCTGATGTTCCAAACTAGAGAAAAACTGAGTCTCATAATATCAGCTTTTCAGTATTCCCCCCAAGAAGTTCCATAATTATATTGGGGAAAAAAAGAAATACGTTGCTCCAAAAGCTGCTCAGAAATGGGTACCAAAGAAGACCAATAAAGCAACGAGTACTATTAAGAAGGATCTCCTAGACAAGAGTTCGACAAGGGATAACATCTTAAAAGGGTATGGAACATTTATTGAAAGTTTCAAGGAAGTTGTTAAATTCCTAGATTCCATTTTTGATTTTGTTTCGAATACCTGTCGTGAGCAAGATTTTGCTCACCTCAACACAACCTGATTGTGTTGAAAGTGCATCCTCACCATGAAGCCCTATTAAATGCGGTGAGGATTGCAAAATAATTGGGGCGCACATATTGTGTTGGGTAATTTATGGATATGTGGAACAATTTATTGTTTCAAGATGAGTCTAACTCATTTATATATTTCTCAAAATATGTGTTGGTAAGCTTTCGGTTCAACCAAGTTCATCTTTACCTAGTGACGAAAGTCATGATATGTTTCAATCACTTTGAAAATTGCTTTGACGAGAATGGTGTAACAACTATATAACGTCCTCTAAGAATATTTCAATGATTGGAATGAGAGTTTAGATTACATAACCAATGATGGACATAAGCATTGTTGTGGAAACATATTTATATATAAGTCTTATTCCTTGAACCAAAGTTCGCGAACTTTGTTGATCAAGAGAACCGGAAGAATGGCATGAACCAAGTTCGCGAACTCGGTCCGCGAACTGCCGAAGTTCTCAAACCCGAGAACTTCTGCTGGAGTTTGCAAACTATTTGGGTGAAGCTACGTCCGCGAACTGGCGAAGTTCTCATACCCGAGAATTTGTGCTGGAGTTTGTAAACTCTGCCCGGTAACTTAAGTCCGCGAACCTAGTCTGCGAACTTGAGTTAGGTTATATCTAAAGACGATTGTTTGTGAACTTATACTTATATAAACTAAGGAATGCATTTTGCAAACCGTGACTATAAAGTTCATGAACCGATTCAACTGAATCAAATCATCTTTGCTTCAATTGTGTCTTATGTGGTTACATAAGATTTCCTTGCAATTGAACAACTCTCACTCAAATGATCTAGTTATGGTTAATATGAATATGGTTAGATACCACGTGTATGAGTCTTAATTACCTAACCTGGTTTGTGATTGGAATTCTTAAATATAACAGGTTAGAAGCAATTATCAAAGCCATGGATGTTGGTTTTTATCGTCAAAGAATCTTTTTCATACTCTTATGGTAACCATTCTTGGTGTAAATCCTTATAGAAAAGATTATTCTTCCTTCTAAGCATATCAATTCTTGTTCATACAAGTTTGTATCTTAGAAAAGATGATCACATTATTTGATCTTCATGATTACATATTGTGTATTATTACCATGAGATAGTTTTATTGTACAGTAACTTGATCTCATGAGAGACTTTCAATGATTGGTTCTTAGTTCGTATCTCCTTGTAGGTTTTCTAAAATCCAATATATAAATCCTTATCTCTGGAGTAAGGTCACTATTTTTGTTCTTTCGGGAATGACATCTTATGGGGAGAGTTCTTAAATTAACTTGTGCTTAATTGCTATATCTTTGAGGGGAGAAGCGGTTTTGGAACATGTAGGGGTTAACGTGTATCTTAATAAACTCCTTGATGAATGTATTTATCTTCGGCTTTATGATTGCATCTAAACAAGTTGGTATGGACTTTCTTTTAGTCTTGAAATGTATCTTTTGGAAATTTCATTAAGATCCTGTTCTTGTACCTTTGCCAATTTTATTGACAAAAAGGGGTAGAATTAATATGAAGTTCACACTACAAAAACATATGGTTTCTGGATCAAGTGGTTTCCATGTGAGATGGAGTATTGACTAAGGGGGAGTGATACATATCACCGTAGTATTATGTCAAAGTTGTGATACAATGAAACTTTGATACTGTATAATAATACTATGATGGATCTTCAACGAGTACAAGATGAACACATGCAGAGTTGAAGAACCAAGGAAATCAAGATTGTCGTTTTTACTTTTAACAAGTACAAGCCATATGTAAAATGGTTTTGTCACTAAAATTGACAAAGGGGGAGATTGTTATAGCACTGCTCGGTTGAACCCACTAGCGTTGGTATGTCAAGTTAGTTGTCAATTTTAGTTTCCAAAATGCATTCTTGATTTAGCATACTAAAGATAGTTTCAGACTAGATTAGGTCTAAGAAGTTGAATCGAAGCTATCCTTAAAGGATGAAGATTGAAGACTACAAGAAGACATCAACAAGTACTTCATCAACAAAGTTATGTGATTGATTTCATTTGGATTCTTGTTCAATTCTACCTTTCTAATCTATCAAGATAAATACTCACTCTATGGGACAATTCCAATGACGGTAAATGTACATTTATGTATATATACTTGGGGCTATTTGATTCATGACCTTGGAGACAATAACATTTGTTCTTATAAAGAATCTCATGTTATAGTGGATGAGTTTAAAATCTAACGAGCCAAGAATCACTCAATTCCGAGTTATAACGATGAAGTTATGAGTGATTTATTAAAGTTTGTTAGTAGGAAACAATCCATGGGATGTTTGTAACAGTTCACGGACTTGGGCCCAATTACGTGACTAAAAGCTATTTTTGGTCAAGTTGGTGATGTTTCCTTGTCTAGGCAAGAAGGCTATTAATCCAAACATATTTGATTACCATATTAAAGTGTTTGTGATAACTTTTAATTCCTGCCTAAGTTAAAATGTGATTTATTCACATAAATAAATATTTGCTAATTAATTATTTATTTAATTATTTATGCATAATATTTATAACTTAGGAAAGACTCCCATAATTAGGAGAGTCTTGAAAAAGGAAAATAGTTTTGCTTAGCTTTCAAGCTATTGTTCACTGTAAATAAAAGGTTCGTGAGTTTACATGTTTTTTTATCCCTTTTGGAAAATTGGCGTAAGCTTTGCAGATTGTTTCCATGTCTTTTGTTCTTCGTGAACAAGAGTGAGATAAAAGTCTTTGTATTGGTGATCACAAAGCCAAGTTGGATTTAATCTCCGTGATTGATCATACAACTTGTAATCTAGGTTTTTCACCTCTTGTCTATTTTTAAAGTCTTCTCTTCTGATATAAAACCATTCAAGAGTTGTTGATCATAAACCCTAGGTTTTGATAGATTTCAGTTTCCTATCGTATACCAACACTTGTTAGTCGAAATCGGAAGCTAGAAAGAAAACTTCGATTAAGGTATCTCGTAAAAATCCTTAAGAAGTTTTAAACAAGATATCTCTAGATTTATTTTAGTTGTTCTTGTTGTAAAATTATTAGGGTTTTCTTAACTTGGAAATTGATCTTTGGAATCACCCAAGTTTACTTACGGAAATCAGGTTCACGGACTCGTTATGTGTACGTATACTGATTGTAAGTTAAAACCCAAATCTACAAGTTTGTTTTGATATTACTTTTACCTAGTAATTGTTTTTATCAACATAAAAATATGATTTCCGAAACCTTGATTCACATCTAAAGGGAAATCAGACCGGTGTTTTGTGCAAACAAAATATCAAATCTTATCAATCGTGTTGGTGTATCTTCTAAAGAGAACTTTGGGTTCTGCTAGAAGATTTGTGTGAAGAGTTCCTAAAGAGAATCGGTGCTGCAGTTTTACAAGTGGGAAGTACAGGGATTCGATTCTCGGACTTTTGAAAATGTTGGTTTTAAGATTAATAAAGAAAATATTTTTAAGGAAAAACTAATTTTGTTGACCAAAGAGAGAGAGACTAGGGTTTCGGATTCCACTACCTCTAACGGTTGTAACAATTAATTTATCCAACTTACTCTCAAAACTACACAAGGCAATTTTGAGCCCAATCTCATGCCTTGGAAAATTTATCATTAATAAGATATCAATTCGACTCAAGTCGATAATTTAAGTCCTAATTTTCCTTCGCTTATAAAAGATCGGTAGCTAAATTACCCAAAACAGTTATTATGAAACATATAAAGAAGAGAAAATTTCTAGACAATTAAAACTAATTAGAGAGTAATAATTAAAAAAAAATAAATATCAAAAGTTACATGCTAGAAATAGTTTCTTCCTCCACCCTAACGGAAAGATTACTCCATTATCACGAAAGAGAAATTAAAACAATGAAATAAAAACTCTACTTTACTCGCATCTTCCAAAACCGACTCCAAAACGGCATCATATATATCTCCAAAAGAAACTTGTTTCCATTTTTATTTTCTCACCACATCATCAGCCAATCGAGGTAAGCCATGTGTTTAATATCTCCCAATAGGAATACACCTCCTCGTCATTTCCAACACATCACCAATTTAATTAAGTCCCCAAAAATGTCAGTTCGGCTTTCCTATTTTCGTCGTCATCTCAAAGAAACATTGTGGCATCATTTACTTTCTTTCAAACCTATATGCATGTATGCCAGCCCCTCCTTATTACCATATATAATCATTTTTTTTCTTTATTATTTCAATGCAATCCAAAGAAAGATAATTAGCATGTCGACATACGTCATTCATTTCCAGACAAAAACAGTGATTTCCCTTCCTTAATTTTGCAAGTGAATCCCAAATGAGGAACCGTTATAAAATCATTTCCCTTTTTACTGCACTGATATGTAGCCAATCACAATTCGATGCACGTCCATATTCATTGCTGCATACTTACGCCAAAACAGTAGCCCAACTGCAAATACCATATTAGCCATGGCCTTCTTAAGCCCGTTTACTTCGAACAGCTCCGATGTGTGTCAATTAAATATGTGTATCGGGTTCCCTTTTAGCCGTTTTTCCTCCGGGAGCACAAATATCATTTCTGGAGCCAGTCGCAAAATCTTATTTCTCCAAAAACACCTACAAAAACATAAAACGCCAAAATAAATACAAAAATGGATACTAATAATACAGAAAATCGAGATCAAAATAGACACATAAATGCGTCTATCAATCGATATTCTGTTAGGAGTTCTATAAGTGCTGAAGCAGGTATTACATCTAGTCCGAATAGGTAGCAGGAAATTGGTGTAACAACTTTTAATCAGTGTGTGTTTATTCTGGAGTAGGTCCCCGGATTTTTCTGCATTTGCGGTTTCCTCGTTAACAAAATTCTGGTGTCTGTGTTATTTCTTTTCCGCACTATATTTTATTTATATAATAGAAATATCACAGGTTGTGCGTTAAGATCAATCAGCGCTTGTATCCGGCCTTTGGGTTGTTGAGTGAATTGATTGACACTTGAACATTGGTCTTTGGTACCGTTCAAGTTAATCCTCTTATATTCAATCGGGCTCGCAAATTCCTATTTGCTGATTGAATCAAGAGATAGAGATATAAAACTCTTCGATATACTTTTTATAGATTGAGTCTAACTGTCTAGTTGATTCTCTTGAAAGTATATTGAAGTTTGTCTATTCAGATTGCCAAACGAAATTTTGGGTGTGGTTGTTAGACCCCCGCTTTTTCATGCTCTTTATTTGAAATTAATCAAAATAAAGCATGGTCCGATCTCATTATGCTCTACTTCTGGAGCAACTATTTATGGATTATATCATCACTGCGCAAGCATGATCCTTCAATTGAATCATGTGCATTCTCATAATCCGTCAGGATTTCATTGTTCTTTAGAATCATTTAAAACTTCGAAGCATCCTCCAGTTTGATTCATGGACATATTCAAAGACAATCTTATGAGATGATTTCTAATGATATAAATAAGTTATGCCTTACTTCACCTACTTCCTTTCTAGGTGAGGATTGATCGAACCAAGTGGTCTCTCCAACTTCCTTTATGGAGCCACGACCTCAACCACACTTCCACTAAGTGTAGTTGCAACACCTTAGTCTATGGTGTATATCCCTTACTGAAGATTTGTAACCTTGCAGGTAGGTTTGCAGCTGGTATGTGTGGTCTCATCACTTTAGCGACATCAATGTACATTCGGAAAATCGATTATTCTTTGTCACTTTACATTTACATTTGTGGAGTACAAGAATCAATATGAGACACATAGGAAACACACCACGACAATTCCTGTCGTTCTCTTAGAAAAAAACTTTTTCTTATCTCCCCCTAACGACGGGAAGACTGTCTCATTAAAGTGATGACCCGTAAATCTAGCGGTAAGAGATCTCCTGCAAAAAGTTTTAAAATGCGGATAACTGTTGCGAACTCATTCCAACATAACTACTTAAAAGTTTTGAAGACCCATCATAGTACGATGTGGAGTCGTAATGGCACATATACAGTGCAACCAAAAATGCGTAAGAACACGAATGTCAGGCTTAAATCTAGTTACTAACTGGTACGCATAAAAGGTTGAGTAATTGTGGGTCTAAAACGACTAAGTGAAGATGCGTGTAATATTGCATATTCCCCAAGAATTTAAAGGTAAGTTTGTATGCATAACCATGCCTTAGGCACCATCTGTAACCTTTTGATGATAACCTTTGCGAGACCATAATAGGATGCTCTATGTTGATCCTATTAAATACGCAATAACCATCAAGTCCTTTTGATGTATACTAGATGCATTTACAAGGGATGGTGAGCCCTTACATGTATAATATGTGCTAGTATTTTTCCAAACACAAAATTTCTTGGGAACTATAACCAGTCCAAAATGTCAAAACATTCACCAGAGTCATAAGTCACTTTAATGGTCCGCATTCTGCATGAATATTTTTCTAAATTTCACTTTGTTGCATTCCGTCAATATTTTTCCCATTTTTGTTCACTCAAATAAATTGATGTTCGTATGAGTCATTTCAAAACGACCATCATGTCACAACTAAAGTGGATTTATGGTTATGCCCAAAGCCTGTATGAGTCAATTCCCAACATTTCATCATAGGAGTCAATATGGATTCAATAATCCAAATACTATAGTGATTTACATTTCACCAGATTGACTCACTAGTTTCTCAAATACATTAGAGACTATAAAATATGCATTCAATTACATTCTCATCACTGTAAGTTTCCACATGATATCCACTTGCATGGGTTTCTGTTGAATTTAACAAGGTATTATTATCTCTTGGTACATGTATAAATTTTGTGACGTCTATGTTCTATCTTGAAAACAAATTTTGAGTAGTGCTTCGCTCGATGATCCAATCCTCGTAGTCACATTATAAAGAAATAGTTCAACAACTAGTTTAAATTCCTTAAGCTAGTGGAAGAAAAACAACTATGAGTTAGACACTTGGGTCTTGAGAGCTTTAATAAGTGGTATGAGATTCAACTCAAGTACTTTAGAGTGAATACATATTACGTGCACCCAATATATCTCAAGTACTTTAGAGAATTTATCTCTCGTGTTTTCATTCCATAAGTGCAGAAATTGGATCTAGTTCAACTCAATAAGATAATCTATTGGCCCGGAAAAGTTCTTGTTGCCATTAAAGTTAATGTGAAAGTTGGTTGCTACCATGATACACACATTATATTGTATATACCAACACCTATGACCAAGTGCATTTCCAACTCTTTCATTTATGATGGTAGCTACAATTACATTTTAGCTTATCCCATACTCGGTTGATACTTGTGTGTACTGGTGTTGTTACTACCGAAGACAAAAGGGTTATTTAACGTTTAGTACCCAGTAAATGTTCAACACCTAGCTTTGGTACCCAATATTTGAAAATATTATCGATTGGTACCTTGACCAATGATTGACCGTTAAATACTCCGGTTTGACCAAATTATTTTTCTTTTTTCTAATTTTCTTTTAAAAAAAGAAATTAGTTTGACGAGTTTACCCTGACAAAAACCGCATTCTTCCTCGCTCTTTTGCTGTATTGAGCACTCAGTTTCATTCATGACCCTTTCATCCAAACTGGTTCAATAACCCATTAAACTATTCAAACTGGAGAATCACTTCAAATCAGAATTTGTTATATATCATGATCAAGCACATCCCATATGTTAATGGAAGCATCCAACTTTCTTCTCCTCATGTTTCCCTCATCCTCTCTTCATTTCTCCATCAAATTCTTGTGAATATATCATTACATGGCTTTAGTCTCTTTATTCCTATTCGCTAGTCGAATCAAAATAATAAAACTCCAAAACAAGATATTATTTTAGACTTTGATTTAATCTTCAATTATTAACTCCATCTAAAATCAGATTTTTCCGTCAATTCCTAACTCAGTCTACCCGTGTAATCTACGCATCAACTTTTTCTTCATGATGTAAAAGTAATCCAAAGCCCCCAAATCATGTTTCCTTCCCCGATTAAGTCCAACAAAGAAGACGATAACCCTAGAAGATGAGTCATCAAATATCATCGATCGACCATGTCAAAGCTAAGATCCAAGCCAAAGTAGGGATCCCACCAAATCAACAACAAATGGTTTTCGCATGAGAAAGCTTGACGGAATAATATTAGATGATTATCACATTCAGAAAGAATCAACACCTCGTTTAGTATTTCAACTTCAGGTTTATAATTAATTTTTGGAGTATACATTTGTTTAAAAATAATGCAAAGATCAAGTAAATCATATTTTTATTAGAATCTTCTTTATAACCGTCGGATTGATATAGGATCTTCTTTGGAACCGCCGGATTAAAGGTTATTTTTGGGTTTTAAAAATAACAAATTTATTATTAAAAATAATTATTTCCTTATTAAGTCAACGGCTTGACCTAACAGTCCTTAACAAGTCAATGTACCAACCGATAATGTTTCAAATGTTGGGTACCAAAGATAGGAGTTGGACATTTGCTGGGTAAACGTCAAATAACCCAAGACAAAATTGTCTCATGATACATATGTCCCTTTTCACATGCTCTATATGAGTTGGTACGTCTAACCTTCATTACTCTGGGGTTCTTTTCCATTTTTAATTTTGTTACATTTAGCTTAATTTGAGAAATTTATTTATCTCAACAATCCAAGAGAATCTCACTACACATGTCAACCAATTACTTTAGGTTGAATATATTACTAAAGATAGTTCTCTTGTTATCAAACTTCAACATATATTGGTTCATTAGTATCATGGATGAAATAGAGAAATGGAAATTTTCTGACTCATATCATCTTTTGTGAGTTCTTCCACAAAAATTGGAACACATGTAATTTTATTTGAATATATCTTTTGAAACTACTGACAGATTAATAGTCGAGCAAACATCCCATATGACATTTCAAATTTAGGGAGACAATATCAGGTACGTAATAATGGTGCTCAAGTACTTCTAAACCCCAAATAAATACATTTGAATCGAGTTGGTACAACCAATTGAACAAAATACACCATTCAACTATATATAGCCGATATCATATTCAAAAGAACAAAGTAGCATTAAAACCAAAAATTTTAATGATCGAGATCAACAATCATAATTTAAATTGATCGCTTATATGTTGTGGACTTATCTTAAGACAAAAATAAACAAGCATAGGAATAATCTAAAAACAAGTAAATAAGCCTAGCAAGTACTCAACGTAAACACCCACATTAGATTACATACCTCAAGATTTGGTTCCCGCTGTATATAAACAGAACCAGAACAACTTTGGTCGCGCACCGCCCAAACACGGAACAGAACAAGCCGCAGCTGGAACTGGGTCGGAATACCAACATCTGGAACGGGATCGTTCTATGTTGGGCCTGGCAGGTCCGGATCGGACGGGGTCTATGTGGTCTGGATCGGACCGATTAAATCAAACCGGATCGGTTGGACCAGGCTGGTTGATTGGACCGGTTAGGCCGGACCGGGTCGGTTTGGAGATTTTCCTAACACGGCTTTTCTTCTCCTCGCGAAAAGATTTCCACTGATCTAAATTTAGATCGTCAAGCATAATCCCAGATTACAAACGATTAGAGACTAATAGAAGAAAGAGACTATAGAGATTAAGTAAGACTAATCAAAGTGCATACACAGTAGACTAGAGATTAAGATTAATCAAAGTGACTCCAGGTTAGATCAAAGTGCATACACAGTAGATTAGAGATTAAGATTAATCAAAATAAAATAATCCCTAATTTTTTATTAAATCAATTTTCACCTACACACGAATTAATTAATCAAAATAATCCTTAATTCACAATCAAATCGATTTTCTCCTACAAACGAATTAATTAATCAAAATAATCCCAACGTTTGTGCCAAAATAAAAAAAAATGGGAAAAGAAATAAAAACCCAACTTATGCTTATTTGATTCTGGCGTTGATGAAAATCATCCATGTAGAAAAAGAAAAAAAAATAATCGATCCCATACAACTCTGCGGTATAGCTTTGTGCATGATAACTGCAGTAGAATATTAAGGAAAGGGAAAGAGACAGAGAAAGAGAAGAATTCTATTGATAAGAGTTATATCGTTACATGGATATTGTATCCTCTATATACAAGGAGAAGGGAAAACCAAAAGACTTCTGTTTTTGGACCGCACATCCATAGGCATGGTCCCTTCAACATATATACATTATTTTATTGGTATATATATTTATTTTTACACAAATTTATCATTTGTGAACAATTTATTAGTATTGTTGAGAAATTACATTCATAATATATACCCCCTCAGTTATTATTATATAAGCAGAGAATGAGAATTCTCTTAGAATAAAAACAATCTAGTTTTCATAAATCTCCTTCTACTTTCCTAACTTACCCTTAACTTATCCCAATACAAATATTAAATAATTCTAGATCTATGTTCTCCGTCTTATATTTAGCTAAATAGTATGATTCACATGCACCATCAATAAAGGTATATATGGAAAAAATATCCTTGGAATTGGAACTCCGCCTATCTAATGGGACTAGGAAAATCCTAAACTCCGCCTATATAATAGGGACAAAGGAATATATCATCAAAATCTAAGCTTCAAATTCATTGTTGTTTGGACTCCAAAGAAAAATTGGTGCCAATATTGTAAGATAGTGTCCATATAAGATTGTCCATGAATCATCCCTCTTTTTCTTTCTCGTTTTTTTCCTGGACAAATTCAATGAGTCGTGTATATATCAAAAACAACATAGAGGTTTGGCTAGGTTTTGTTTATTTTTTCCTGGCCGAACCCAACACAGATAAACAAAGAAATAATACCATTTAAAAAAAAAAGTTAAAAAGTTTAAAAATAAATTTAATAATGTTAAGAAAACTAAATAAACAGTCAAATATTAACTTAACTAAGGGGTAACTTAGTTATTTCTAAGAATTGGGACATCCTTTAGCTTTGTATTACGAATGAACTAATCGTATCATGGTCCCCTCAATTTTCAATGGTCTCTCAAAAATTATTCATTTATAAAACATGAAATAGGCTTATAAAACTTTTGTGGGCTTTTTTCAGGGTAAGGCAGGCCATGGTTCCCCCGTCATGATATGTTGATGATCAATTGAGTTTACTATGAATTACGTTGGCAAGATCATGAGAATAATCTCTAATTATATCAAACCATATAATTCTATCTTATCAGCTGGCTTAGTAGCATTTCTATTCAAGTAACTACAATGTCATCGATTGAAAGACTAAAGTTTAGTCACTTCTTCATAAAGAAGATCAGTGTAGTCAGTGACGGAGCCGGCGCTTTTAGATCGTGGGGTCAAATAAATTTGTTCGGTGCCGTTTACCGATTGATTTTCTAAACTAGTTCAAGGTACTACAAAACCACGCGCACTAATATTAAAACTAGATAAACTTGCAGAAACCACCGAAGCATGAATAGACTCGTAATTTTTTCTTGGGTACATTATGGTTAGAATATTACTAATTGGGTAGGCGGCCGAAGGCCGCAGAATTTTTTTAGAACGGGTCGCAATACCAGTGGACGACTGTGACTTGCTTACAGAGAGGGTACTCGATATATAAAATGATAATATCAAAATGAACAAATTTAATATAACAGACAGAGAAAATTATATATTAAGGAGAAAAAGAAACGTTATCAACTTTACGCAATATCGCAATGACACTTGTTTAAGTCTTATCAGTTCAATGCAGATCTATAAATATTCAGCAAATGGTGTATACAGTTCTGGCTGCAAATCTGATTTACTTACTTAGCTAAGTTAATTACTACCAAGGTAGTGATATAATAGAACCTTGCTTCAGTCCACCTAATGCCTATAATACTATTGCAAATGTTTCCCAGAATGTAAAACGGTATGTTTTAAGTCCCAAATCATCCTCAAGGAATCTCATATATGGTCCATCTGTTGTTTTTAGTTTAATTAAGAGAGCTAGTCGGGTGATAAAACGAGATGTAAGCCGGTATTAGTTGCACTATGACCCCGTTAGCTATAGAAGTTTCAACTCTATCACAATGTTTGCCCCCGCAACTCGTTAAAATTACGAAAACATCAAGCCTATTCTAGCCAAAGTTCAAAATCAAGTGGGGTCTTGGAACCCCATTTGTCCCTTGTTGCCTCCGTCCCTGAGTGTAGTCCATAAGATATCGTTCTATTTTCCTTGATTGTATTTAACATGACCCTTTAAAAAATGTTTGTGTTGCATCTTCAATTCAAAGCACCAATTAAGAACTTCATATGGGTTTATGCATTTTGCATTTTATTGTTTTTCCTGTGTTTTCAAATATTTTGTCCTGCAACACATAAAATTTCCAACAAAATCACAAATTATTAGAGTTATTCCAACCTTTGCACAATCGCTAACAAAAGAAGCACCATAAATGATATAAATAAAAGGTAAAGAAAGAAGATTCCATCGAGCAATTCGAATATGATATATAACAGGTTGAGTTTCTAATTTATACATGTGTAAGTATTTCATATGTGCATGAAAATATAGAGCTTTATTCGCCATTATCCTTGGGTTAAATGGAAAGTCACTTTGCTCATTTCTTGGCATATACACCAAACAGTTATCAAAAATAAATTAATTAACCTAATGATCACTTTTTTGATCTGGTGAACTATTTGAGATAGATATTTGATAAAAAATTTATATTACCACTAGCTATATATTCATCATAATTGCACGAGAAAGTAGCACCGGAGGAAGAGATGCCATGTTGATTCACAAGGATGCTTAAAAGGTAATAGCCAACATAATTATAATATTTGATAAAACCGTGAAAAATAACCCTTGAAGACCATTTGTACTAAAATATTTTATATCCATAAATTTTATGTCGTTGTTATTCTGCACTTTTAAAGGTCTGGTAATATTAGCATTGTCGAGATCAAAAAAAATTGTTTAAGAAATCCATATTAGAATGGAGAGATTGGAAAATTGATTAACCATATTAGATTTAATATATTTGTCTTTGGCTAACCAATTTCCACTCTTATCCTTAACTTGTTGTTGATGGTAGTTTTTAGTTCAAGGCTAAAATTGTAAAACCAGTATTTTATGCGCTGTCACCCTGCAAGGGAAAAAGGCGTTTAAGAAATGACGAGTACAGAAAATCTCTTCACTGTATTTGAAACAATTTAATAAATACACGAAATTCACCCAGAATGGTGCGTGCAACAACAATCCCAAATATTCTGTAAATTTTATTAGCATTATTAATTAATACATTATTTGCCTAGTATTTTCCGTGCTATGTTCCCAACCGAACTCTCATTATTGACATGACATGACGATTGAGTGCCCACTCTCAGCAGAGTAGCATGAATCTCCCGAAGTGCCAATATAGAGATGTGCATGAAATACCCACACGGACTACATCACTCTCTGACAGAGAGAGTCTCGCATCGACGCGCTTTGGTTAGCCCGATCGAGCATACTTAATTTCCTTATGTAGATGGTGGATTTTCAACAAAGGTCAAAACCGTAAAATCATGATACTACATGTTTCTGACACGGCTTCAGAGATCCATGTGACGATTCTTGTTTTACGAAGTATGATGCATATGTCGCTCGAAAGGCCTCTCCGGAGCGTTCGACACCGGGCATTTCATCATAACCTCTATGTAGAATAACGTAATTGGGCGGTTCTACATAAGATTGAGAGCTTAACGCACGATTGGGCGGTTCTCCGTAAGATTGAGAGCAATAACGTCTTCAGGACGGGTGATACTCACTGTTCCTGACTATGTAGAGAGACCGGTGTATAGACTCAGGCGGTCCTCCATACATGAAATGTTGAGAGGGCAAAACGTCTTCGGGACATTAGCAACACTCGCTGATTTACTGACTATATGCAAGAGATTAAATTCTAGGTCATATTCACCACTGAATTCCTAGAAGATAATCTATCTTATCTCATTACTCCTATTTCATGATCGAAATGGTAATAGATAAATGTATTACTCCGATTTCATGATCGAATCCACGGCTGATCTCATGAAATGGTAATAGATGTTACTCCGATTTCATGGCCGAATCCACGAATGATCTCATGAAATGGTAATATCACCACTTATTTCATTACTCTGATTTTATGGTCAAATCTGTGATTTCATGAGATGGTGATGAAATTATCATTTTATTATTCTGAATCCATAGTCCAATCCGTTGCTGATTTTATGGATTGATAATAAAATAACTACTCATCTTATTACTTAGTTTCATGAATTATTCTCCACTGAATTTCATAAATCAGTAATAAATACCCAACAACCGGGCATCTGGACCATCACTGAGTAAGCCCCACAAAAAAGGTGTGAGTGTACTCGACAATGATGCATGACTGAGCACCCTGATGCACGAACGAGTGTCCAAAAAATATGAAATAATGAGGAATCCTTCGCAAAACAAGAGAAAACAATGAATATTAATAAAATAATAAGAAGCGCCCAAGGCCGGGCCCACCAGCTGGCCGGACGGCCGTGCCCTAGCCATGGTCGGCCCGTGCCTCTCCCATTATTTTCCTTATTTTTTGTTATTTCGTGAACTCACGAAAACTCCTTGGTTTTAGCAACTTTCCTTGTTTTTGCAAAACTCGTGAATTCTCCATAACTTGGTTGATTCACGAAATAATATTATTATAAAATAAGGAGAGGTGTGCGGGACCGGGCAACCTAACCGACCGTCCATGCCTAAGCCGTGGCTGGTCCCACACCTCACAATCCTTAGTCTTTTATAATTATTATTCCCTAATCTCACGAAACTCCTCCGTTTCAACAAAAACTCGTGGATTCTCCATAACTTCAAGGATTCTCCATAACTTCAAGGATTCATGAAAAATAATAAAATAGGGAAAGGTGTGCGGGACCGGGCAACCTAGCCGTCCGGCCATGCCCTAGCCATGGTCGGTCCCACACCTTGCAATCCCTAATCTTGCATAACTATTATTTTCCTCAATTCATGAAACTCCTGGGTTTGAGAAAAATTCACGATTTCTCCATATTTTCTCAAATATTGATCAAATCACGAAAAATCAAAAGCCATCATAGTCGCACGACTGGCTAGCCTCTCACGGCAATTTTAAATATTAAAACATTTTTATTTTAATATTTTCAAAATATTGATGAATTGAGCAAACATGCTCATTCCAACAAAAATCGAGAATTCTCAGTCAAGATGAAACTCTTCTGAAAATTCACTATGTTGCTCGAACGCGCGTCAGAAAATACCGAAACTCTCATTATGGAAACAAGGACACCACGGCAACATGTGCATGCCTCCATGACCGACCAGAGTCATTCTTAGGGCTTGCACAAAGCCGGTCCCACATGTTTTCATAACTCTGACCTAATTTGTTCAATTGCTCATACTGGGCCCGAACTCTCTCCAACCAACTGGAGAACCCTTCAAATGACCAACAACTGGTCTCGTGACCACCGAGAGCCGGTCCCATGCTCTCTTGGTCGGTCCTCATCTCTCATACCTAGGTTTGTCACCTAACGTTGAATCCAGCAATATTTCAATAAATGATGAAACCTGCATTTAATCATCGTTCTTTCACCAACTCTAAAACTGAGAACCCTGGTGCGTGCTCACTCGAGCACCGAGCATCACATGGACGCTCATCATTCCATGTGGTCGGTCCCTCTTCACTCATGACCAATTTTCAACAATTCACCAATTGTTGAAGGATTGATCAAAAAATTAGGGTTTCGAACAAACGCTTCACGAATCACCATTCTGAGCAAATTCAAACACAAAATTATGTTGATTCAGCAATCAACATCCAAATTAATAATATTCGATAATTCACCAATATTTTTGATTAATATTTTATTGGTTCACGACACCAGTAAATAATTCTTTGAATTGAGCAATACTTGCTCAATTGCTCGAATATTGATCCAACCATCAGTAGTTTATCGAATTGAGCAACACTTGCTCAATTGCACGTCAAATTATCAATATTCAGTGTTTTGGTGAATTGAGCAACACTTGCTCAGTTGCACACCAAAATTATCAAATTCGTCGAATTGAGCAATACCTGCTCAGTTGCTCGACAAACTCTCAATATTCGGCAATTCGTCGAGTTGAGCAATACTTGCTCAGTCTCTAGTAAGTAATTCATTGACATCTCAGAGAACTACATGTTCAATCCATGAATCGCCGAGCATTCACCACTTATGCTCGATTCAACAAAATTAAACTCACAGTCTAAATCAGTCAACAACTGACCAACTAATACACATCTGCCTTGCAGACTCCATGGTGGACCCGGGAAAGCGTATAAAATTGAAGCAAAATGAAACGGGCCTACAGTAATACCGCAAGTGCACGGTCGTCAGTTGTAGCTCGTGCAAGTACGGGTCGATCCACAGAGATTGGGTGTGTTTGGAGTTCTCTAGCTATTTTGGGCTCTAATTTGTTGTTGGTTAACTATGAAGCCTTTTGGGCTTTGGGCTTAGGGTACCTTTGGATTATAGGCTTGTTTGATAATGAAGTGCTTTAGGCCTTGGGCCTTTGAAGCAAAATGAAATGGGATTGGTTTCAGTGAACTGATTTGAGCTTTGGGCTCAACAGTTCAACTGTGAATTGGGCTCAGCTTTTGGAATTACCAGTGAGTGGGCTTTGAACCTGGGCTTTTAGCCTTTGGTTTCAATGAACTGAACTTGGGCTCAGTATTGAAGTGAGCTTTGGAGCAGCAGCAGACAAGGCTGGGCTGGAGAAGAAGCAGCAGCAGCAGTGGTGGGTTCTGCAGCAGCAGAAGCAGTGCACATCAGCAGCACAACAACAGCAAGTAGTAGCAGCAGCAGAACAAGGAGTAGTTGAAGTAGCAGGAGCAAATAGCAAACAAAATGAAGGACAAGTGAAAGTAAAACAGTGGCAGTGAAGGAATGAGGAAAAGTGACAGTGCAATGAAACTAAACAAGAACAATGGAACCAAGGCCTAAGCCAAGGGCAGGGGTGTGAAGAAGACAGTGAAGTAAAAAAAAGGAAGGAAAAAAGCAAAGCCAAGGCAATGGCTTTAGGCATTCATCTAGAGTGGGAAGAGAACCAGCTTTCTCACAGTCACTAGTGAGCACTAGTTTCTCCCCACTGCTCAATCAACTCAATACTCTAAGGCTCTAACCTAGCATTGACACACAACAGTAAACTAATCCTAACATTTGAGAAGCTAACAGTTGACAAAACAAGAGAGCCTAGGCATACAACTAGAGTGGGAAGAGAACCAGTTTGCTCACAGTCACTAGTGAGCACTAGTTTCTCCCCACTGCTCAATCAACTCAATGCTCTAAGGCTTTAGCCTAACATTCACACAAAACAGTAAACATCACAGAGATAACATAGTAACATACACAAATCAGGAGCATTTACAGTGAAATTAAACAGTGAAACATTCTAATTAAACTATCCTAACATAGATTAAACAATGAAACATTAACAAAATTACAAAATAAAATTAACAGTAACACAGACAATTAACAGCAAACACTAAGAATAAAATTGAAAATTGAAATTAACTGAATTTGAAATTAAAACTAACCTAAACATGGAATTAAACAATAAAGTATGGAATTGAAATTTGGACAGTGGCAGCAAATGAAGAACCCTAAATTAACAGAACCCTAACTGTTTATGAAATTGAAATTAGAATTTTACAAACTAAAATTAAACCTAATTGGTAACTTGGCTAGTCCAAGAACAAGTTTTAACATCCTACATCAGTTCCTATTTATAGTTTACAACAAAACCCTAAATTGAAAATCCCCAATTTTGCAAACCCTAATTTTTAAATTCCAAATTAAACTCACTGATTTCTGAATTTGTCTCCCCTGTGCTCGACCCATGCTTTTTCTGACCTTCCTGCTCCTCTCTCATGCTTCAATTGACGCCTCTGCAACCCTAGCTCGAGTTATTTTACTCACCCCAAAACCTAGGGTTTCAGTGGTTGTGAGATGGGGAAAATAACTAGGCTAGGGAGATGGGTTTGAGGTGTTGTCGGGTGGTTGTGGTGGTGGTGTGGTTCGAGAAGAAGGTGTAGCTGGTGGAGTTGCAGAGCAGCTCTTTGTTGTTTGGGAAGAAGAGAGGAAGAACCCGATGGAGAAGAAGGGTCCGTTTGGTTGGGTAATAGGGTTCGGTGACTAGGGTGTGAAGCAGGGATAGCGAACTTTGATGACATCGAGTAAATAGCGTTGGATGATCCCATATAGATTGAATCGAACGGATAGGATGGAGAGGTATGTGGCGACCGTTGGATTATGAGATACAACAAAATTGACGACAACAGATGGAGTTAGGTGTTGTAGTGTTAAGCGGAAATATCGAGGTTTGATGCGCAGGCAAAGAAGCGACCGTAGGATCTAAATGTGATCTAATCTGAAGGCTTGGAATTTAGGTACTATGGTGTTTTGCAGGGACTTCAGATTTTGATGAACGATGAAGAAGCGACCATTGGATGATGAGATGGATCCGATCTAACGGCTGAGAATGGAGGCGGGTATGGATATAGAAAATGGGTTTGGGTAAGGGTTTTGGGCCTTGGGTATGCCAAGCCCATATCTTCTTTAAGAACAATTCTTCCTTCTTGAGCCCATTCCTAGCTTTTTGGACGTGCGCTCCATTCTTTGCGTCTTCCTTGCGTAATTTCTTCCGGCTTTTCACTACTTTTCTGCTCTTTTCCGCTCTGCTATTCATCCAAACTTTATTTATTACCTAAAAATGCAAAATTAAGTAAGAAAAATATTTATTCTTGAAAACAATGAAAATACAGAATATGAGATAAAATGTAGAATTACTGCACAAAAGATGAGTTAAATGCCAACAAAAAGGGATAAATATATACATTATTTGGCACTCATCACTCCACGATTCGTGAAATCTCAATCACGTCACAAATGGGGGGATATCACTTAGGGTTTTGGTCTGGCGGTCTACGACACGTGGATTCATCCACAATGAGAAATGTGCGTAAGTCGTGTAAATGGTGGAAGGAGTTAGCAAAGTAGTGGGTGCACGATCAGTCAAGTCTCCGCACGACATTGAACTGACTTTACCACGATCTCCCACTTTCCCACTCTTTCACTCAAGAAACCGTCACACTTACAGGGATCAGTGGTACATCATTCTTGCAATATAAATAAGTCTAAATCGAGGACATCAGAGAGGATCAATGGAATATCATCAATCATCGATTATCATCATTATCCATCAACAACTCGATATAAACTTATTCACAGAACTCAACTTCAGCAGTTCGGCGATATTTCAGAAACCTTCAACACACCCACAATCCTTGATCATCACTGATCCCACACAACTCTCAGCTTCCCTCCTACAGATCAACCCATCTTCCTCTTTGCGACCGAATTGACTCTGGAACGAAATTGTCTTGGTTTAGGCCGGAGTCATACAGATTGATTTTCCGAATCTAAGAACCCCCTTTGCACCGGTGCATCTGTGTGAGGATTAACATTTTTTCCGGCTGAGGAGTCTTGACAGCACGCTCGATTCTCCACTTTCCTAGAAACCAGCGAACCTTTTTTCCCCATCTACAGATTGGCGACCACAGTGGGAGATTAATCTCTCGGTTGCAATCTTTCATTTTCGCAAGATGGTTGGTCTTAGATCTAATTCAGTTTCTCAAAACTTCAGTCAGAGTCTTTCAAATGGTGACGCTTCTCTAACTCACCCGAATGATTCTGGTAACATTCATCATCCGTACTTTACTACTCCCTTTTCATCTATTGGTGCATTTGATGGAGAAATTACGTCACTAGCTGAACTGGCATGAAGACAAGAGATTTTGGAAAGGAACATAAATAGATTGAAAAGAGCAATTGATAATTTTTTCAACTGCATGGTGGACCTGACAAGAATCTTAGGAGCTCAAGTTGTGGAACGCTCATCTCTTGATACCACTGACGCTAACCCTCAAGCCAACAACTTCACCACTTATGAAAAGCCGGTGGAAAAAGAGGTCACACATCTAATCGAGAATCTATGTGAACTTCTGCATTTCTCCAGAGATCAGCGCATAGACACGTTTGTCGCTCTCAACAAAATATCATCCGATGTGCGAATATTTCCATCATCTCCGGTGGTTGAACAAGTGTCCATGGTATCTGAACTCTCAATCAATAGCATCACCTTCACTGAGGAATACTGAATGGCGGAGGAAGGGAATAACCGAGCCTTGTTCGTTACTGCTTTCATTAAGGACTCTGAATTCAGGAGAGTTCTCATCGATACAGGTGCTTCCACGAATCTTATCACTATGAAGACTCTCAAGGAGGCCAAAGTTATACAAAGAAAGATCGTTCATCATCCCATATTGATGACGGGTTTTGAAGGAAGCCAGAGTCACACATACGGGTATGTCTATGTGGATCTGAAAGTAGGGCTGATTCAATCCACTGTCAAATTTCACGTGATCGATAAAGACCCTGAATATCACATGATACTCGGAAGGCCATAGATTCATGAAAATAAAGTTTTTCCTTCGACGTACCATCAATGTATGAAAGCTTTGTTCAACAACAAAATTGTCCGTATCCCAGTCCCAGTGTCTCCTTATGCTCCGATTTACGATGCTGAGTTCCTGGAACATCCAAAGAGTATCCCCGAACCTCCAAGCAAGATTTGCAGTATTCCACTCCCAAGTTGGAAATCTATTGAGAAAGTCGACAAACCATCATCAACAGATGCTAAATCTATCAAGTTGTCCACCACACCACTCAAGCGTCGTCAAGGTCAAGGTACAACTCAGAAAAAGTCCAACTTTATTACTGATTGTGATGCATAGGGGAGAGTCATTGATTTCCTTCGTAAGGATTAGAAATTAACAGGGGAGGTCGATGAAAAGTATCCCCTCCCTGAAGAATCATGCCATAGTGAGCAATCGCCCGATGAAGAAATTCGAGATGCACCACGACAGCTGCAAGATGGCACAGATTCCATAACCGACGACCTCGAGACTATCAACATTGGAACGGATGAAAACCCAAGGACAATTCTAATCAGTTCCGCTCTCTCAGCTGAGGAACGAGAAGGATTGATACGCCTGTTGAAAGAGTATCAAGATATCTTCGCCTGGACGTACGAAGAGATGCATGGTCTAGACGACAAATTGGTTACTCATCATCTGCACATCACTCCCGGTTCCAAACCCGTCAAACAGCTGCCCAGGCAATTCAGACACGAAGTTGAGGAACGAATCAAGGTGGAGATCCAGAAACTACTAACAGCAGGGTTCATCAAACCCATTCAACATCCAACATGGCTGGCGAACATTGTCCCAATCAGGAAGAAAAATGGACAGATCCGGTGTTGTGTAGATTCCAGGAACCTGAACAAGTGCTTCCCAAAGGATGACTTTCCATTGCCAAACATTGATATGCTCGTCGATGCAACCAGTGGCCATGACATGTTCTCGTTCATGGATGGTTACAGTGGATATAACCAAATCAAAATGTACGAACATGATGCTAACAAGACTGCATTCAGAACCCCCATTGGAAACTTCCACTATACAGTGATGCCTTTCGTCTTGAAGAATGCAGGAGCCACTTATCAGTGGGCCATGACTGCAATATTTCATGACATGATGCACAAGCAAGTAGAAGACTATGTCGACGATGTGGTGTTGAAATCAAAGACCCGGGCGTCCCACCTAGACATTCTGAGACAAGTCTTCGAAAGATGCAAAGAATACAAACTGAAGATGAATCCCCTGAAATGTACTTTTGGTGTTTCTTCCGGAAAGTTTCTTGGATTCTTGGTCACTGCGGAAGGAATCAAGGTCGACCCAGACAAAACAAAATCCATTAATACCATGCAGCCTCCACGAACTGTGAAAGAGCTCCAGAGTTCATGGTAAAAGTCAATTACATCCGGCGTTTCATTCCTGGACTCGCTCAACTCATTGCTTCATTCACTCCTCTGTTGAAGAAAGGAGCAAATTTTGCATGGACAGCCATTCAACAAGAAGCATTCCAGAAAATACAGCAGATATTATTGTCGCCTGCTATCATGAGATCTCCAGTGCAAGGACGACCTCTAATACTTTACACAGCTTCCAGTGACGTAGCTATTGGAGCACTCCTCGCTCAAGAGGATGAAGAAGGTATCGAACACCCATTCTATTACTTCAGTCGCACAATGAGGGATGCTCAACTCCGGTACCCAAAGGCTGAAAGGGAATTTCTGGCATTGGTTCACGCAATTCAGAGGTTCAGACATTATCTACTATCAAACAGGGTCGTGTTGATGGCCAAAGCTGATCCTATAAAGTTCTTACTGTCGAAACCTGCTCTGATCGGAAGACCGGCGAAATGGCTACTTCAAATGTCAGAATTTGACATAGCGTGTGTCCCTCCAAAAGCAATCAAAGGACAAGCAATTGCAGACTTACTTGTCGCTTTCCCTGGAGAAGACATCACGATGTTGCATGAAAAAGTGCCCGGTGAGTTTCCAGAAATTTCAATCATTCAGGAAGAAACGTGGCTATTATATTTTGATGGGTCCGCCACTCCGAGCAATGCTACCGGTGGGGCGGGTATTGTGCTGGTATCTCCATCCGGTTAAGTCTTCTCACACTCATTCAAGCTGGATTTCCACTGCACCAACAATTCAGCAGAATATGAAACTTTTCTCCTAGGGATATCTTTGGCCAAGAAAGCAGGAGCGAAACATCTAGAGATCAGGGGAGACTCAAAATTGCTGGTCAATCAAATGAATGGCGTATACTCTCTCAAAGAAATAACAGTTGCTCCATTCAGGACTGAGGCACAACGACTATTAGCTCATTTTTCCGATGCAACAATTGTCCATACCGGACGCACCAACAATAGACATGTTGATTGTCTGGCGACCCTAGCATCCAAACTGCAATTTGAGGGGTCTGAGAAATCCATCACTGTGAAAAGACGCGATGTGTCATCCACATGTCTTACTCAAGTCGAAGATGCTCAGTCAAGCGACTGGCGAGCACTCATTATTCATGAATTAATCAATTCTCTTACGGAGGGGAAAATTAGCCTCAAGGAGTTGAAAAACTTTTTCCTGCTGCACAGAGCGTTATATTATCGGAATCCTGATGGATCCCTGTATCGATGCCTCGGAGATGAAGAAGCCGGTGAACAACTCAAACCTATACATGAAGAAGTATGTGAGCAAACTCTAGTGGTCACACTTTACAGAAGGATTCAAAGGCTCGGATACTATTGGCCTTCCATGGAAGCTCAGTCGAGGATGCTGCAAGGATCATGTCCCAATTGTCAGACACCACCTCATCATTTGGAGGTTCTAACACTTCATCACACTGGGGACTGGAGAGAACCTTACATAAAATATTTTCGTGGAAACGATCTTCCGTCAGAGAAGAGAGGTGCAATCAAACTCATTCAGAGAGCCAAACGTTTTGTCTACTTGGAAGGGATTTTGTATCGCAAAAGCTTCGGTGGGAATCTCCTGAGATGCTTGGCCGAGCATGAAATTGCCATAATTTTGAAAGAAATGCATGAAGGTGAACACCAAGAGAAGAAGAAATTGTTTCTCCAAATCCATGAGAAATATTATTGGCCAACCATGGAAGATGACGTAGTTGCCTATGTTCGGAGATGTCATCAATGCCAAGTTCATGGTAACCTCATCCACACTCCTTGTCTTCCATTACATTCTGTGAGCAGTCTGTGGCCCTTCTATAGATGGGGACTGGATATCATAGGAAAGATCAATCCGGCATCTTCAAAGCAGCATGAATACATCATCACAGCAACAGAGTATTTCACCAAATGGGTCGAGGCTATTCCTCTTCTAAGTACCACCGGAGTCATAACTGCATCTTTCATCAAAGATTTCATCATATGCAGATTCGGCGTTCCTAAACATATCATCACGGATAATAGAACTCCTTTCGCCAACAAACATGTTGCAGAATTTCTCGAAGAATACGGAATCAAACAGATTTTCTCCATACCATACTATCCCCAAGGAAACGGACAGGCGGAGAGTACCAACAAAACCTTGATCTGGATTCTAAGTCGAACAGTTCATGATAATCCACGGACGTGGCATGAGAAATTGCCCATGGCTTTGTGGGCCTACCGAACCGCACCAAGAAGCTCAATTGGGACTTCACCATACTCTCTCGTTTATGGCACCGATGCCATTCTCCCAGCCGAAATCAAGGTTCCCTCTGCAAGAATCGCAGCAGCTACTGGAGTACAATGGGATGAAGCAGAAGTCTCAGATTCAAGAATTGTTGAATTGGACATGCCCGATTCAAGAAGATCCAAGGTGGAAAAATATGTAGAAACCTACAAACAAAGGGTTTCCAAGGCCTACAACAAACTGGTAAGACCTCGAACATTTCAAGTAGGAGATTTGGTTTTGAAAACAGCAAATCATATCCAACGAGACATGTCCGCCGCCTTGTGAATTTTGATCATCTCGAGTCGATGACAAAGCCAACCTATGTTAAACTGCAAGGTTTCACAGTTTGAAATCATCTCATCCCATTTGTGCAGTTCATGATTCTTGACATCTCGCAGATGCGTCCGGTTCATCTCTTCAATGATCGGTAACAACCCTGCAACTGTAGTTAAGAGGGTTGGTAGAAATCATTTCCATACTTCGGCCGTAGCAATATGCCCATAAGTTCTCCAAATTTTTGTGTACAGGGGCGCGTGACACTTGGGAATGACGAGTCCCCCAACCACTTCATTATTCGGGAAATTGTTGATCATGGGAGCCTCAAACGGGAGTCCAGATGTTGGATACTCAGGAGCACGAGATCTAACCTCAGTATCCACCGAATCAATGGAGTTCTCGTCGACACGGTTGTTGCTATCATCAATCACAACCGCGGATTTCCCGTTTTTCCTTTTTCTAGCATCGACGACGACATGAACATCAACCTGCGATGAAATGATGGAGTATTTAATGGTATTGACCATTGTGCATGGTAAAAATCTCAGTCGAGAAGTTATGAAATTACTTACAGACGTTCCGGCATCAACAAGAGCCGACCTATACCAGGCAGGAGCTTTAACCGTACGTTTAGGTCTCAAGCTACGAGAGGAATGCTGATTCTTTTCATTATCCTGTAATAAATTCTTTTCTTTTGATCAATCATCCTGATCGAGAAAAAGACAAGAGAAGAAATGTAACTCACCGAGACAGATACTACCACAGCATGTTCGACATGAGATTCACTTCTGGAAGAAACGCTGCTTCTGGACATGGTGACGAGAGGTAGGATTGTGATCAAGATTTATTTTGATGATACACAAAGGTAGCAGATGGTCGAATATTTAAATAAAACCCTAAGTCCAATGTGGATGCTTATCCCCTAACGGATAAACAAGTCTGTTGCGGTTTCTACTGAAACCCTAAATCTCGAATCAGATGCGTGGCAGATGGGAGAAGAGTAACAATGCTGGGGACTGACGGTTCGGATGTAATCAACATTACAACTACGGATGGATTGATCGTCTGGTAGGCCACGTGTTTTCTAGACAGCTCATGTGATTGCATTCTGTGGGTAATTATTATCTATGTGGACATTGGTCAATCTACTGGAGATGTGAGGAAGATTCAGAAAGGGGATACTACAAGGAATTACGGTTCAAAAAATAATAATATCTAAAGAAACATCTCTACATTCAAGCTGCTTAAACCAGAGAACATCTACTTCAACGGAAAATAAATAATCTCAGATAGAATCCTCTTCGAGTTCTTCATAAGAATCACTATCACGGCCATTGATGAAGTCTGGGTGGATATAAGGTTCATCTGAGTCCGAGTCATCCTCTGCTTCGTACTCAGCTTCGAGTTCAGTTTCAACCTGCTTCGCAATCTTTTGAAGTTCCCTGGTACACCGGTATGGCTTAATCTCGTAATTCCGTACCACCCACACAGTTTCCTCGAAGCATTAGCATCAGAGTCGGAGGGTACATCATCAACAAATCGACGCCTCTCTTCAGCCACCAGTATACTGCCGGATTCGATCCTTTCTACGTCGACGATCCTCCATCTCATCATCCTGGGACTTTCTCTTCATGAGCTCTTCATAAGAGATCCTTCGGTCATTAAGAGAAGAGCTGGAGGAGTAATCGCTGCTGCTGCTGGTGGAAATCATCATTGTCTGGAATCAAATCAAAAGCACAGAATTACAGACGACCTAATGAGATCATTTTCAACAACGAAAATGGTAATCCCCAACTCTTACCTATTTTATGATTTCACTAGACTTTAGTGGTGACGCGAAACTTCGAAAACTTGCTCACTCCTTCAAACCTGCGAAGACGAGCAAACTTATCATTCTAGAGTCAACACTGACTTTTCATGAAACTGTGAATAATTCACATAACCTTTCATGTGAACATTCGCTGATTTTCTACATGTATGCATATATTATAAAATCGCCAAACTCATACATATATTATGTCATCACGAATACAATTATTTGCTTTCAGCAATTGCTCAAAAATCATAAATTGATTTTCATAAAACCGTGAACAACCTACGTGAATTTTTACTGAGTGAACATCCACTGGTTATTCGAAAATTGGACAGACGTCCATTCTACAATTGTGAAAACTCGCATACAGATATTATTTCACCGTGAATAATTGTCTACTTTCAATAGTTGTTCAAAATCAAAACATTGAATTTACAAAAATATATAACGTGAAACTCATGTAACTTTGAAAATATGTATTTTCTTGGTCCCTCTCGTGAGCATCCGTCTTTGAAGCGAGAGTATATTTTCAAAAACAAACTTTTTCATGAAAGATCATAGACAAAATTTTATTACTAACAGACGCACGTCTATTAAAAAAAAACTTTTCTCTCGTACGAGCATCCACCTTTGAAATGAGGGTTTATACACTTTGTGAAATCGCACATATTTAAAAAATAAAATTTTGGTTTTCATGAAAGCTCATAGACAAAATTTTGTGATTAGACTCAGGTTTATTTTGTTTGTTTCTTAAACTAACGAACGAACGTCTGTTCCTAAAACAAGGATTTTCTTTTTTGGGTCGAGCCCGTAAACGTTGAACTGGCCAAAACTGAACTTTCAACCGACCAAATCAGCAGTGACTCATCTCTCCACGCTCACGAGATGACACTCTATCTTACTATCAGAGTTCTCATCTGTGTATTTGCTCGTACATGACATCATTGGGGTAAATCGAGGATTCTGAAACTACCTTTGTAGACTGAGTTCAACCACTGATCTCGTCGACTGAAAATCACCATTTAATGCTTACTGCGGAACATGACTGTTCCTCACTAAGCAGAGGACTTAATGTAAATGGTGTATTTTTAACAAAGGTCAAAACCGTAAAATCATGATACTGCATGTTTCTGACACGTCTTCAGAAATCCATGTGACGATTCGTGTTTTACGAAGTATGATGCATATGTCGCTCGAAAGGCCTCTCCGGAGCGTTCGACACCGGGCATTTCATCATAACCTCTATGTAGAATAACGTAATTGGGCGGTTCTACATAATATTGAGAGCTTAACGCACAATTGGGAGGTTCTCCGTAAGATTGAGAGCAATAACGTCTTCAGGACGGGTGATACTCACTGTTCCTGACTATGTAGAGAGACCCGTGTATAGACTCAGGCGGTCCTCCATACATGAAATGTTGGGAGGGAAAAACGTCTTCGGGACATTAGCAACACTCGCTGATTTACTGACTATATGCAAGATATTAAATTCTAGGTCATATTCACCACTGAATTCCTAGAAGATAATTTATCTTATCTCATTACTCCTATTTCATGATCGAAATGGTAATAGATAAATGTATCACTCCGATTTCATGATCGAATCCACGGCTCATCTCTTGATGGTAATAGATGTTACTCATATTTCATGGTCGAATCCACGGCTGATCTCATGAAATGGTAATATCACCACTTATTTCATTACTCCGATTTTATGGTCAAATCTGTGATTCCATGAGATGGTGATGAAATTATCATTTTATTATTCTGAATCCATAGTCCAATCCGCTGCTGATTTTATGGATTGATAATAAAATAACTACTCATCTTATTACTCAGTTTCATGAATTATTCTCCACTAAAATTCATAAATCAGTAATAAATACCCAATAACCGGGCATCTGGACCATCACTGAGTAATCCCCACAAAAATGGTGTGAGTGTACTCGACAATGATGCACGACTGAGCACCCTGATGCACGAACAAGTTTCCAAAAAATATGAAATAATGAGGAATCATTCGCAAAACAAGAGAAAACAATGAAGATTAATAAAATAATAAGAGGCACCCAAGTCCGGGCCCACCAGCCGGTCGGCCGGCCGTGCCCTAGCCATGGTCGGCCCGTGCCTCTCCCATTATTTTCCTTATTTTTTGTTATTTCATGAACTCACGAAAACTCCTTGGTTTTAGCAACTTTCCTTGTTTTTGCAAAACTCGTGAATTCTCCATAACTTGGTGGATTCACGAAATAATATTATTATAAAATAAGGAGAGGTGTGCGGGACCGGGCAACCTAACCGGCTGTCCATGCCTATGCCGTGGCCGGTCCCACACCTCACAATCCTTAGTCTTTTATAATTATTATTCCTTAATCTCATGAAACTCCTCCGTTTCAACAAAAACTCGTGGATTCTCCATAACTTCAAGGATTCATGAAAAATAATAAAATAGGGAAAGGTGTGCGGGACCGGGCAACCTAGCCGTCCGTCCATGCCTTAGCCATGGTCGATCCCACACCTTGCAATCCCTAATCTTGCATAGTTATTATTTTCCTCAATTCATGAAACTCCTAGGTTTGAGCAAAATTCACGATTTCTCCATATTTTCTCAAATATTGATCAAATCACGAAAAATCAAAAGCCAACATAGTCGCACGACTTGCTAGCCTCTCACGGTAATTTTAAATATTAAAAAACTTTTATTTTAATATTTTCAAAATATTGATGAATTGAGCAAACATTCTCATTCCAACAAAAATCGAGAATTCTCAGTCAAGATGAAACTCTTCTGAAAATTCACTATGTTGCTCGAACGCGCATCAGAAAATACTGAAACTATCATTATGGAAACACGGACACCACGACAACACGTGCATGCCTCCATGACCGACCAGAGTCATTCCTAGGGCTTGCACAAAGCCGGCCACACATGTTTTCATAATTCTGACCTAATTTTTTCAATTGCTCATACTGGGCCCGAATTCTCTCCAACCAACTGGAGAACCCTTCAAATGACCAACAACTGGTCCCGTAACCACCAAGAGCCGGTCCCATGCTCTCTTGGTCGGTCCTCATCTCTCATACCTAGGTTTGTCACCTAACGCTGAATCCTATAATATTTCAATAAATGATGAAACCTGCATTTAATCATCGTTCTTTCACCAACTCTCAAACTGAGATCCCTGGTGCGTGCTCACTCGAGCACCGGGCATCACATGGACGCTCATCATCCCATGTGGTCGGCCCCTCTTCACTCATGACCAATTTTCAGAAATTCACCAATTATTGAAGGATTGATCAAAAATTAGGGTTTCGAACAAACGCTCAACGAATCACCATTCTGAGCAAATTCAAACACAAAATTATGTTGATTTAGCAATCAACATCCAAATTAATAATATTCGGTAATTCACCAATATTTTTGATTAATATTTTACTGGGTCACAGCACTAGTAAATAATTCTTTGAATTGAGAAATACTTGGTCAGTTGCTCGAATATTGATCCAACCATCAATATTCGGTAATTCATCAGTAGTTTGTCGAATTGAGAAACACTTGCTCAATTACACCTCAAATTATCAATATTCAATTTTTTGATGAATTGAGCAACACTTGCTCAGTTGCACACCAAAATTATCTAATTCGTCGAATTGAGCAATACTTGCTCAGTTGCTCGACAAACTCTCAATATTCGGCAATTCGTCGAGTTGAGAAATACTTGCTCAGTCTCTAGTCAGTAATTCATTGACATCTTAGAGAACTACATGTTCAATCCATGAATCGCCGAGCATTCACCACTTATGCTCGATTCAACAAAATTATACTCACAGTCTAAGTCAGTCAACAACTGACCAACTAATACACGTCTGCCTTGCAGACTCCACAATTCGTGAAATCTCAATCACGTCACAAATGGGGGGATATCACTTAGGGTTTTGGTCTGGAGGTCTACGACACGTGGATTCATCCACAATGAAAAATGTGCGTAAGTCGTGTAAATGGTGGAAGGAGTTAGCAAAGTAGTGGGTGCACGATCAGTCAAGTATCCGCACGATATGGAACTGACTTTACCACGATCTCCCACTTTCCCACTCTTTCACTCAAGAAACCGTCACACTTACAGGGATCAGTGGTACATCATTCTTGCAATATAAATAAATCTAAATCGAGGACATCATAGAGGATCAATGGAATATCATCAATCATCGATTATCATCATTATCCGTCAACAACTCGATATAAACTTATTCACAGAACTCAACTTCAGCAGTTCAGCGATATTGCAGAAACCTTCAACACACCCACAATCTTTGATCATCATTGATCCCACACAACTCTCAGCTTCCCTCCTACAGATCAACCCATCTTCCTCTTTGCGACCGAATTGACTCTGGAACGGCCATTGTCTTGGTTTAGGCCGGAGTCATACAGATTGATTTCCCGAATCTAAGCACTCCCTTTGCAGCGGTGCATCTGTGTGAGGATTAACATTTTTTCCGGCTGAGGAGTCTCGACAGCACGCTCGATTGTCCATTTTCCTAGAAAATCAGCAAACCGTTTTTCCCCATCTACACCTTAAAGGAAATCTAGACTGTCCATATCAGTCTCAGAAACGATCGCGGCCACACAAGTTGGACGCACAATTTAATAAGCCTATCCAAACTCCGTCAAGAATATGCAATTGTCGTGATGAACACCGGCGGGCACACTTATGTGCTAGCCGGTCGGATATCACACAAAGATCTCCTAGCACTGTCAAACTCCAACCCTAAGTTGGGTGGCCGTGCTACTTTGTTGAGATTCGATCGAACATAGGTTGTTCAGGGTAGTCTTAAAACAATCACGACCGTCCAACTTGGACATCCTGGTTGGACGGATTAGATCATCCCATGATTAATTGGGGAAGCGCTAACGCACACGTTGGCGGGCCCACTCTACCCTTACCTGATCGGCTTGCTCACGACGTGGTCATGGAGCAATGAACGTTTGCCCGAAATATGATGGACGTGATGCTTTCAAGGGTTGCGGAAATTCCACTAATGTCTTAAATCGATCACAACCATCCAACTTAGCAAGCCTATTTGGATGGCTTAGATCACATTTAGGACCATCAGGAAGGTGCACATATGTTTACCGTCAGCCCAACATGGGCCCCACATGATCGATCTCCCCAAAGGGGAAGCACGGATCGGCAAACCGTTTGTCTAAATTCACGTGTGCGTAAATGTTTCTAAACCCTAATTAGGGTTTGCGGCAATGCACATCTGTCGTAGTTCGATCGCATCCATTCATCTTCGCCAGCCTAAACGGAGGGTGTAGATATAGACTCAAGAGGTCCCAAGGATGTCGACATGATCGTCGTGGTCCCACATTTGCGTGTGACCGTTCAGCCTAGGAAGACTATGGCCCGACGCCTCAAAACGCACACCAAAGGGTGGTGTGCCACACAGCCTTTAAATCCTTTGCAGCAATGGGTTTCTATCGCAAATCAACCACGACCACTCATCTTTTTCGGTCAAATTGAGTGGCCTAGATCGAACCTTCACGGGACCAAGAGGTGTAGACATGCACACCAACGGGCCGTCTCCACGCATGCCTGGTCGGTCCCACCAAAATTAACGCCCAAGCTTGAATTCGATCAAGCCAAAGAAGAGATGTTTGCACACCTATAAAAACCCTAAAATCCAACGGCAGTAAGCATGTGTCGTGAATCATTTCGTCCGTCCAACTTTTCAAGCTTGGTCGGACAGCTTGGATTGAAAGTTAGACGATCAATGAAGCGTCTCAATGATCACCGTCCGCTACTCCGCCACATGGAGTGATCGACCAGATGGTGGAACGCCCATACGTCCTCCAAACGATCACTCAAAGATGGTTGGACATGCTGCCATTTTAAGACGCTTAATCCGCGACTTGTTCAATCAAGCTTTAAAACAACGATGCTTCATACATATCGATTGTTTTGAGTTGCTTGCTTTAAACAATGCATTACATGCATCGAGCATACAGGATAATTCATGAATATCGATTCCTTCAATAACTTAGTTATTTAACTCAATAGCACCGTATGCTATTTTCTGCGGCGGGTCCCACGACCTGACCCACTCATTTGAGACATCAAACATGTCACAAACTGGGGGATACTTACTGGGTATTGGTCTGGCGGTTTACAACGTGTGGCATGCAACGCGCCCATTACGAGAACGTGTCAGGAAGCATGGACGGTTAATGATGATGAGGAGAGTGGGGAAAGACGTGATCATGTGACAATCACCTACACGACCCCACTACTCCATCACTCAGCTTCCTCCACTTCTACGAGATGAGGATTGCGCTCAAATGACTTGTATAAATAGGATCTTCGACCTATTTCCAAACAACACAGACATAGAAACCAAGTTGTTGTTAACACCGTATCCAGAAACACCCAAAACTGATAGCTTACATCATGCAAGCCAGTTCAACATTCTGATACAAGTCATAAACAGCCAACACCTTCATAATCTCAACACCTTCTTCGCTTCCCTCCCTAAGATCAACCCCATCTCCTTCACTTTGTGACCGAAGCAAGTCCGGAACGACCATTTCTTGGTTTAAGACAGAATTGTACAGATTGATCTCTCGAATCTAAAGTACTCACGTGCAGTGCATTTGTTTAGGGTTTAGATTCGTTTCTCATCCACACACACCCAAATTTACCAAAACCAGCATAAACAATTTTCACCCTCAAACAATTGGTGACCACAGTGGGAGGTTGATCTCTCGGTTGCAAGACCAATATTCATTCCAGTTTTCTGAATTTCAAAAGGGTGGATCTTAGATTCAATTCAATCATTAAATTCAATTTAGGTTCAATGACCAATTTCAATTCCGGTGTTCCATTCGCCAAGAAGCTTCACGAAAATGATTTTTCAAGCAATGCTTCGGATAGTTGAGCACCAGTAAATCTCCCAGATGAAAGGACCAGAAAGCCGTATGGAGACACAAGACGCGACTACTACTTAGAAGAACGCAGTGGATTCTCTCGAGATCCGTATGGAGCAACCGTCCTTTCTACATTACCACAAGTTTTGTATGGAGCAAGCCATAAATGCCTCAAAGGGTCCACACCCAGAAAGACGAAGTGAAGATTCGTGTAGCCATTGTTCTAGTATGGAGATAGTCGACAACAAATCTCAGTACCATTGGAGTCCTAGGGAGACACCTGCATAGATCACAAAAGAAAAGGTCTATCTCTATTACACCACTGCTACCAATTTAAAGTCAGGAATATCCGCTACCACTTCATCAACAAAACGTGTATATCCAAAACATGGTGTAATTCCGAGAATTTTTGCATCTAAAACAATAAAGGAGGCTTGACACATCTTCAAATCATCATAACGGACAACAACGAGATACTTCCTTAGGTGTGACACCTCCGATCACCAGAGCCGCTGCCGCCACCAATATTTCTTCGAACTTAACGCCCCCGGTCGTTACTATCGCTACTGCCACTTCCCCATCGGGACGAGAGATCGGAGGAACTAGAGGAGGTCAACCCCCTATCACCATTATTGATTTAATGGAAAGACGATAAGTTCTCGCTAAGGTTCAGACGGACATGGCTACAACTCAGAAAAAGGGCGTGCATTCATAGATTAAGAAATTCCTGAGCGCTCAAGGGAAAGGAATCAGCCGTCCAATTTCATCACGCGTGAGGATCTAGAATGCCTTCTCCAACATTGAGGCAAGGAAAACCCTGTAGACCTGCACCAGCATCAGCCTCCTTATCCTCATGATGTGCAAAGAGTTTCTCTTCCGAAAGGATACTCATCTCCTGAATTTTCCCTTTATGGCAGAACTGGTAATGCTCGTGAACACATCTCTCGTTTTCTGGAGTCATTAGGAGAGCACGAATACAATCATGTCATTCGCCTGAAAGAGTTCTCAAAATCACTTACTGGGAGAGTGTACACCTGGTACTACAACATTGCACCAACCAACGTATCCAACTGGTGTGAGATGGTAACCGCTTTCTACAAGAAGTATTTATTCTATCCGAGAAAATCACCTTTTCAGATTTGGGGAGAATGTTCTAACGAAACAACGAACATCCAAATGATTATGTGAAGAGGTCCATAATTCAGGCACTGGATTGTCACGATCCACATATGATTGAACAACGATTGGTGGAATTATGCATTAATAGGATGGTGTCAGTCTATCATGCTATGCTGGAGAATCTGCAATTTCAGATATCCTCTGAACTTCGTGAAGTTGTTAAGCTCGGCTACAACAGCACCTGCCCTACTAGAAAGAACCAGGCCTGCCAGGAATGAAGAGCCTCGTGATATTCGTGGAAGCAAACATCTCACCAACAGGAAATACAACCTTCAGCCTTCTGTAAGCAGCTTCACTAAAGCAGCAAGAGGAAAACCACCAAGATACAACATCCTGGGTGTCCAAAACCGCCAACTCCAACCTCAGTACCACGTGCACGACTATCACAATAATAAAACAACGTCGGGGATATACCATATCTGGTTTGACGGCAACAAAATCGGTGAGAGACGCTTTTAGAAATTCGTCGTCTCCCGTAAAAGAAGTAATTGCACTACCGAAGGAGGTCGTACCCGGGACTTAAGAGGTAAATACGAACTCTCCATGTCAAGAGATTCTTCATATTTTCACAACATTTTAGTTAAGTCATCCACATGAGGGAACTTTCTTACTCCTCAAAGACACGATCCAAAGATGATAAAGGCAAAGGAATGTGGTTGGGGACTGCTCAGCACTACCCATCTCAAAGATGCTAAATTTAGAGAGATGCAAGCACGCCATCATTATGATTCCAAGATGTCCAAAGACAAGGAAATACTCAAGAGATCAGACGTATTGTCAAAGATCAACGATGCCTGGACGTCCATGAAACGCAACGTAGACGCAAAGACGACCTCATGATCAGCAACTCGTACGATCCTCATCAACGTTGGGGTCAACTCCAACTTTACCCAGCGTGACAACATCTATCAAGTTGAAAGCTCAATAGATACTCGTGGGCAGGGGACTGTCTCCCTCTTCTCCATTCCATGAGGAAACATCAAGGAAGCTATCGGTTCCATCATCAGCTTCTTCCTCTAATAACGAGACGATCTATACCATTATATGAAGACAGCTAAGTTCGTGCAAGTAGCTACCATGCCTCTCCCTGCCTGTCTCTTCTGATCACAACTGCTGCCAAGAATCGTTGTTGCTCGCCAGAGCTTCACCATAGCAACAACCAGTACGGACAGAGGTAATCCGAACTTCTGCATATTTTGCTTTCCCATAGAGAAGTAATAGAGTCACCAGTATAGAGGCGAGATGGTGATATCTTTATTATGGTAAACCCACCGACCATATAAGATAGAGCCATGCAACTCATGCTTGGGGACTAAGACTCAGCATGAAATTCCTTCACCGCCAGTCAAGGACTTCTTCAACATAAGAGAGATAGTCAAGAAGCATGTAATTTTCAAGATAAAATCAAACTAAAGGAGAAACCGCTTCAACTCTCTCTCTAGAAGAAGCCGCACTCTCCAAAAGCCGCTTCGACGCACACTCCAGAAGTCGCTTCAACGCACGCTCTCTCTTGAAGCCGCTTCAACGCTCTCTCCAAAAGAAGTCGCTTCAACGCTCTCTCTCCCGAAGCCGTATCGGCACCTTTCCCGAAGCAACTTCAGCGCTCTCTTCATAGGCCGAAGCCGCTTCAACACCTTACCAGCAAATGCAATGGAAGTACGTCTTTCAAGAGAAAATAAGATCGGGATAATTACACCTGAGGACTTCCAGCACAGGATTCCTTCACATCCCTCAACCGGTTTATTTCTAATATCAGCAATCATCACTGTTGAAGCTTTACGAGCCGCAGAGAATTCTCAACATGAAGACGTACATGTGCATCAAAGACTCCAACGTACAAATCAGAGATATTTTCACGTTTCCAACCACGCCATTGATTCTGAAGTGTAACTGGGGACTTCTCATCGCATCCTGTTCCATACAAGCATCCAAGATTCAGAAGACGATTCAAAGGATGTTGCTTGAAACGAAGTCTTTGAAGACTTATAGCGGCACGTCGACAACGAAGGTCTCTCAGCTTGTCTACTTCACTTAACGCTCCGGAGGATTGTGCCCATACAAGCATATCATCATCGCAATCAGAAAGAGCAAGATGACTGAAACAAATCATCAAGCAGCTAATACATGCTTCTTAGGGAAAGCGTCATTCGTACCCTGAAGTGCAACTGCTTCAATGAAGAAACAACCTCTCAATCACCATCTCATTGTGCCTAGATCCCAGAAAGAAGTTTCGCCATCTGTAATTTTCATATTTTGGGAAATCCCTTCATGGAATCAGGAAGCAGCGAGCTAGTGCACACGGTACTCCCAGATTGAGATTACTTCTTCATACGTGTCCAATCACATCACACGCACTATTAATTGGAGAAGAGCATCCACGCCTAACAAATACGACTCCTGGATCTCCTGTTCACGGAAGCACAACACACATGATATAACAAATGGAAGTTACAACATGAATGAGGGATTATTATTCGATCAAGCCCTGGCTCCAGCCGCATGAAGCAAAGACTACTAAACATCAAAGAAGTGTCGTCAATTCCAGGGCCAATGGTGCCTTCACTAGAGTCCTCTCCAGGAGCTGCTTTAACATCCTCTCCAGAAGACGCTTCGACGCCCTTCTCGGAAGCTGCACCAACGTTCTCTTTGGGAGATGCTTCAACATCTTTTTTCAGAAATTGCTTCAGCAGCCTTTTAAGGATATTCCTCATGATAGGACTCGTCCACATCAGAGTCGAGGACTACGACATCGTCATGAATAGTTTGAGATCCCAACCAACCATATGCCTAATCTACCTGAGGCCAACCGACATCATGCTAGGGGAACGCTCACCTGGACGCCTCTTGAACGTGACATGTTCCAAATACAGGACGACCCATCTCTCATGGTAACATCTAACTTTGTCTCATAAGTTTTATCTTTATTTGTCACCATCTAGTGCTTACCCAGCAATAGTGTAACTATTACGTGCTAAGCAGGGGACTTAATGTTGATGGTGGTTTTTAGTTCAAGGCTAAAATTGTAAAACCAGTATTTTATGCGCTGTCACCCTTCAAGGGAAAAAGACGTTTAATAAGTGATGAGTGCAGAAAACCTCTTCACTGTATTTGAAACAATTTAATAAATACACGAAATTCACCCATAATAGTGCGTGCAACAACAATCCCAAATATTCTGTGAATTTTATTAGCATTATAAATTAATGCATTATTTGCCTAGTATTTTCCGTGCTATGTTCTCAGTCGAACTCTCATTATTGACATGATATGACGATTGAGTGTTCACTCTCAGCAGAGTAGCATGAATCTCCCGAAGTGCCAATATAGAGATGTGCATGAAACACCCACACATGCTACATCACTCTCTGACAGAGAGAGTCTTGCATCGACGCGCTTTGGTTAGCCCGATCCAGCATACTTAATTTCCTTAAAGGAAATCTAGACTTTCCATATCAGTCTCAGTAACGATCGCAGCCACACAAGTTGGCCGCACAATTTAATAAGCCTAGACAAACTCTATCAAGAATAGGCAATTGTCGTGATGACCACCGGCGGGCCCACTTATGCCCCAGTCGGTTGGATATCACATAAACATCTCATATCATCGTCAAACGCCAACCCTAAGTTGAGTGGCCGTGATACTTTGTAGAGATTCGATAGAACATAGGTTGTTCAGGGAAGTCTTAAAACAATCACGACCGTTCAACTTAGCCAGCATGGTTGGACAGATTAGATCAACCCATGAATGATTGGGGAAGCGCTAACACACACGTTGGCGGGCCCACTCTATCCTTACCTGATCGGTTTGCTCACGACATGGTCATGGAGCAATGAACGTTTGCCCGAAATATGATGGACGTGATGCTTTCAAGGGTCACGGAAATTCCACTAATGTCTTAAATCGATCACAACCATCCAACTTAGCCAGCCTATTTGGATGGCTTAGATCGCATTTAGAGCCATCAGGAAGGTGCACATATGTTCACCGTCAGCCCAACATGGGCCCCACATGATCGATCTCCCCAAAGGGGAAGCACGGCTCTCCAAACCTTTTGGCAAAAGTCACGTGTGCGTAACTGTTTCTAAACTCTAATTAGGGTTTGCGGCAATGCACATCTATCGTAGTTCGATCGCATCCATCCATCTTTTCTAGCCTAAACGGAGGGTGTAGATATAGACTCAAGAGGTCCCAAGGATGTCGACGTGATCAATGTGGGCCCACCTTTGCGTGTGACCGTTCGGCCTATGCAGACTATGGTCGGCGCCTCGAAACACACGCCAAAGGGTGGCATGCCACACGGCCTATAAATCCTTTGCGGCAATGGGTTTCTGTCGCAAATCAATCACGACCACTCATCTTTGCCGCTCAAATTGAGTAGCCTAGATCGAACCTTCACGGGACAAAGAGGTGTAGACATGCACACCAACGAGCCGCATCCACGCATGCCTGGTCGGTCCCACAAAAATTAACTCCCAAGTTTGAATTCGATCAAGCCAGAGAGGAGATGTTTGCGCACCTCTAAAAACCTTAAAATCCAACGACAGTAAGCATGTGTCGTAAATCGTCTCGTCCGTCCAACTATTCCAGCTTGGTCGGACGGCTTGGATTGAAAGTTAGACGATCAATGAAGCGTCTCAATGATCACCTTCCGCTACTCTTCCACAGGGAGTGATCGACCAGATGGTGGCACGCCTATGCGGCCTCCAAATGATCACTCAAAGATGGTTGGACATGCTGCCATTTTAAGACGCTTAATCCGGGACTTGTTCAATCAAGCTTTAAAACAACGATGCTTCATACATATCGATGGTTTTGAGATGCTTGCTTTAAACGATGCATTACATGCATCGAGCATGCACGATATTTCATGAATATGATTCCTTAAATAACTTAGTTATTTAACCTAATAGCACCGTATGCTATTTCCTGCGGCGGGTCCCATGACCTGACCCACTCATTTGAGACATCAAACATGTCACAAACTGGGGGATACTTACTGGGGTATTGGTCTGGCGGTTTACAGCGTGCGGCGTGCAACGCTCCCATTACGAGAACGTGTCATGAATCATGGACGGTTAATGATGATGAGGAGAGTGGGGAAAGACGTGATCATGTGACAATCACCTACACGACCCCACTACTGCATCACTCAGCTTCCTCCACTTCCTACGAGATGAGGATTGCGCTTAAATGACTTGTATAAATAGGATCTTCGACCTATTTCCAAACAACACAGACATAGAAACCAAGTTGTTGTTAACACCGTATGCAGAAACACCCAGAACTGATAGCTTACATCATGCAAGCCAGTTCAACATTCTGATACAAGTCATAAACAGCCAACACCTTCACAATCTCAACACCTTCTTTGCTTCCATCCCTAAGATCAACCCCATCTACTTCACTTTGTGACCGAAGCAAGTCTGGAACGGCCATTTCTTGGTTTAGGCTAGAATTGTACAGATTGATCTCTCGAATCTAAAGTACTCCCGTGCAGTGCATTTGTTTAGGGTTTATATTCATTTCTCATCCACACACACCCAAATTTACCAAAACCAGCAGAAACAGTTTTCACCCTCAAACACTTGCACAATAAAATTTCTACCTCTTCTAACCGAAGTAGAATAGTGAAAAAATCTAGTGTTTAAATCTCTTTTCTTAAGGCAACTGACCATGGACGACTTTTGTTTCCAAATCATCTCTTCCATATGAAGAAGTATAATATACCCATGAAGACAAATAGTCTTTGAAAAGGATAGGTTACCAAGTACACCACCAACTTTATCGTTCGATAACCTATATGGACAAGGCCCATTACAATTGCAAGTAGGTCTAACGCTAAGACCCTTGAACAATATGTATGTAGAGTTTTTTATTTTTCTCGTCCATAATAAATATGTTTAGACTAAAAGTCTATCAACCTGATTGTGTAAAACATTTCTTTTACGATCTCATAAATCAATACCCAAAATCAATCTAGTCGTATCCGAATTTTAACAAGTATGATACTTACAATTTTCAAGAACTTACAAGCATGGTTGGTGTTCAATAACACTCAAGACTTAAACCATGATTCACAAGCTCAAGAGATTTTGTGAAAAAATTACCTTAGAATGTCTATGAAAGTTGTAGCAAAGCTGAACATACTTGTAAAAACAATTCGTGAGCTTCTGCGTAAATCAGAACTGGGTAGCTATGCGTACTATGGACAATTCACAAACTCAGGCTCTAGGGTACGCGTACCGAGTATGTATCACATTCCCGAACTCAAATTAACAGGGTATGCGTACATGGTATGCATACCTATCATGTTCGCGGAATTCAGATTTTCTAAAACTCTCTTTAAAGGATTTTGAAGCCTTCCCAACAGCCATAGAACATTAAATATCATTGCTTGGGGAATGATCAACTTGAAACAAAAGTAGTTTATGAACAATAAATTATTCTTAACTAAGATTGTTAAGGATCCAAGAACATCCATTGCTTGAATAAAATTTCGAGAGAATTTATCAAGACAAGATTGACTCGAAATTACTTATTTGCTTTATTAAATCTACTTAAATCATACGACATATTCTCATAAGATAGAATGGTAAATGCCGTGAGTAAATAAGATAGGTCAGTCTTCACATACCTCTTCGTTGATCAAGTTCTTGCAAATGTTTTTGTTTGTTCTTTAGTCTTCAATCTTCGAAGGTTATTGATGTAGATCGGAAGCGTAAAAGATGATAATTGTCGCTTCGGAATAAAAATCGAAAAAAGTAACCGATATATTTGTTTAGGCCTCAAATTATTCCGAAGAATAATGACTATAAATGATTGATCCAGACCTCGCGATTCCGAAAAGTCACGATTATGGATTAGATGTTTATTTAGACCTCAGGATGAACCCGACTATAAATAAAAATCAAGATAAAGTTAAACATCAAAAACACAATTTAATTAATAAAAGGCTCCTAATTTTCATTTTTGGAGCTCCTTATATAGATAACTCCCCCTAAACAAACCATAAACTTAACAGAAATATCAAAAACTTGTTTCCCAAGGTACCTACTACCTTTAGGAAACTTCCCTAACTTATTAAAACTCCTAAAATAAACTTCTAGACTATTCTAAAATTACCCTAATTAATAAATCCAAATTTTAATTATTTTCTACTAAAAATATCATTAATAAAATACAAATAATAATAGGAAAACAATATATTTAGATTCCACAAATCTCCCTTCATCATTCTTCCGGTATTGGAGAAGATTCGTCCTCAAATCTTGCCGGTACCATGTTCTGCATGTATAACTTGTTGATCATAATCTTCAAAAATATGAACTGATGGAGTGAAAAAAAACTTTATGTAGCGTATGGAAGCATGAGGTATGCCGTGAACACAAAACGGATCTTCATAGTTGATTCAACAAAATCTTTCTTATTTTGGTAGATATGACAAACCATTTGTGTATCACAATAATCAACAACTAGCTTATTCTCGACCATAGGAAAAAAATATATCAATATCTTCTTCATCTCCAGAAACAAGTTCTTCAGTAGTTCGTGATCTTCAGAAGTGTCATCAAAAATACCATCAATGTTATGTCGAACCAAGATACCTTTGATATCTTCCATTATTTCATTAAAATCTTCTAGAGCACCTCCTTGACCTCGATCGAATTGTACTCTTGATAACATCTTATCAACCCTAGAATTGACTTAACGCTAGTACCAACTGATGCAGTTCGGAAGCGTTTAAAAGATGAAAATTTACGCAGCGGAATAAAATAAAAAAAATAATGATAGATGTTCAGACCTCGAATTATTTCGAAAAATACGACTATAAAAGATTGTTCCAGACCTCGCGATTCCGAAAAATCACAACTATGAATTAGATGATTATTTAGACCTCAGGATTAACTCGACTATAAATAAAAATCACAATAAAGTTAAACCAAGTTTAACAATAAGAATATGACTTCATAAATCAAAAGATCCCCCTAATTTTCGTTTCTGGAGCTCCTTATATAGATAATTCCCCCTAAATAACCACACACTTAACATAAATATCAAAAACTTGTTTCCCAAGATATCTACTACCTTTAGGAAACTTTCCTAACTTATTAAAACTCTTAAAATAAATTTCTAAACTATTATAAAATTACCCTAATTAATAAATCCGAATTTTAATTATATATTTCTACTAAAATTATCTTTAATATAAAAGAGTCGTGCTATCAAGCGGATGCGCGCATGATAGCTAGAATGAACTCGCATATATTAGCCATTCGATTTTCACAACAGTTGTCAGATTTAGAGATCAATGGATATCTAATATACTCTGTGTAATTTATTCTTTAAGCAACCATATAATTTATATCTATTTTGTATTTAGTCCTCCCCTTAATAGAGTTTGCTAACGTGAATCTCTCTTCTCCTCAAACATCGTCTGCAAGTGAAACACTGTCATGGAGATCAAATATTTAGGGTTTCTAATCCTTCTTGAAATCCAGAAACCTAACAACAGAAAACCTTTTATCTTCTATTCAAGATTAAGAGAAGTCACAATCCAACCACAATTAAAATCATAAGGAACAAAATCACGATCGGATAACCAGTAAAATAAATCACTTTTAATCACAATCGTAATTCTTCATATATTTACAATTCTTTAGATGGGTTGTGATTTGGAAAAATAATCATACCCGTAAACCAGAGAAAAACAATCCATAGTAATCGGTCACCTAATACCATAACCGGGAAGAAGATGATTTTTTTTGTGTTACTTATACACAAGAATTAATAAAAGAATACAAGTGCAATCTGGCTTCAACATCATATATACACTTTATGATAAGATTTGTAAAGTTCGTTTTGAAGTCGATGGTAGAAAAATGGAAGTATCTCCCTATTGGGAGTTCGGACCTCGAAGCTGGACTGATAAGGGCTTAAATAAAATAAATATAAAGTTACTGAGGCGCTTAAATAATAAAATATATAGATAATGATATAATATCCCTAATTCACTGATCATTAGCTATGATATTCATCTAACGGCTCCTGCATGCGAGTTCATTCTGGCTATCACGCGCGCATCTGCGTGATAGCATGACTCTTAATAAAATACAAATAATAATAGGAAAACAATCGATTTAATTTCCATAAATCTCTCTCCATCAGTTATTCAATGACGTCCGATACTCAACGGTTTCGGATCGTCTGTGATCTAATAAGGTGTTCCTTTGTGTCCCACTAATAGTAATTCGCTATGTGTCAAAATTAGTTTACCGTAAATCACCGTTAGAGAGTAGAGATAATCAAGGAAAGAAAAATCAAAACAATAAATACTTAGACTAATTTATAGATATCTTTGTGCCGAACCTACTTCCTAACCAAAAGATATGTATCAACAGCATCCGTGGATTACGGTAGTTATAACAAGAATTGACTGGAAAAAAAAATGATGAATTAAAATGAGAAATGGATTGAATCCCTTGTCCATTGGCTATTATATTAACGAAATCAAATGAGGTCTTTATTTATACAATTTAAAAAAATGATGAATTAAAATGAGAAATGGATTGAATCTCTTGTCCACTGGCTATTATATTAACGAAATCAAATGAGGTATTTATTTATACAGTTTAATATGATCAAACCTTAAGAGCTATTGGTGGTAGTAGTGGATTTCATTTATCATAATCATAGGAAAAATATAGAATAGCATTCCAAAATAACAGAGTATGGGCACATTAAACTGCATCCTTGTTTTACAAAGGAAAATTACAAGAAGATCATCCTTTCTGAAGGAAAGGAACAACATTTTCATGGCATAAACAAATCTAAAATTTTACTTATGTGCAGCTGCATCTTTTTTAATCTAACATTTGGAGGGAAACTAATACTAATGGGAGAAAAGAGGAGAAGACCAACAAGAAAGAGAAGTCCAGAAGACCAGCAAGTTACGAAGTAGGTTTGGTAAAAAAATATCTTTAATTTGTTAAGTTTTCATTTTTCTGCCTTGATTTTCTCTACTTTCTAACAGTGATATCTTTTTTTAATTATGGGAAACTCATTTGGACACATGGCAAATTATTACCAGTGGGACACAAAGAGACACCTAATTAGGTCACAGACGATCCGAAGCCATACTCAACTACCATACTCTAATACAAGTCCGGTACTTGACTTCAGTAAACTAAAAATCAAGATATAGTTTTGTGCAACAAGCTTGAGATAGCAGAACTTGCAAGTTCGACCGTGTAGCGCTCTAACAATCTCCCCAGTATTTGTCAATTTTAGTTACATGACTATTAATACTTACGGATTTAATAAAATAAACCTATAAGCTCAATATTCACCATGCTTGAATTCTTCGTTCTTCAACTTCTTCTATGATTCTACAATGATCGTTTCAACACCTTTGTTGTTGAAGATCCATAGGGATATCGACTTATGAGAATAATCATTTAGAGCTTCTTAGAATGACAAAGTCAATATACTCAATGGTTGTACGTCGGTGCGTGGCATTTTTACATACCTCAAAGTTCAATTTTACCAAAACTTTGAAGAAATACTACAATGATATGTTCCCCCCTTAGTCCGTACTCATCTCTTTTACATAATAGGTGAAACCTACGCTTGTGTTTCACTCCCTCTTACATAATGCTCCAAATATCCATATGTTATAGTACAATACTAGTAAATAATTCTCCCCCTTTTGTCAACAAAAAATTAAAAAAACAAGGGATCGAAATGAACTACGCAAAATAGTTATCGAAACTAAAGATAACACACCAAATTTTTAGATGATTCCACTAAGTAAACTTAGAGTCTTCATCAAGGAGAGATAAAGGTACAGTCATCTCCTATAATTCCATAGATGCACTCCCCATAAAGAAATAACAATTGAGCACAAGTTCAAAATTGAACTCTCCCCCATTTGATGTCATTCTCAAGAGAACAGTATGAGCGACCTTTATCTAACTACAAGAGAAGTATTTCTTGGATATTAACAAATTTACAAGTAAATTTGTATCCCACGTATTTTTTCTTTGTTCTTTCCAGTTACGAACAAAGAAATTAAAAACGATGATGTTAATGTTATAGGCACCAAGAACCATTACTTTCGTGAGAAAATAACATCGCTTTTTTCTTTTTATTCTCTAGTCTAGGTTATGAACAAAGAGCGTGCTTTTAGTGATATGACTCAACATAATAATTATATCTTCCCTAGCCATATACGGACGTCGAGACAAAAAGTTCTCGATCTTATTCCCTGCCAGTTATGGTTTCGAGGAGGAAAGGCGACAAATGAGATCGTCTTATGGAATCCCTGCAATATATTCACAAAGTGTAATCATGGGAATATCAATCTGCAATTCTCAAAATTTACTCCTCTTCAGCCAGTTACGAACACAAAGAGTTAAGAGCTTAACCCATGAAAATAAATGAGATATCCATTCTAATCACCAAAAATATGATAGCAAAGAACAAAACTTACAAAATAAGTTCTACACATAATAATCAATCATCTCCACAATAAATTTAATAAAGAAAACTTCAATAATTGCAAGATGATAATATTTGAAGTAGCTAATGTTAACACAAAAATAGGCTATTCCAAAAGGCTACTCCAAAAGCTAGTATTCCTCCTTAAAAGTAATAAAAATAAATTCCTACAAGGATTTAACTATAACAAAATACCCTTAAATAATCAACATCATTCCCGAACTCATTGTCAACAACCTAAATCGAAACATAGGGCTCGTGATTGATGAAATTGATTTCTTCAAACCTATTGTGCTGTTATTTGACAAGTGCTTCTTGAATATCAAGAGATTTTTGCATAATAACTTTAAGGGACTGAACGTTTACCTTAGTCTTCTTAATTTCATCAAGAAAAGCTGTAAATCGTTGATGGTTGGAGAAATTTGCTTTTCACTTCTTCATATTCTTCTTCTTCCTTTTACTAAATGAATCTTTCTCCTCATGGTATGATTTTTCATCTTCCGAAGTTGTGATTTTGTGAACAACCATAGGAATACACAGGTCTCACCAAAAGAGATTGTAATTAGAGGCTCCATAGTTCTCACGAATGTGTTCTTGGTTTTCACAAAAACCGCATATATATAACACTCCACAAATAAATTTTTGGAAAAATTTCAAAAATAGTGTGAGACTACAAAAAGAAGATGACTGAGCGTAAGGAGTTCGGGAACGCCATAAATTATATATTGATAAATTTTATAAAAGATGGTATTCTTACCCCTAAAATGTTCTAAACTTATAAATCTTCACGGTAAAATTATCAACCATAAAAGAAACACAAAATATACTATGCAAGTTTAGATAAAACGCTTGAACCGCTCTCTTTAATGTCTCTTGTCTCATCTCTAGAAACGGGGTTAGACTTGTCTTGAGTATCCTATGGTTTGTCGCACCAAATTTAGTCAAGTTATTGCATCTTGAACTTCAAAATACCTTTTGGGCTTTCTATAACAGCTAAAGCCTCCACAAACTGCACGACTCGACCGGTTCAAGTGTGGTCGCCTCTTGCCAAGTATTTGTGTCACGTTTTAATTTTTTTTTTTTGCCTTCCTTAAGAACTCGAGTGGATCCAAATAATCCTAATTTGAAGGATAAATTTTGATGGAACTCCATATGTACATGATTCTTTATAAAACTCCATTCAGGTTTATAAACTTTGGCAAGTGAGGTATCTGAGTAATAAGTTCCATAAATAGTTGCGAAAATATTATATAACCTCCATCAACTGATAAAATCTCATCAAAATGGGTTTTATACTCGATAATAAATTCTTCTAAGTTCTCTTGCATTGATTGGAGTTCTTCCTGAGCTCCCTAACCACTAGCTATTCTTTCAGACATGACTTTGAGACTTTTTCTGAAAAAATAACATAGGCTAGCTGTCTACTGTCGTTCTTCACCCATTCTTTTGAATTTTTAGTGTCCATCATCATGATTTCACCATTATTTTACCCTTATTTTTCATCCATTACATGCTCATTCAATGTATTATCATTTAAAGGCCATAGTCTTTTGACTTTCCATGCCCATATTTTGTTTTCAATTTCTCCTCGCATATCTTATAGATAACCGTCCCCTCTAACATTATTGTTAGCTTCTCAAACCTCTTTTGGTTTTATAATAGTCGACTAGACACCTTTATACATATTTTGGTTGCATTTAGTAGCTTTGGTGGCCCGCAACAGATGTGAAGAGTCGGTAAATATAGGGGTGACCTATATAATTATTCATGATGTGTGAACTGTGTAATTTTGCACCATAACGTTACCTCGGATTGTTAATATCGTTAATGATATATGATCAAAATTGTCGTCCCTAATGGATTTCCTAATGGTGAACCTAGTTTATGTTGAAATAAACGAGGAAATTTCTTCTTTCTTTCCCTCTCTCCAGAGGCCTTAAAACACTAGTAGCTGTCACCAGCGCCTTGCTATGATTTGGTCTGTTTGGACCAGATCCGAGGAAGGATTTTGTTTTTCTTGATTCTAGTAGATTATCTAATTGAATAAGATGTTGTTTTGCCATTTCTGGTGTCAGTTGACATATTTCTTCACTATATGGGCGATTTTGGCTTCGCTTTCAGAGCAATTATTTCTTCACTGCAATAATGACTCGTTCAATCTCTGATAGTTGTTTTATGATTTACTATTATAGTTTCACGAACATCAATAATTTAAGCGCATGACTTTGGGTTAATCTTCAACAAAACAGAATTAGGGAATCCTGATTTTTCGTTCATATGTACAAGATTAAGAGCTAAGTACTCCCTTCATTTTGGCGCATTTCCATTAAAGAGGACAAACATCCAAAATAGTCGAAACTGATTCCAGGTAATACCATCTTTTCTGTCCATATCTCGTACAAAAATTTGGTACCTTCATGGTTGTTTGCTCTTCCACTTCGTGATTTCCATGTAATGTAATTGGTATATCTGTTTGTACATGGGTTTTACTTTTCTTGTATTTTGATGTTATTTTTTCTCGTAAACAATCTTGTAACCACCTTCTTGGATTGAATGAAACATGATCAGATTACTTACTAAAAAAGATAATAAATAGGGGCATTAAAGAATCGGTTCCGTAATAATAGGATATTTTAACATATCCCCTTTTTAAGTTTGAAAATAACCACGAAAACAATAACATAAACAACATAACATCAACATCTACAAAAGAAAAAGCCGCCTGCAAAATTTGATTACAACAATAGTTTTATTTTGCTTTGTTGCTTTCCTACATGTAGGCACTTACTATTAGATTTATCTAATTGTATTGGTAGTTGTGGATAACTAATTTTCAAGTTGAAAATAGTAGCATGAGCAGGAAAAATCTTCTTGGATAACAATGTAATGTACCTACATGTCAAAGCCACCTCTCTTCTAACAATAGGTCCAAAAGAAATAAAATGGTTATCACAAAAGAGGCAATTAAAATCCTCTTGGAAAACAACGGAATGTACCTACATGTCTAAGCCACCTATGCCCTAACAATAGGTCCAAAAGAAATAAAATGGTTATACAATAAGAGGCAATTAGATGGGTTTGAATGTGAAAGAAATATCTGACATCTTGTTTGTGTGAGATGGTAAGAATGTCATTAAATCTCAAGAGATTTCGATGCAAATCCAGAATGCAAGGCTGCACCAATTAGGAAGGAACGCCAAATTATGCTTGGTTGTTTTAAGAAAGGTTTTTATTACTAGCGTTTTACGTCCAGGTTTGAATTAGTTCCAACCGTGGAAGCTCATTTTACGTCCAGGTTCTTTTTAATTCCAACCTTAGAATCTGATTTTATGTCTAGTTTTCTTTTAATTCCAACCGTAGAAGTGATTTTACGTCCAGGTTTGGATTATTTCCAACCGTAGAAGTTTATTTTACGACCATTTTTTCTTCCCACAAAAACTTTGTCCCAGAATTCACCAAGTTTACAACAAAATTTATTAATTTAAATTTTATCTAATTAAATTAAAATTAACTAAAAAGGGTTGTTTAGTCATTATAAAATTATTTTAGATAAGGGGTTTTTGATATTACTTATGAGTGACCCGTTTTTATCCTATTAAGTGACGCCCCTCTAATCGAATGTGACGCCCCAATAATACCCTTCAATACAAGGGACATAATTCTACAGTGGGGTTGATCGCATCATCATCATACTATTGATAATTTGATATTCCCTGCGATCAATTATTTTCTATTCCTGAAATAGTGGGATGATGTCATTTTACCTCCACAATTCAAACAATTTGGAGAAGGACATAAAAAAATAAAGAAAAAGAAATTTAAAAATAAAAGAAAATAGAATAAACAAAAATAAAATGATTGATCTTGATTCGCTTCCATGTTCTTCAGAAACACCACCCGATATCAAAAGATCCAAATCCAGAATTCAGTATTATAAAACCCATAACAGATTGAGTCGAAACAACACCACAAATTCCCAGAAATCAAATTCTCCTATTCTTCTTCTCTATTCCATCTTCTGTTATAGTGACTGCGAAGCCGATGAGAAGACGAAGAAGCACATGTTTCTTCATCCTTTATTGAAGATAAGAATTCTTTGAAGAAACCCTTATTATCTAGGGCGTTTAATAAAACATCGAATTCCACCCATCACAACAATTCAATGAAAACCCAAACCAGAAAAAGAATTGGTAGGGAAATCTCAATCCGTTCTTTTTGTGCTGAACGTCAACAGTCTTTCGGAAGAGAAGTTAGACATGCTGCTGCTGAGACTTATTTAATTACTCGTCTTAGTTTCGAGTTGTTGCGTTATCTCGGATAACCTCTCTCTCATTAGTTTTTTTTCTTTCTATAAGGTTTTGGTTCACTCTTGTAAAATTAATTATCAATCTTATCAGATTAGTTTCAGTCTTATATTTTATGATTAGGACATTCTAATTTTTATCAGTTTTCATGTATTCATCTTCACTTAGATATGTGTTTCTGTACTTACTTAGAGTAACTTCTGAGCAAATTCAGAGATGAAAATGTTAGTATGATAGGGTTATCAATTTGCTTTTGACGGCTATGTTAAAGGCCTAGTAAATTTATTTATTTTGAGTGTTTTGTCTTGCAATAAGCATGAATTTTGCCTCAACAGAACTCTTCCCCGGTAAATGTTGTCATCGGAGATGCAAGTCCTTCGATTGTATACTTGTACATTCATGTTCAGATAGCAATTTGAAGTCTAACTGTCTGAAACTAGAGAATGCATACCTTATGGTGAGTTTTAACCTGTTGTAAGATATCTAGAAACGAGTGAAAAATAGTAAGATATCTAGAAATGTTGATTCTCGTAGCACATACCATTTAAAGGAAGTCATAACTCGTGTGTAGAAACTGTAGATATTTGGTGCAGAAAGTTTCCGATAAACTTGACGCTAAATTGGATAATTTGTTCTCAACTAAATATTAGATGACATACTTTCGATTCTTCTATTTTTGTTCAGGGTAGGCTACAGATGGATTACGAAGTTTCTCGCTCTTGGTTGTTATGCTATGCTTCTTATGCCTGGCTTTCTTCAAGGTTTGTGCTATTTGAGGATCAGTACTTTTAACATTTTGATGTGCTCATATCTATGTGGTTCCTAGAAGTTCATTTCTGTGACTAGGTTGAGTACTTTTAGTTGTATGCTCTGCATTTCATTTTCTCACGCTTTGGATCCAGCCACATTTCCGCTTCTCTATCGCAAAATCTTAGTAGTTTTATATATTTTGCAGTTGCATATTACTATTTCTTCTCGAGTCAAGTCCGGAGAAGTATAGTTTATGGAGATCAACCAAGAAATAGGTGCATAAACTACAGATGGGCTTAGTTAATGTTATTACTTTATACATGAAAGCCTACTCATGATTTTCATGAGTTGTCTGGCATAGGTAATTCATAATTGATGAAGTTGCAGTCATGCAGGTTGGATCTGTATTTTCCTATAAAGAATTATGGGTTGAAGCCTGTTGTGATATTTATAACTGGTGGAGCTTGGATAATTGGGTGAGCAATTCTTGACATTATTGATGTGCTTTTAATAGAAGGTTTCAATTGATATAGGATGTAATTATGAGAGAAAGTTGTGGGCAAAATGACGGTAAAGGGACCTTAAGAAACATCTCTCCACTTCACTGCTAAACTGCAGCCATTACCATTGTACTATAAGACATTTTCATATCACTTGTGGATATTAACATGTGTCTGCTTTATTGATACATGGCCTATGAAGGAACCAAAAAAATGTTCTTTTATTAATGGTAGATACAAGAAGTCTCCTCTAGCACATACAATTCTCCTCCCAAAAAATCTACCAAAATAAGACAAAAACAAAAAAAGTGTAGGAAAGGCATCATTAAAGAAAATGTTCCTATTCTTCTTTTGTGCTAAATATTTGTGATTTAGCATTTCTTTTGATGCAGGTATAAAGCCTGGGACTCTCTTTTGGGGCTGAAATTAGCAGAAAAAGACTTCATTGTGGCATGCATAGATTACAGGTGACCTCGCTTAACTCAACTTCTACTATTGAAGTAAGAACTTTCTAATACCAGATTATTTCTAATGATCATCGCCAGTGAGACCACTTTGGGAAGTGCAAAGTTTTATAATTTACTTGCATTTACATTTGATGCATGCAATCAGTATCCAATGTAGAACAAATGCTTTGTTTAGTCTAAAAGATGAGATCTTTCAACTGAGAATATTCCGAAACATGCTAGGATAATAGATAGGTGCAGTTCGGGAAAGATGAACAAACATACGAAGATAGTTCTACCCCTGTCACCACCCGGGGGGACGTAAAGTAAAACTAATTTTGAACCACGTCAATGTCAGCCTGTCTCTGTTCACATCTACTAGATGTGTTTGGGTACTTCTCCTTTTTTTTTTATGAAGCAAAAGAATTTCAAGAAGAAACCGGCTACCCTAAACAACACGAGGGAAGAGTGGAGCTAAACAACAGCATCAGGACCATGCTAATGGACTCAGCCCCACAAACCAGCTAAATATAAGCTATTTTCACGAGAGCTGAAAGTAGGGGATGCTTAAAGACATCTACACCACTACAAGGTCTAAAGAGTAACGAGTCATCCCTACAAGCCAGTTAGTCTAATACAGTACAAATTTAGCTCCCACGAAAGGCACTAGAGAAAGTTCAGCTTGAAATGGTCAACCCGGTTCCATATCGTCTTGGTTTAAGGACCCATCATGGAAGGCCCCAACATTGTCCACTTAAATTGCAGACAATGAGTCAGGGACCTCCCAGATTGTGCTCCAACCATTGTCCATTGCCCATTCTGTGCCAAACAATGTAGCAGGCCTTTTTGTAGATCGGCTAATAAAAATCCTAGACCCACAAGAATGCGTCCCACCAGAACAACTAAAATGGTTAGACAACAGGACTCTAATACCTGCCCTACTCTGCCAGGATGACCTCAAGATAGAAAATATTAAGATGTCCCTCCCTGATGGAACCTAACTGCAGTCTTTGATTGGCCTCATTTGTAACCCCAGGTTGGTGAGAGTCGATTATTTTGTCTCTATCCTACTCTGCGTTTTTTTTTTCTTTTTTCTTTTTTGTTGACTACTTTAATTATGTGAAACACTTAAAATATGCTTGCTTAACAGTTGTTTCTGTTGCCAATTGCCATCATCTAGGCTTCTGGTTCAGCAGTGTTTCTTGTTTTAGCCAGGGTGAGATTTATACTTTTACCCTGAAACCAAAATGGCCATGGACGCATCCCCAAATGTGTCTAAAAAAAAGCATTCCCCCAAGACATGTGATGAATTCTTTGCCCTGCATCAACATGATTCAAGGTCAAGGAGTCTATGTCAATTCAGTTAGAAACAGGTCTCGAACCCAAGGGGATATGAATAGATGTGTTTGGGTATTTGGTACTTGTATGAAATGGTACGCGTGCCTTAGATGTCATGAAGGGACTAATGCTCATGTCATTTTGAATACAAAATTCCTGATCACTTTACTGAAATATTCTTAGTTGTGTTATAACTGACTATTTCAGCCATGTAGTCTCTATAAGACCTGTGTCCGTACTTGCTCAAATTTAAGCTTCTAATGGTTCATTTTGGTGTGCAGGAATTTTCCTCAAGGAACCATTAGTGATATGGTTAAAGATGCTTCACAAGGGATCTCATTTGTGCTCAACAACATTGCTGAATATGAAGGTGATCTTAACAGGTAATTTCTTAATTTTCTCCTGTTACTTCTACTCCGATGTTTACATATTTTCTCACTTATGTTTTTTCTTAGGGTTTATTTAATGGGGCAATCAGCTGGTGCACATATCGCTGCTTGTGCCCTTGTGGAAAAAGCAGCCCATGCATCTGCTGAACGGGAAAACTCTTGGAGTGCCTCCCAGATAAAAGCTTATTTTGGAATATCTGGAGGGTAAGTATTAATTACTTGTTTCTATGATTGTTTCTACAAATATATTAAGATTTATTTAGGAGTCTCGGTTAGAAAACTAGGATATTACTGATAGTCAGACAAACATTTAGTATAAGTCTTCTGAACATTTTAAGAAATGAAACCTTGATCGCCAATTTAGAAGCAGCTGCGCTAATGATTGCCGCTTATTCTTCTATCTATGTTTACATTTAAATATTAGAGACTATCAAAGTCCTTAGTAAGCTTCAAAAGAAAGAAAATCAAAGTCCTTAGCAAAAGACTGAAACAAGATCAGAATTTGTAATTAAAAAGGTTTTAGGTGATTCATGACACTGCTTAGTGCATGCATATGCATATACTAAGATATGGTTCTAACGATTGCTGCTATAAAAAAAATCTAAAAATATTTTATGTCTACACTAGTTCCTTAATCTGTATCCTACAAAACTTATGTGACTTTTCATTCCGAATACCAAGATTGCCTGTTACCAGTTTATTTTATTTTCTTGTTTTGGATGGGGAAATTTGTTTGTTACATTCTGCATGTGATGTGAAGAACACAATATTTGATTTTGTCTGGATGATAAGAAATAAATTTCACATAGATCTGAAGATGTATTTATGTTATTCTCTTAATTAATTTTCATCAGGTACAACTTACGTAAATTGGTTGATCACTTTCATGCGCGAGGCCTTTGTCGGTCCATTTTTCTCAGGTGCCTAATCAGTTCTACATGGAGCTACAAACACTATTTTTCTCAATGTATTGTTCTGTTATGTTTCAACTCGTAATACTTACTTCTGTGAAGTATCATTGCAGCATAATGGAAGGGGAGGAATCTTTGCGGCGCTTTTCCCCTGAAATAATGGTACAAGATCATGGTCTAAATAATGGAGTTGGTAGTGTGCCTCCTATTATTCTTTTACATGGAAGTGAAGATGTTTCAATACCATCAGATGCCAGGTGATAGCCTCTTCTAACAAGTGCTACAGACTCCTATCTTTGATTTCCACAATGATTGTTAAATGTTAAGCTTGTTTTATTTCTGAGGAGTGACATCATCTTTTTATGAGTTCATATAAGTCTATATCTAAAGCTCGCTTTGTTTTTCTCTTTCTCGCAAAGAATGGGCAGTATTATTTTGTTCCCGTATATACCCACGAATCTTGTCTAGCTTACCATGTATCCATCCTTCTCTTTTTTATCTCATAAAATAGTAAGTCAACTTAATTATCTTCAAGTTTTGGCCTTAGAATAGAAAAGTGTATGTATTATTGTATTTCGTCTAACTCTCAATTTTAACTGTAGCTTATGATGATGGATCTGAGTTGGCATTTTTATCTGACATCTTAATATGGTTTTCACATACCTGTATTTTTTTTTTCTTTGGCAGTAAGACTTTTGCTGATGCTCTTCGAAAAGTTGGAGTTAAAACTGAATTAATAATATATGATGGGAAAACTCATACAGGTTTGTTTCTTCAGGTAATGTAAAAGTGCAGCACTATCTTGCAAGTTACGTGATTACATCAAGTTCTTAATTTCATTGGCAAGTCCTGTTTTTGTCTCCTGTTATTGCATGGTTCATTGTTTTTAATTCGATTCTTGAAGAACAGTCCGATCTACTGTTGGACCGTAATACCATAAGAGAGTTGAGATTTGTTCAACTTAGGTACCATAGGAGAACTTCTTCAAGAAGTGACAGATCCCACAGTTTGTTCTTTTGACACTTCTACTCCCATTATGAAGATAGTTGAAAGTTTATTATATCGAAATGCAGGATCCTCTAAGAGGTGGTACTGATCAGCTGCTCAAAGATATTTGTACATGTATTCGTAAGAGTGAAGGGGCCGCCTCCACAAATGAAGAAGAGGTGATGCTTCCTAGACGACGTCTTGTACCCGAGTTCATGATACAATTAGCTCGCAAAATCAGTCCTTTTTGAGTATTTGATTTCCAAGGTAGATCCTCCACATTTTGTTTATAACCTTATATTTATTGCTGCCCTATTTGTTTTGATAGAACTGTTGTTGCTGTAATCATTGTTGCTAGGTTTGTATATATACGTTGTCATGTGAGCCAACTTTCTTAGTATGTCAGCATGTTACAGTTTATATAGTTGTGATATCATTTCATCATTCTTTTTGTTCCTTACCACCTCAGTTTTTGAATGAACTTAAGAATTTGAGTACTATTCATTCATTGTATAATATGTTTAGTCCATTTTAGTTTTCATTTTCAAATTCGAAGTTTGGTTAATGAATTTGAAATTCTGTCAGTAAGACATGAAACTGCTACTGTATTCTGTCATCGAACAGGATATAGTTTGTTTTTTTATAGAATCCAACCGACATCATTATCTTATAACAACTATATCACATATTAGGAGTCATGTACATGAATTCCCTGGAGAACAAGTATTAGAATCTAACTCAATAATGCACTTATAAGGAACCAAACCCTTTATTTCTTATTTCATAAAGTGATTACAACAAGCCACTTACATATAGATAGATACTAGTAGTAATAAAAACAAGAAACCACATACCCACCATGTGACGCTGTCATAGGTCTGCATCCCTCCTGTTAGTTCTTTGCTAATGGTTTGGCAGCTGCTGGTTTCGCACAGCCTTTGCCTGGAAAAATGATAAATTAAATCAGAACACCTCTTTTCATGCAATTGGATTGGTGCAGGTTCTGCCAACTGAGGTACCCAGTAGCCTCAATTTGATATTGTATTTTCAGTTATCTGTTGTTTTCATACACCCTGGTCCCTGGATGCAGATATGTACATTTTGTAGTGAAAATCTCATTTGAATGTATGGATCAGTTAAAGGCAATGACATCTGTGTAACTTTGTTGATGGATGAAAACTTTCATGTGTATATAAAAGTCGTTGTTTTGAAAAAAAAAAAAAAAGGAATGAGTAAAAAAATGAATATTGTTCTATGCATTTATAACTAGTTACCTTCTTCTTGGGCTCCCTTGGCTTTGTCTCGGTCTTTTTAGGAGCCGACTTAGAACTTGATGGAGCCTTGGTTGTACTTGTACCTGGAGTAGCCTTAGCAGGCTCTTTCTTGAGTGACCTAAACAGTTGAGAGCCAACAGGTCTTTCGGCTTTCATTGATGCCATTGATAAAACTCCTCTTCTCACACCCAAAAACCCAAACTTGATGGTTGCATTGAATTGCTGGACTATTTATAACCTCATTTTGGTCTTTGTAATTAGCAGATATTATTCCTACCTACACAAGGACTAGGTTTCTAACTGGCAGAATAGAATAGACTTCAATGGTGAAAACTTGTTAACAATATTGGTATAAGATGCTCACTTATCATTCCTAACAACAACCAGCATTACTAGGAAGAATATATCTCATACGTGATGCGAATAAATATGCATGTGATGGACCGATGGTGCTTCCGGGCTCCAAATTTTTGGTTTTGAGGACCCCCGTGGGTTCGAATATCCTATATGTAAATAAAGAGGGACCGAATCTATTCCAAACATACAAAAGTACCCTTTGATGACAACCGTAGTTACCTGTTAATAATTAACCTTTTTTCTTTTCTTTTTTGCCTCGCGTTTTTAGGGGCCACTCAAAAGGATTTAGGGGCCATCAATTTATACCCATCCAAAGACTCTAGTTAAGGGGTACCCTATATGATATTGAAGTTATATAAATGCCCTTCTGGTAAAACCGTATAAAAACCAAATCAAAAAAAATTCTACTCATTTCAACTCTTCTTCTTCCAGTTTCATATCTTCCGATTGTGGAAGAAAAAAAACTTTCCTCGTTCAACCGAAACATCGCCGCGAATCGTAAAATCAAAACACCGTCGATTCGTTTATAAAACAATGGATAAGGGAAATGAAACCCACAGACCTAGAACCAAAAATGTTGCTCGGGGTATCGATCCAAATATTGGGATTTTAGCAAGAAATAAAGAAATTCTTGCTGCAAATGAAGAAGAACGCGAAGAACAAGTACCGGGCAATGTAGTCGGTGGTGGCGATTCCGATAGTCAAACACTTCGTCAACTTCAAATGGCCCCAATTAGGTAAGAATCTATCATTTTTGGTGTTTATTTCGCTTTAATTCGTCGAATCGAGAAAAAAATTTTCTAGGGTTTTTGGTTATTTATCCAGATTCGGACGATATTCATGCTCATTTACTTCCGAATGTAGTTGTGTTCTTCATTTCTCAAGAACATCAACAGTATTCGGGAGAAAGATTTGATGATTATCTGCCGAATATTGGTGGCCATATCTTCCTGGATACAAACTGCTAATAATCGGTAGTTTAATGAATTTTTTGGCTACCGATTATATTTAAGTAGACACAGAGTATTCGGAAGAACACTCACTACCGAATGTATATATTGAAAAAATCTCAAAATTTCTGATATAGGAAAAATCCCATTTTGGGGCCAGTATTTATTCGGAAGACAATATAATGTTTTATACCTCCGATTGTGTAGGATAAAATTTTAGAGTTTCTGAACTCCAGTTGATGAATATTCGGTTGTAAACATGTTTAGTTATATTCCGATTGTTTCTCATTCGGAAAAAATATGTGTCTTCTTACTTCCGAATTTGTACATTCGGGTTATAGATGTGCACTTTGTCTTCCGATTGTGTAGGATGAAAAATTTACGGCTTCTGAACTCCAATTGATGCATATTCGGTTGTAAACATGTTTAGTTATATTTCGAATGTTTTGTATTCGGGAACAGTATGTGTCTTTTTACTTCCGAATGTGTTCATTCGGGTTATATTTCCATACTTTGTCTTCCGATTGTATAGTTTGTAAATATTGTTCCTTTCTTTGTTGTTTAGACAAAGTCGAGAAAGGAGGAAGAAAGTGACAGCTAGTGCTAGGAGGGAAAGGAGCGCCAAAGATAATTCAAGTGCTCAACAAAGCTTACAAGAACAAAGCAGTCAACAAGGAGTGCAACCAAGTGCTGAACAAAGTGTAGAACAACAAGGCAGTGAACAAGGGGTACAACCAAGTGTTGAACAAGCCGCTCAACAAAGTGCAGAACCAACTGCTCCACAAGTTACACCCCACCATGAAATTGAACCAGTTGATCCAGTGCCAAGAGTAGAAGAAGAAGGACAACCAAGTGGTACCCAAAAAGCCAAAAAAGGAAAAGATGGGGTCGTCTGCTTGTTTGAGTGCTGTAAATTCCGGATTGGGAAAAAAGAATAACATGTGATGTTTGAGTGCTGTAAATTCCGATTGTTGCATGACCGTTCTACCATCCCATTCAGTCCTTTTGATCGTAGCTAGGGACGACTTAATTGTAGACAAAGAAGACAAGTTGTCGGGGTCGTCCGCCTTTATTTTACTTAAGATCGCACTCGCTTTTTGGATCCGCATAGACCTCACCGTCTGCATTTGATGTGGTTTTAACTTGGCAACCATTACATGTCCAATTAAATCCAACGGATCATCATGGTTGTGACAACCGTTATCAACTTTATACATTTTATACTCTTTACCTTTAATAACATCGGGCTTATAGAAGACAATCTTAAATGGGCATCCTATCTTCTTGGTATTGCTTCGGTATTTCCTATTCGTCTTCCGTACGTACTTACTATTCTTTCCCTCGTGACTCTTTCGCATCCCACCTCGCTCGCAAATCATTTCAAATCGAGTGTCACTAACATGATTATTTTGAACTACCACGCACATGTTATCTTTTGCCTTGTTCATAAGCCATTCTTTTGCCTCCTTCTTACTTCCAAATGTCTAAACGTGCATAAAACAAAACAAATCTAATAAGCATAACCATTTAACATATAAATTCTGAAAAAAATAAAATAGTAATGAGTATACCAAATCGTTTGCATAGTATAGGGAAGTGTCGGGCCTCAAATAGAAATCATCAACAAACTCTTCAATGGCCTGCATATGAAAGCAACAAATTATTATACAATAATCGGAGGTTATTAAATAAGTCAAACTGCCGAATATACTATATTCGGAATCCTATCGGTTATCCAAAACACCCGATTTATGCAAATGAACGTACACAGTTTACTGAGTGCAAAAAATGATATAATCGGAAGCTAAAATATATAGTAAAACAGCCGAATATAAATAACCGGGAGATAACTTTAATCGATAAACATCCGATTTTCAAGTTTTCGAAAATTTTATTTTGAGGCCACTGTTATATTCGGCAGTCAAATAATGTTAAACTATTACCGATTGTAAAGGATAAGAATACTGAGTTTTGAAATTTTTTGAGGAATTCGTTTTTGGGGCCATTCGGGGGTAAATAACTCTACATAACTACCGAATGTAGATTTTTTTGGAAAACCAGTTTGAGGTTTTTTCTCATATTCGGGAGCAAACTACTATCTTGGAACTACCGAATATACATATTTGGTACTCAGTGTGTTATATTCGTAAGTTTATTCGAGAAATTATCTACCGAATCTGGGTAGTTCATGGCATTCAATGCATGCAATAATCGGTTTTTCTTGTTTACAAAAGCACACAAACGCATGAAAATCGAGTATTTGAGTTTCTTAACACAATACCTGTGTTTCAATATCAGGCGATTCTCCATTTTCTTCCATGAAAGCGTCGTCTAGGTTTTCCTCTCCACAAAAGTTTGGATCATTCAACATATACCCCAAATCGTCTTCTCTAAACGGTCGTGAACCCTCAACATTTTGTTCTTCGCCATGATTCTCACCTTCTTCTTCATATCCATCCATTTTTGTAGTGATAAAATGGGTTTTCCCTTTTTTCCTTCACATTCTTCTCTATAACTCTAACAACTCAAAAATGAAAAAGAAATGGAAAAAATGAAACAGAAATCATTCTAATACTGCACCGACTACAATCGGGAGTCTGGGTAATATTTTGGCTTCCGATTACAATCGGAGGATAACAATGTTTTCATATCCTCCGAATATATAAGGGTAATTTCGCCATTACGAATTACGCGAGATAAGGGCTGACTACATTTTCCTTTTGG